>NC_063366.1:21180619-21284632 GCF_021869965.1 Rhincodon typus | reverse complement strand
CCAAGCAGCAGGAAGGCTGACGTTTCAGGCCTAGGCCCTTCAGAAGAAGGGTCCTCTGATGCTGCTTGGCCTGCTGTGTTCATCCAGCTCTACACCTTGTTATCTCAGATTCTCCAGCATCTGCAGTTCCTACTATCTTGGAAAAGCTTCCAACAGTTTGAGACTGGAGGTTCAACAGCAGTTCAGGAGTAATCTACATTATAAATTTCTTTTAGAGGTATTACGAATGTTCAGAGTATGGCTTCTGATTGCAATGAAGTAATAAGATTACAGGAACTATCCCATTTAAAGATTTCATATTTTACCTGAAGAGAGAGGGAGGAGTGGTGAGGGATATGGGTGAGAATATTACGGTTCTATGCAATGAAAATGCTAGTATTAAGCTAAAGGTCACTCATAGAGCTTAAAGTCACAGGCTCGAAGGGCTGATAGGTGTGTTTTATGCTTCATGTTGAGAACTACTCCCACTGTATCAATCACAGATAAGGCCATCTACGTCCTTGTATCACTCTCTACCCACATCTCCCTTTCACATCCTGACCTCTGTCTGATTCTGCCAGCAGATAAATTCTATCCCCTAATTCATCAACAACTCCACTTTCAATATCCCATCTGTCAAACATTTGGCCTGCCCTTTATCAAGGCATTTCTAATAATGGCCTTTCCCGTAAAATAGCTCTCCGTGGTGATTTCAGACAGACAAATGAGCATGTGACACCGAGTCGAAGGTCCTTCAGGCTCAGTTGATTTTTGGCTTAGTGTACATTCCTATATAACACAGACTCATTCATCACGAGCTGCTGCTGTGGATGAACATTAACAGGAACTATTGCATTTCCCTCTGGTCCTTCATCACAATGGCACATTCCAAAAGAAGATGTTTAATAGTTTCCTCATCATCACAGCTGTCTTGAGGGCAGTGTGTGGTGGTGTGGAGAGTCTGAGTGAGCATGAACAATATCACTACCAACCAAGTTAGGTCTTGTTGCTTGTTTGGAAGTTCCGGCATTGAGACAAAAAACCAAATGACTTTGATAGTTTGCTCATTGAACCATCTGACAGGATCAACCCACCATCACCATGTGGGTCTCTAGAACATTCAATGCTGACCACATTGCCTCATGGACTTGTTTTTGCATACAAACCTTTCCGCAAGAGATAGATGATATATTTAAGCTGAAATACTTAGAGTGTTCAGTGGCAGTGTGGCCAGACCCATCATCCCCAACACAGTTGTGCTGAAGTATATGTGTGTGTGTGAGAGACCCTGTAAACCTCATAGATGTTATATGATTGTCGGTACATGAAGAACCTTCATGGTAAACAAGGCAACCATTTACTATATCACTGTAATTACAGACATGGTCTGGAATTTGAGCTAAAAAGATGATGTGCTTATAATACAAATTCAATTTGATTTAATCACTCACTGTAAATCATTGATTATAGAGATATACTTAATGTTATGCAGTACAGAACAGCTAGATTGTTTAGTCTGATGTGCTTCTGAGGTGGCATGGGCTAAATAGTTTTCCAATAAGACAAGAATATCCTCAGGAGGAGTTATGTTTGGGTGTGAGCTGAATGTGGGAGAGTGAGGGATCCAGACCGGGGCCAGAGTCTGGACACGTTTCCCAGCTATAAGTGGTTAGGCCCTGCAAAGCTGCAATTATGTCTCTATCCAAAGATGCCACAGAAAGAAACTGGAGCAGGCACAGGTAAACAGCCTGAGCAGGAGGACAGGAACCAAAAGATCCCGATCCTGTGGGAGAGACTGGGAATCAGTCCCTGTTCCATCAAAATATGCCAGGAATCAGTCCTTGTCCCTTCAGGAGAATCATTCCCTGTTTCACCAGGACAGGTTGAGAATCATTCCCTGTCCTATCAGGAGGGGCAGGGGAACATATCCTGTCCCGTCAAGAAAGATTGGGAATCAATCTTTCCCACTCCACTAGCACAGGTTTTGGGCTGAATCATCTGTCACCACGACAAATTGGAATATTTTATTGGCATCACCAGGACAGACTGGAACATTGATATAAATCAACAGCAGCAGCAGGTCCCTCGAGACTTACCAACTGCTGTGTTGAAAATTAAGGTTGTGCCTAGCTGCACTATTGAAGAAGTTTCACTATGTGCAAACAGCTTTGAAACAAACACAGCTAGAAAGTAAACTAAATCGGGGATTACTGTATCTGCCTGTTTGCTATGAGCAATGACATTGGAGATCTGATGCTTACAGATTTGCTGTACTCTTCTGAGACATGCTCATATCCTATTGTTGCCAAGTTGCCTTCTTTCCCAATTTCACGTGTGCTTTGGCTTTAATTCTGTACTGTCTCATTCCTGGTAATCAATAACTGAATGCAACAAAGAACAAAGAACAAAGAAGATCCCCCCATAACATTGAAATATTCTAGAAAACTTTATTTTATAGTCTAGTTTACACAATGTAGAGATACAGTCAGGGACATAGTATTTCTGAGCAGATATTAACTGTATTCATTCCCAGGATGTGGCTGAAACAGGCTAGGCCAGCATTTATTGCTCATTCTTAATTGTCCATGAGAAGATTGAGGTCAGCTACCTGATGATCCACATCAGTTCATGTGGTGCAGGAGTGAACATCTCTGTAACAAGTATTTGCAGCTTAAGCAACTTCTCTTAGGAGCTAAGAAACTGGAATCTGAGCCGTAGACATTGCATTCTAACAGGGGAGGGGGAAAGTTATGTGGACATTGCTTAAGAAGGCAGTCAGATCTCCTAAATTAGGTAATTCAAACTTGGTGACAACAAGGTGCAGGGCTGGATGAACACAGCAGGCCAAGCAGCATCATAGGAGCAGAAAGGCTGATGTTTCGGAATTCAAACTTGGTGTCTGATGTGTGCAAACAAGAACTTTAAGAAATGTATCTTTGTTCAGTGATACTGAAATAATGATGCCCTTTCTTATCCCCCTTCTCTCTCATCTACAAAGAAAGTATGAATTAAGAAAATGAGAATTATTTATTTCAAAGATTTAATGTTTAGTACTAGAACAGAAATATTTATTCACCAAATGCCTAACATGTTTTGCAGAACAAGTATTTATAAAATAAGCATTTTATTCCAACAGAAAAAAATGTATTTAATATTTACTTCAGATTAATTGTTTGAGAAGGGATGCTATTGGTAAAGTTCATTTTTTAAATTTAATATTTAAACATCTGAAGTTTGAATAATTCCACAGGTAAATTCACAGTTACTGGACCAGCACACCCTGTTGTAGCCATTGTGGGTGAAGATGTTACATTGGGATGTCAGGTTATGCCAAGTTTACCCGTCAACAACATGGTGGTGCGATGGCTTAAATCAGACCTTGGTTCAGCTGTACACACATACAGAAATGGAGAAGATGACACTGCTGCTCAGGATTCTGACTATAGAGGAAGGACTGAACTGTTTAAAGATGAGCTGCCCAAAGGAAACATTTCCCTTAAAGTAAAAAATACAAGAGTATTTGATGACGGCAAATACAGATGTTCAGTTGATGATGAAACAGATTTTGAAGAAACTGTGATAGAATTGAAAGTGGGAGGTGAGTGAACTGATTTTCATCGAAAATAACTGGGAAAACAACATTTTTAAAACAATTTTTTGATCAAACATATTACAACAAAATTTCACATCACAACATCAAAGAATGTGATCACTGATAACTACACTTTATTTTAAAGATATTAAAAGTATGGCAAACACAGTTACTTATACTGTAACCTGAGCTCCAATTTCTTTCTATAACCATCTAATGTACACCCCTAACAAACTCAAGTCAGATACTAATAAAAAAATTGAAACATTAACCAGTTGGCCAGGATACTGCTTCAGGGATGAGATTTCTTGGAATTACTGCTTATTTTTGATAAGGTTTTCCCTTCAAATCTCCTCCAAACGTTCTACACTGTAATTCTCTGTACAATAAAGCATCACTAGTATCTTAAGTTTAGTCATTTTGGATCAGAGGTCTCTGATTCTAATGTTCCTTAACTCTTGAGTCTTATATCTATGATCTCTCTTGCTGTCTCCCCTTTTCTGGCCAGCTTGGCTATTCCAAAATTCAACTCCCTGTGAGTGGAGTCCTTCAGTTATTAATTACAAAACTATTTTAGCCGACATTTTGCCTGAATTTTGATTGAAAGAAATTTCTCTGCAGCTAGTTTGATCCAAATCTAAAGCCAAAATGCTTGGACACAGAGTCACAACCAGTAACCTACTCAGCCATATAATAACCTTCTGGGTGACCTGTTTCTTTTGTTTGTCCCTGTACAACTTAATCACATATTTGGTTCTTGAAAGTAAATATTTCTTACTTTCAGACAAATCTAATTCTTAAAGGAACCATTGCCCAAACATAGTATATATGTTTCCACCAAAGGATATGGTATATCACAAATATTTTCTGTGGTTTACACATTGTTAACAAACAGTTTTTTTTAAAAAATATGTTTATTTCTTTGTAGGTTTGGGGCGTAAGCACTGGATCCAGATAGATGGATATAAGAATCAAGGAATTCAGCTTGTGTGCGAATCTAATGGATGGTTCCCAAAGCCAGGGCTACAGTGGACCAGTGCAGCTGGACAAAATTTAACAGCAGAGTCTGAAATAAGTTACCACCAGGACTCCAAAGGACTGGTTACTGTGCAGAGCACTGTATCTGTAACACAAGATTCAACAAACAGCTTCAAGTGTCTCATACAGAACAACCTATTGAAAAAAGAACAAGAAGCAACTATCCAGATATCGGGTCTGTAAATTATAAAATGGACTCAGTTAAAGGGATTAATGATTGATTTACAGTTCCAATAGCATCATAAATCAAATTATGACTAAGATATTATCCTGTTGATAACAAGGTGTACAGCTGGATGAACACAGCAGGCCAAGCAGCATCAGAGAAGCAGGAAGGCTGACGTTTCGGACCTAGACCCTTCATCAGAAATGGGGGAGGGGAAGGGGGTTCTTAAATAAATAGGGAGAGAGGGGGAGGCGGATAGAAGATGGATAGAGGAGAAGATAGGTGGAGGGGAGACAGACAGATCAAAGAGGCGGGGATGGAGCCAGTAAAGGTGAGTGTAGGTGGGGAGGTAGGGAGGAGATAGGTCAGTCCAGGGAGGACGGACAGGTCAAGGGGACGGGATGAGGTTAGCAGGTAGGAGATGGGGGTGCGGCTTGAGGTGGGAGGAGGGGATAGGTGGGAGGAAGAACAGGTTAGGGAGGCGGGGATGAGCTGGGCTGGTTTTGGGATGCGGTAGGGGGAGGGGAGATTTTGAAGCTTGTGAACTCCACATTGATACCATTGGGCTGCAGGGTTCCCAACTTCACCTGGACCATCTCTAATACCTCTCTCACCTTCCTGGACCTCTCTGTCTCCATCTCGGGCAACCACCTAGAAACCGATATCCATTTCAAGCCCACCGACTCCCACAGCTACCTAGAATAAATCTCCTCCCACCCACCTTCCTGCAAAAATGCCATCCCCTATTCCCAATTCCTTCGCCTCCGCCGCATCTGCTCCCAGGATGAGGCATTCCACTCCCGTACATCTCAGATGTCCTCGTCTTTCAAGGACCGCAACTTCCCCCCGTTGGTGGTCAAGAATGCCCTCCACCGTGTCTCCCACATTTCCCGCAACTCATCCCTCACACCCCGTCCCCGCAATAACAACCAAAAAAGAATCCCCCTCGTCCTCACGTACCACCCCACCAACCTCCGGATCCAACGCATCATCCTCCGACACTTCCGCCATCTGCAATCCGACTCCACCACCAAAGACATTTTTCCCTCCCCACCCTTATCTACTTTCCGGAGGGACCACTCTCTCCGTGACTCCTTTGTCTGCTCCACACTCCCCTCCAGCCCCACCACACCCGACACTTTTCCCTGCAACCGCAGGAAGTGCTACACCTGCCCCCACACCTCCTCCCTCACCCCCATCCCAGGCCCCAAGAAGACTTTCCACATCAAGCAGATGTTCACCTGCACATCTGCTAATGTGGTATACTGCATCCGCTGTACCCGTTGTGGCCTCCTCTACATCGGGGAAACCAAGCGGAGGCTTGGGGACTGCTTTGCAGAACACCTACGCTTGGTTCGCAATAAACAACTGCACCTCCCAGTCGCGAACCATTTCAACGCCCCCTCCCATTCCTCAGACGACATGTCCATCCTAGGCCTCCTGCAGTGCCACAACGATGCCACCCGAAGGTTGCAGGAACAGCAACTCATATTCCGCTTGGGAACCCTGCAGCCCAATGGTATCAATGTGGATTTCACAAGCTTCAAAATCTCCCCTCCCCCTACCGCATCCCAAAACCAGCCAGCTCATCCCCGCCTCCCTAGCCTGTTCTTCCTCCCACCTCAAGCCGCACCCACATCTCCTACCTACTAACCTCATTCTGCCCCCTTGACCTGTCCGTCCTCCCTGGACTGACCTATCTCCTCCCTACCTCCCCACCTACACTCGCCTTTACTGGCTCCATCCCCGCCTCTTTGACCTGTCTGTTTCCTCTCCACCTATCTTCTCCTCTATCCATCTTCTATCCGCCTCCCCCTCTCTCCCTATTTATTTCAGACCCCCCTTCCCCTCCCCCATTTCTGATGAAGGGTCTAGGCCTGAAACGTCAGCCTTCCTGCTCCTATGATGCTGCTTGGCCTGCTGTGTTCATCCAGCTCTACACCTTATTATCTCAGATTCTCCAGCATCTGCAGTTCCTACTATCTCTGATACAATATTATCCTGTTGTATTTAATTAAGAATGATCTTTCAAATTATTTAAATTCAATGGAAGATATTTACATAAACACAGTGACTGTGAAATTGGAAATATTATTACTTGCCAAACAAATAGTTTTGAAGTACAAAACCGATGAGATGCATTCTTGAATTGCTGCAGTCCATTTGGTGTTGGTACACCCACAATGTTGTTAGGGAGGGAGTTCCAGGATTTTGACCCTGCAACAATAAAGAAACAGCAATATATTTCCAAGTCAGGATAGTGAATAGCTTGAAGGGAACTTGCGACTGGTGTTCCTATATATCTCTTGCCTTTATCCTTCTGGATGGTAGTGATTGTAGATTTGGAAGATGCATGACTAGCTTAGTTTTTGGCTAATAGTAACCCCTAGGATATTGATAGAGAGGGATTCAGTGATGGTAAAGCAACTGAATGTCAATTGGTAATTGTTAGATTCTCTCTTGTTGGAGATAGTCATTGCCTTGCATTTGTCTGGTGTGCATGTTCCTTGCCACTTCTCAGCCCAAGCCTGGATATTGTCCAGATGGTGCTGCATTTGGACATGTATCTGAGGTGTTGCAAATGATGCTGAACACTGTGTAATCATCAGCGAATATCCACACTACTGACCTGCAGGTCATTAATGAAGGAATTGAGGATGATGGTTGAGCTGAGGATACTACCCTGAGGAACTCCTGCAGAGATGTCCTGCAGCTGAGATGACTGACCTCCCAACAGCCACAACCATCTTCCTTTCTGCTAGATATGACTCCAGCCAGCAGAGTTTTTCCCCGGATACCAACTTTGGTCGTGCCCCTTGATGCCACATTTGGTCAAATGCAGCCTTTATAGCAAGAGCAGTCACTCTCACATCACCCCTGGTATTCAGTTCTTTTGTCCATGTTTGAACCAAGGCTATAATGAGATCAGATGCTGATTGAATCTGGTCAAACCCAAACTGGATGTCATTGAACAGGTTATTGCTAACCAAGTGCTGATTGATGTCATTTTGATTCTACCCTTCCATCACTTTATTGATTATTGAGGATAGACTGATGGGTAGTAATTGGTTATGTTTAAATTGTCCTGCTTTTTGTGTACAGGACATGTCTAAGCAATTTTGCACTTTGACAGGTAGACACCAGCATTGTAGCTGGAATAGCTTGGTTAAGGATGTGGTAGATTCTGGACCATATGTCTTCAGTACTATTGCTAAAATATTGTCAGGCCCCATTGCCGTTGCAGTATCCAGTGCCCCAGACATTTCTTGAAATTGCATGGAGTGAATCATATTGATTGAATATTGGCATCTGTGATGCTGGAGACCTCTGGAAGAGGCTGAGATGAATTATCCCCTTTGCAATTCTAGCTGAAGATTGTTGCGAATGCTTCAGCCTTATTGTTTGCACCGTGATGCTAGGCTCCCTGAGGATTGAGGATGGGGATATTTGTGGAGCTTCCTCCTCCAGTGAGTTGTTTAATTATGCACCACTATTCATCACTGATGTGTCAGGATTTCAGAAATTAGACCTGATGAAGAGTCATTGGACTTGAAACATTGATTCTGCTTTCTCCCCAGAGATGCGGTCAGACCTTAAGAGTTTCACAGCAATTTCTATTTTTGTTTTAGATCTGATCTGTTGGTTTTGGGATTGCTTAACTCTGTCTATTGCTTGCTGCTATGCTGTTTGACACTCAAGTCTCCTTGTTTTGTAGCTTCACTTAATTTTTAGATGTGCCTGCTGCTGCTCCTGTTCTGCCCTTTTGCACTCTTCATTGAACCAGGGTTGATCCACTTGCTTAATGGTAATGCAAGGCCATGAGGTATCAGATTATGTTGGATTATGACTCTATTGCTTCTGATGGCCCATTGTGCCTTATGGGTACCCAACTAAGTTGTTGGATTTGTTCGAAGTCTATCCCATTTAGCATGGTGATAGTGCCACACAATAGGATGTAAGGTATCTTCAATATAAAGTCAGGATAGATGGTGTATGACAGATAGTGTAAGAGGAAATGTTTCAGACATTTAGTGCCTTGGAATGATTTCAGAAGTTCTAGTGGAAACTGCAGACACTATGGGCTTCAGCTAAATCTACCACAGGAAATAAAGTAGTGCTGAAAGATTTAAATGGATATAAATGAGGGAGAGTAAACCTTAGGCTAGGAATGACAATAAATTTTATCAATAAACTCAATAAAGATTAAAGGAACAAGGAAAGAAGTCTGCAAAAAAATGCTGTGGAGGAGGAAAAGAGAATAAAAGTAGAGAGTAATATGTGATATACAGAAATTGACAAGAGAAGGTCTTTAGGAGGTCCCTCAATGCATGGCCCAATCAGTAGATGATATGGATCTTACAAACTGACCATACATGCTACAGCAATTCTTCCTCTGAGAGGCAGTGAGAAAAATAAAAATGGATAAATTCATCTCTGATTCCCTAAGGGAATCAAACAGGGTTTCAGAGAACAAGGAATTGTTCAAGGTTTCAGTGTGTGAATAAAAATTGAAAGAATTTCAGACATCTAGAGCTGTTAATTAGAATATAAATATGTTGTAAATTATTGAATTATGGGAAAGAAATTTGAATTAATTTAAGAAGTCTTGAAGTAAAAGAAAGACCTTGGCTGGAAGTTTTTAATGCCCTATCATTTGCTTGTGCGACATTTCCTTCACTAGAAGTCATTAATAAGATGAGCTTTTATGGCAAACTGACAGTTTTGTTTAAAAGTTTAATTCTTAGACAAGCTCTTGGTTGAATGCCTAGCTGTCGAAATCCCTGTGCCGGAGATTGACAAGATGAAGACAGCTGGAAACTCTCCTGTCATTGAGCAAACCAGGCCTCTGTTGCTTCAGCCCCAGCTATCATTAATTTGCTACAATTCCTATCTGGAATGTGTTGGAGTGCTCCTGTCTGGAGCAACTCCTCCAAGCTCCAGGTTGATTTGAATAATTTATCTTTTAGGACCCCTTCACATTCCCTGTTCAGGATTCCCTGACTTGGTTGAGTTTGACTTTCTGAATTAAAATTACAGTCTCGTTACAATAATACGTTGCAATTCTGATTCGTGTGTTTCAAGAAGCCAACAATGGGAAACTGAATTGGCTGTAAATTAAGAAGCCTGTGTAGAAATTATGTTTGATGGGAAGCTGCTTCATTCGGTGGAAATGAAAACACAATTTGGGTGTGGCCATAAACTTTTAACTTTGGTGACATCAAACATTTTAAAAGAATGGTTACTGTGGAATATATTTGAATTTATAGTATCTAATTGATTGCCATTTACTTTGCAGCTGAATTTTTCCCATCTGTTTCGGGCTGGTTGGTTTTTTTATCTCTGATGCTCATTCTTCTAATAATAACTTTTATTGCTGGGATCATTTGGATTGTGAGAAAATACAGACACATCAAAGGTATGGCCTCAGTCTAAGTGACAACATTGAATACAGATGTAAGATTTAAGATGAAAACAGAACTATTTATTCTATTAGAAAGTAAAAGCTTGACTGATTATTGAATTTATTGGATTTTTTCAGAACTTGAACGTGACAAATCTATCAAAAAATATGGTAAGGATTTAAATATTTGAAATATATACAAAATGGTAGTGAATGTTGAGTTTCAGTACATGTAGCAATGATCCAGCTTTACTTTTGAATAATGACAATTAAACTGACTTGTTAAGTATTATTTTCAACATGGTGAGCCAATACCTTTTTCATAATCTTCCATTGTTTGTAGAACCACAATAGGGAGCATGAAGCAACATCAAGGCTGGTGAAAGAACAGGGATAATTCAGTGTCAGTCAAGTTACCAATTTAGATGAGCCTTTTATCTATAGTATGCTTTTTGATTAACGTTATCTTACAGCTCTTCACTAGTATCTCCAAAATAACGTTTCATAATTAATTATAAGGTGAAGATGCCCATTTGATCCTTTTTGCCAACATTTGGGCTTGATGCCAATTTAGCAGAGTTGGGGATCACTGCCTACCACATTCTCAACTTACAAATCAGTGATCATTAATGTTGGAACAGTACTCACAATTAACATGGACAGAAGCACTGAGATTGACATGCTATTTATAGCACTGACTAAACTGGATGAACCCTGAAGGAACCAATTCGAGGGAATAAACAACTTAAATGTTGTCCTCATCAACAAATATGCATTCATGATAACAGTAGTGAGCATAACCATTGGCCATTCCTTAAGAATGAAAGGTCCTACCTACAGATTTTCCATGCTATAGTGTAGCAGTGCCATCATGCTATATGAGACAGGTTAGAGATAGTATAGCAGATCAAACTGGACTATATGAGGTGTTTTGAATTGTCAGTAGCAACTTAACTGTTGACTTCCATAAGCTATACCATTGTAGTATTATACGTGCTCATTTCACCATCATCATTAAATTGGTGATGAATATTGATTCAGTAGGGATTGTAGCAAGCTGTACCAGGTATTGCATGAAGTATACCATGTAATGCTGCATGAGCAACAAGGGGTACATGCATCCTAAACATGTGGAAATTTGTCCCTGTCTCAACCATCTTCAGCATTATCAATAACCTTCTCCCCATTAGAAGGTGAGATATCAGCATGCTTGTTTATTTTTGCACAATATTCAATCCCATTTTCAACTCCTCAGATGCTGAAGTGGTCAACGTGCATATGCAGCCTGACCTGGCCAGCATTCAGGCTTGGATTGATGAACAGCAACATAAGGCAATGGCCATCTCCAAAGAAATAGAACCTAATAATCTCCATTTGACATTCTTTCTATTCTTCCATGGGCTGTAGATGTCATTGGGTGGCTTGTTAGTGCCATTCTAGAGAGCTGTAAAAATAAACCAGTCCCTGTGGGTCTGAAGACACACGTAAGTAACACCAGATAATAACAGTAGATTTTCTTCCTGAAAGGACGTAGGTAAACAGAATGGACTTTTATAGCACAGATGAAAGCTGTTGTGGTCACCATTATTGAAACTAGCTTTATACACCAAATTATTAATTTAATTTAAATTCCATCAGTTGCCATGATGTGATTTGAACTGTGTCCCCTAAGAATTAGCTTGAGTCTTTGGATCACTAGTCCTGTAACATTACAACAATGTCACTATCTTCCCTTTGGTATTACCATCCCAGAATCTCCACTTGCAACACCCTGGAGGTTACCATTGATCAGAAACTGAACTGGGGATTGGCCATAAAAGTACCATGGCTACAAAAGCAGGTCAGAAGCTTGGAATTTGTCAGTGAGCAACTCATCTCCTGACTGTCCAAAGCATGTCCACCATTTACAAGCACAAGTCAAGGGTTTACTGGAATAAGTTCCTTTTATTCAGATGGGGTTGGTTCCAACAATGCTCGAGAAGCTCAACAGTATCCAAGACAAAGTAGTCTGCTTAATGGTCACCCAACCACCACCTTAAATAGTTGCAGCAATGTACACCATCCACAAGACGCACTGTAGCAACTCACCAAGTATTTGACAGCATCTTTCAGACTCATAACCTCTATCACTTTGGAGGTCTAAAACAGCAAATATGTGGGAATACCAACACCTGAAAGTTCCCCTCTAAGCCGCATACCACCCTGACTTGGAATTATGTCACTGTTCCTTCGCGGTCACTGGATTAGAAATCAGTATTGTGCTTGCACCTATACCAACTGGCCTACAGCAGTTTAGGAAGGCAGCTCTCCCTCACTTTCTCAAGGGCAGCTGCAGAGGGGCAACAGAAAACCATGAGACCATAAGATATAGGAGTAGAATTAGGCCATTCAGTACATTGAGTCTGCTGCATGAGTCAATCACAGCTGATATGTTTCTCAACCCCATTCTCCTGCCTTCTCCCTGTAACCTTCAATCCCCTCACTAATGAAGAACCTATCTATCTCTGTCTTACATACACTCAATGACTTGGGCTCCACAACCTTCTCCGACAGTGAGTTCCACAGATTCACTGTGCTCTGACTGAAGAAATTCCTCCTCATCTCATTTCTAAAGGGTTGTCCCATCACTCTGACGCTGTACCTTGGGTCCTAATCTCTCCTACTAGTGGAAACATCTTCTCCACGTCCACTGTATCCAGGCCTCTCAGTATTCTGTAAGTTTTAATGAGATCCTCCCTCATCCTTTTAAACTCCACTTGGTACAGACCCACCATCCTCAAACGCTCCTCATATGACAAACCCTTCTTCATCATCATCATCATAGAATCCCTACAGTGTGGGAACAGGCCCTTCGGCCCAACAAGTCCACACCAACCCTCAGAGCATCCCACCCAGACCCATCCCCCATAACTCACCTAATCTAGACATCCCTGAACACTATGGGTAATTTAGCATGGCCAATCCACCTAGCCTGCACATCTTTGAACTGTGGGAGGAAACCCACGCAGACACAGAGAGAATGTGCATACAGACAGTCTCCCGAGAGTTGAATTGAGCCCAGGTTCCTGTTGCTGTGAGGCAGCAGTGCTAACCACTAAGCCACCATGCTGCTCCAAACAAAGGCTGACACAATCAGCAAGTACTCATTTTTACACGCTCACAACTCCTAAGAGAAGTAGTTTCTGATCTGCTGTCTCATTTTTGACAACTGCTTGTGAACACCTCAGGATCATTCTTGTAAACCTCCTCTGCACCCCATCCAAAGCCAGCACATCCTCCATTCCATATGGGGCCCAAAATTCCTCTCAATATTCCAAATGCCGTCTGACCAAAGCCTCATACATCCTTAACAGTACATCCTTGCTCTTGTATTTCTAGCCCTCTTGAAATGAACGCTAACATTGCATTTGCCTTCCTAATGCCAACTGAACTTGCATGTTAACCTTCAGAGAATCCTGAACTAGTACTCCTAACTCCATTTGTGGTTCAGATTTCCGAAGCCTTTCCTATTTACAAAATAGAGTCTATGCCTCTATTCCTCCTACTAAAGTGTATAACCTCACATTTTCCCACATTGAATTCCATCTGCCAATTCTTTGCCCATTCTCCTAGCCTGTCCAAGACCTTCTGCAGCCTCTCTGCTTCCTCAATATTACCTATCCTTCCACCTATCTTTGTGTCATTTGTAAACTTAACAACAATGTCCTCAATTTCTGACCTAGCCAGCCACACACACATACCATGAACAAATGGAGAAAAAAATGTATGCTTTTAAAAAGTAATAACTTCTTCAGAGGTTCACCCAAGATAGAAACTATTGGTTATTATCAAAGCAACAATATTAAATAGTTAAAATAATAACTGTCGGATGAACAGAAAGTCTACTGATTGTTAAAGTACTTGTTTCGTACATGTTAATAACATTGAATACAAAACTCTAGAAAAAGTGCAGCTCGTAATTTAAATTACTGAATTTAATTGTGCACTCAATTAATGTTCCAAAAATTATAAACAGAATGAGGCACATTATTTACACTCCTCAGGATTTCATTAATAAGAAACACTTGAGAAAATGTTCAACATCTTACTTCTTCAAGTTTAAGTAAATACTTCTAACCAGATGAAAACAGCAAGAACTGGAAACAAGTTGACCATTCTCTGCTTGAAGCATTAAGGTCAGATAGATTCAATTCTGGAGATAAAATATCTTTGACAGTGATGGACTGTTACTGGCAAAGTATACAATCTGAAAATGTAATGCCTTAGTGTCCTGACTCCATTTCTCACACCATCCAATTAAGTAGGTTTTCATTCAGAATATCAAATGAACAGCAATATATTAGTGTGATTACACACTGTTGACATTAGTGCGTGTAAGGACTTTGATGGGAATTTGCAAGGTATTTCTGGAATGTTGAATGGGAAGACTGGCAAAATAGCATGGAAATGCATCAGGTGACACGCTTGATGGCTTTCTATCATCATGCCTTTCTGCCAGCTAGTAGTAGGAAAGGTGGCAGATTGAGTGACTTAAATCAATAATTGAGGGCCTTTTCTTGTCTCCACTAGCATTTTACCAGCACCAGAACGGCCCTTTAATGTATGGGGACAGAGCCAAATAAATTCTTGCAGTCTCACTGCTGGTTCCAGTGCGGAAGGTGTGTGGGTGTGGTTTTCATTTGTGGGGTATTTTGGCTCATGGAGGGACTTCACTTTGACAATTATTGCTCCTGCAGCATTGGTGCTGCCTGCCCTAACCAACATGACCCATCTCGAACCAGGGAGTGTCACTTTGACCCAACCACACCTCTGGTCGTGAAGGTGCATATCCATTAATATATCCCCTTTTCTAGGTACAGCCTAAGGCTGCTGCATCCAGTGCTGATGCCCTGATTGAGCTGTCAGTTCCCAGGGGTGAGTGTCATTCAATGGCACAACTGCCTGTAAAATGCTGCCAGGTCTTGCTGCCTTCCAAAGTGTGACTGCCTCCCCTGCTTTTAGCCTTGGTGGCATGTCTCCTGTTGCTATTGAATAATTCCAGCTATTGCACAATTTGGTAATAAGCCATCCAGCAATTAAGGCCTTGGTTATACCCTAAATGTGTGCTGAATCATTTGAAATTACAACCGGGAAGGGGAAAGGAACAACTAGGATTCCCACTTTGAATGTTGAATGTTATCCTCTGAACCCTGATGCTCCTCGTGGTTGAATGACCACCCAATGCTTATTGTCTTAACTTGGAAATGGCGAATGACCAGATGAGCAAAACCCTATTAAAGCTGCCCAGTAATATCAGCATTCCTGGCCTGTAAGGGGAGAAAAACAGGCATAAAAACTGAAAGAAAAATGTTATGTTAATAGGTTTTGCAATTGCTTCAAAGTATAAAATAACAGCGCTTTGTGAAGATTGTGAAAAGAACAACTCTTGTGTGTATGGTACTTTTAATGACTTCAGGATTTTTCAAAGCACTTTTCAAACAATGTGTTTATAAAATGGATTAGCTGTTGCAATGTGGGGAACACAGGAACCAATTTGTGCATAGCAATGTCTCACAAACAGTAAGGAAACGCATGAGCAAGTAAATGTTATTGTGATGGTGGTTGAAGGACACTGGGAGAGCTCCCTCACTTTTCTTCAAAATGGTGCCATATGATCTTTTTTGTCCACTTGAGAGACAGACCGTGGTTTAACACTTGACTGGAAAGGTGGTACCTCTGACTGCGCAGCACTGAGAGTCTCAGTTAGGTTGTGCACTCAGGACTTTGGAGTAGGGCCCACAATCTCTTGTTCAGGAGGTGAAAGAGATTAACCCGAAACAATGCTAACACATTGAAATTTTAAGGTTCAAATCAAAAAGGGAGTGCTTGTCAATATTTTAATGTTTGTGACAAACAAATTAATAAGGTATATTTATCTTCTCTCCTTTTGTAGACCAGTGGAAATCTCTTATTGAATCAGGTATGTTGTATATTAATGCACTGAGTAATTTGTGGCATTAGCCATAGTCAACAATGTCTTTGCTACAGTAGAAATCTGATGAGAAACAGAGGGATTAATTTTCAATCAAGTTGCCATTTAGATCAAAAGTGGGTAGGAACAGTTTGCTGTCATCAGTTGTCATGCCAATTCTCTGCTATGGTTTTGATCATGAGCTATTTTCAAAGAGACCAGATTGGGATTGGATCAGCTGCCCGCTGGCAACCAGAGGCTAGCTAACAACTGACAAATTACTTTAACTATCGTTTAAGTTGAATTCGCATTCCCAAGGGTTCCAGTTGGCAACACAGGAAGCCCACATTGGTCTGGAACATATCAATGTGATAGTGGGGCAATGGAGGTCCCATTGTTCATTTCACCTACATTCATAATGTCACCAAACTGCGGCTAATTCTTCTTTGAAATAATATTTGAAAAATTAAGTTAACTCACTGGCTGCTCCCTCACTGGGTGTCAATCTGTGCATGCTGAAGGGTCTCAGGTTTCAACACCTTGCCCAGGAATATGAGCCTGTTCACTGTTATTGAATTGGCATCCCACTTCAAAATATGAATAGGTATGCCTTTGTGACCAGCTGAAATAGGACATTGATAGAAATACCCTGAACTCTTTAGCTCAGTTATGTTTTGCTCCCAAAGTTACTGTAGGTGCCAACAGATGACCCAAGTGACAGAAACAGCGTCTGGGACCTGTTTGAACTCTTCAGCCAAAAGGCAATTTCCTTAACCATTGAGATCTAAGGATTGAGAAAAAAATTCAAAACACTGAGAAGATGGGTAAATTCAACGGGATAAATTAAATGTCAAATGATGTACAATAAAGAGAAGGGAAGAATAATTGGGGAAGAATAATTGGAAAAGAGAGATGGAAAGGCTAGAAAGAAAGCAATTTAAATGATTGTCATTTTAAAATCTCCCTGAAAAATTCAAAACCCAAAGGATCAAGACTAATAGTTACTTTTCCCTGCTAGACAGGTTGATTATAGTCATTAAAAATGATTACATTGTTTAAAAGGTACTGATAAAGATAAGACCTAACTTCCTGTAGAAATTGTAATGGTCAAATACAGCATTAAGTTTAAAGGAGAGATTTAATAGAGATTCAAAAGATAAGGGATATTGAAGGATATTGTGTCTCCTGTTTGGAGTGATGTTCATCAAAGGAGAAAGATTTAAGATAATTACCAAAAGAACCAAAGGGAAGTTGTGGAACTTTTTTCTCTGTTTTTAATCATTCATTGTGATCTAGACATTTCTAAAAGGAAAAAGGAAAAAAGACAATGTTGTCGAGGAGAATACTGAGATACAGGCTATTAGACGAGATGGGATTGAGGTGCATAAGGAGGAGGTGTTAGCAATTCTGGAAAGATAAGTCCCCTGGGCCGGATGAGATTTATTCTAGGATTCTCTGGGAAGCTAGGGAGGAGATTGCAGAGCCTTTGGCTTTGATCTTTATGTCATCATTATCTACAGGAATAGTGCCAGAAGACTGGAGGATAGCAAATGTTGTCCTTTTGTTCAAGAAGGGGAGTAGAGACAACCCTGGTAATTATAGACCAGTGAGCCTTACTTCGGTTGTGGGTAAAGTGTTGGAAAGGATTATAAGAGATAGGATTTATAATCATCTAGAAAGGAATAATTTGATTAGGGATAGTCAACATGGTTTTGTGAAGGGTAGGTCGTGCCTCACAAACCTTATTGAGTTCTTTGAGAAGGTGGTTGATGTGGTGTATATGGACTTCAGTAAAGCGTTTGATAAGGTTCCCCATGGTAGGCTATTGCAGAAAATATGGAGGCATGGGATTGAGGGTGATTTAGCGGTTTGGATCAGAAATTGGCTAGCTGTAAGAAGACAAAGGGTGGTGGTGGTTGATAGGAAATGTTCATCCTGGAGTTCAGTTACTAGTGGTGTACCGCAAGGATCTGTTTTGGGGCCACTGCTGTTTGTCATTTTTATAAATGACCTGGATGAGGGCGTAGAAGGATGGGTTAGTAAATTTGCGGATGACACTAAAGTCAGTGGAGTTGTGGATAGTGCGGAAGGATGTTGCAGGTTACAGAGGGACATAGATAAGCTGCAGAGCTGGGCTGAGAGGTGGCAAATGGAGTTTAATGCGGAAAAGTGTGAGGTGATTCACTTTGGAAGGAGTAACAGGAATGCAGAGTACTGGGCTAATGGTAAGATTCTTGGTAGTGTGGATGAGCAGAGAGATCTCGGTGTCCATGTGCATAGATCCCTGAAAGTTGCCACCCAGGTTGATAGGGTTGTTAAGAAGGCGTACGGTGTGTTAGGTGTTAATGGTAGTGGGATTGAGTTTCGGAGCCATGAGGTCATGTTGCAGCTGTACAAAACTCTGGTGCGGCTGCACTTGGAGTATTGCATACAGTTCTGGTTGCCGCATTATAGGAAGGATTTGGAAGCATTGGAAAGGATGCAGAGGAGATTTACCAGGATGTTGCCTGGTATGGAGGGAAGGTCTTATGAGGAAAGGCTGAGGGACTTGAGGCTGTTTTCGTTAGAGAAAAGAAGGTTAAGAGGTGACTTAATAGAGACATACAAGATGATCAGAGGATTGGATAGGGTGGACAGTGGTGAAGGCTAGCATGAGGGGACATAGCTTTAAATTGAGGGACAGATATCAGAGGTAGGTTCTTTACTCAGAGAGTAGTAAGGACGTGGAATGCCCTGCCTGCAACAGTAGTAGACTTGCCAACTTTAAGGGCATTTAAATGGTCATTGGATAAACATACGGATGATAATGGAATAGTGTAGGTTAGATGGGCTTCAGATTGGTTTCACAGGTTGGCGCAACATCGAGGGCCGAAGGGCCTGTACTGCGCTGTAATGTTCAATGTTCTATTTTCTAAAAGGGTGAATGTTCTATTTTCTAAAAGGGTGAATAGCAACAGATTCTGTTGTAACTTCTGTAAGATAGCTGGATATACACCTGAGAAAGAAAAGGTCTATTGGGAAAGATTGGGCAGTGGGATATTGTAAACCTCTACGAGGCAGCTGGCACAGTTATGGTCAGCCGAATGGCTTCCTTCTATGTTGTAACGTTCTTTCAAATACTTCCTTTTTCACAGTCTGAATATAAGTCTTGCATTGAAGATGATTTAATGTATTTACAATTAGTGTAATTAATTTAATTTTTTTACAACTGCCCACACCTGTATGTTTGAAATCATTCTGTGTGAGATGTGTACAATATAAGACCTGTTCCACTCAGAGTGCCTAATCAATTCTCACCAGCAGGAAATAGCATGGAAATTCCTGGTGTATGGTTCAATTACAGAAACTTAAAATGTGCTGAACCACTTGCCCCAGGACCAGGTCTTGGCAGGCTTGGATGCCATGTTGTATCATATTTGAGCTAAAGGGAGAGGTGGAATTCTGCTGGGGCTTTTTCCCCTGGAGTGCTGAAAAGTCTTTTTCCCAGGGTAGGAGAATACAAAACGAGGGGGCATAGGTGTAAAGTGAGAGGAGAAAGATTTAAAAGGGATCTGAGGGGCAATTGTTTCACATAGCAGGTGGAATTAGCTGCAGGAGGAAGTGGTAAAAGTGGGTACAATTAGAACATTTAAAAGGCATCTGGATGGGCAAATGAATTGGAAGGGTTTGGAGGGATATTGGTCAAATGTGGGCAAATGGGACTCGAACAGTTTAGGATATCTAAACTTGGCCTAAAGGATCTGTTTCAGTGCTGTATGCTCCTATGACTTTATATTGGAAGCAAAATCTGGGGGATTTCAAGACTAGGGGGCACATTTTTAAGGTGAGAGGAGAGAGATTTAAAAAAGACATGGGTGGTTTGCATGTGGAATGAATTTCCTGAGGAAATGGTGGATGTGGCTACAGTTACGTTGTTTAAAAGATACTTAGATAAGTACATGAATAGGAAACGTGTGGAGGGAATATGGGCCAGGAGCGAGGAGGTGGGCCTAGTTTAGTTTGGGATTATGTTCAGCATGGACTTGTCGAAACGAAGGGTCTGTTTCCATGCTGTATGGCTTTATGTTGGAAGCAACTTCTTAAGACCTCTGACTGATGTTAACAGCTCACACAGAAACAGGTCTGAAAAAGCATCTACCCCAGTTGCAATGTAATTTCAAAACAGTCTTAAAAAGAGACATCAAAACAATGTAAAAAGATTGTGCTCCAAATTCCCTTGCCTATTCAGACTGTGGCAATATTGTATTACTTAGGGTCTCAGTCATATCCAGACTGTGTTTCCCAATTTATAGCCATTAGTTAAAAATGCATGGGAATTCATTTCTGTTGAGTTATTTACATGGTGCTTTCCTCAAATTTAGTGGGTTTGTTTTCTGATTTCAGATTGGACAAACATTTCAGAGTGCAAGGGTAAGATCTTCAAGTTAATCTAATAAATATTTTTGTGAATTTGAATATAACCGATCACATTGCTTGATCATAATCACCATAGTTGTGAAATTGTCTTTGCAGAGACCCCCTCTCCTCTGTCTCCAACTTGTTTGGATATATTAGGGTAATTTTCTGGATTCGTGTTGCTGACTAAGAGTGTCAAACGCCAGCAGTACATTATAGGAATTTGCAGGATCACTGCCCACAATTTTCCATAGATCATTTGGAATGGATGACAAATCGAGAGCAGTGTGCATGTAGTTAACCAATTTGCATAGCTGCAGAACAAGCCAAACTTCTCAGAAAACCAGCTCATAACTGTGCAGAATTAATTTCTTTTATGGAAATCAAGGTCATCCACAACAGTAGCCTTTGCCCCTTTCATCCCTGATTCCTGTCATCTTCCTGTTTCAGTTTCCATCCAAACTGCATTCTGCAGTTTCTCCCGTCTCCCAGTCAACCTACATTACACTACATCAGCTCCACCAATGCCCTGTTGAAAGTTTTCTTCTTTGCCCCATGTGTATCTTTTTCTGTGGTGTTTTCCTCATCCGCAGGGCTCAAAATAATTATTTCTTAGCGAGGCCTTTTTCTATGAAATAAAGCAGCTTGTTTAATTTTCTTGAACATTGCTTTTTGATTTTTGCAAGCACCTGTTTTCATTTCCATGAACTATTTGCTAAATAGGTGATCTCATCTGGATGCTGAATGTTGAAATCATTAAAATTGAACCTAATTGCCATTGAAATCGTTGTCTCTTCCTCCATCAACATGACAACAATAGACATTTTGAATAGGTGCCCTGGTTCCCAATGCTGCTAAGGAATAAACAGCAGACAATATGTCAGATGAAGCAATTCTGTCACTTAAATATCATTATGATAAATACATATGTGACTGTAATTAAAAAAAAGGGGGACTTGCTGTAAAAGTGCTGTTCCACCATAACCAAGTGAAGAATGGCTGACAAATCCTGGCCATTTTAACCCCGAATGATATTTCCCCAATATTTATTGAATACGGTTGTGCAACATCAATCAAAGCAACCTCCGGTCTTGTCAACAGATCAGAATTAATATTAGTCTATTTCTCTTTTCACACTGACCATAAGCCGTTGCAGAAGTTGTCCATTGAATCTGCTATGCCTTTCAATGAATTCATGATTGAACTGAAGATCCTCACCTTCACTTTCTTGCCTTTGTCCCATGATACTTGATTCCCTTAATGATTAAAAATGTCTATCTCAGTCTTGAATTTATCCCAGCCTATCCCAGCCTCCAGAGCTCTCTGCAGTAAAGCATTCCACTTAATCAGTATCCTCTAAAATATTGCTTCTCATCTCTGTTCTGAGTGACTGTCCTTACTCTCCGATCATGCCCTCTGGTCCTAGAATTTTCCACAAGGAGCCATAACTTTTCTGCATTTACACTGTCAAGACGCTTAGAATCTTGAATGTTTCAATAAAGCCACCTCTCATTCTTCTAAATTTCACTGAGTACAGACACAAACTACTAAAACTGTACTCATTAGGCAATTGCTCCATGCACAGGATCAACCTAATGACCAATCTCTTGACTGCCTCCAATGTCAGTATATCTTTCCTTTGGCAAGGGGACTAAATTTTTCAAAGTATTCCAGGTGTAACTCACCACTGACCACAAAGCAGATGATTTAAAATTTAAAGTAATTACCCGTGGTTTCTCTTTATTATTCCTAATCCTTTCCTTGTTGATCTACTTTCAATGGAAGGTCATAACAATAATGATTTCAAAGGATGCAAGTGGTGCTTTCAAATTAAATTGTTACTGAACTGTTAATTTTACTTACATTTACAGGAAAACATTTTAACTTCAGTTATGTATTCTGAAAATGCAATTCAAGCAACTGTAGCCTTCAGAATGACAAAATGATACTGAACAATCCTTTCCCTGGAAAAGCAGACAAATTACACCTCTGAAAGACTCCATCCTCTGATCCAGCTCCCTATCACTCATGGGCGAGCAGGAGCAAGCAAGAAGGCCACAAAGCAGATTAGAGCTGGATGGGTGATACAAGAGTGGAGCAACTCAGTTGGCAAATTAGTGAGAGGCCCAACATATGTGTGGAGGGGACAACAGCAAAGTTGCTGGAAAAACTCAGCAGGTCTGACAGCATCTTTGAAGGAATAATAGAGTTAACATTTGTGGTCCGGTTCTGAGGAAGGGTCTGAAACATTAACTGTTTTTTTCCTTCACAGATGCTGCCAGACCTGCTGAGTTTTTCCAGCAACTTTGTTTTTGTTCCTGATTTACAGCATCTGCAGTTCTTTCAGTTTTTAGATGTGTGGAATGGGTTAGGAGGGCAAGCTGGGGAGGGCTAGTAAGGTGGGAGGGAAAGGGAGGGAGGCAAACAAGAATCGGGGGGAAATTTAGGTTAGAAATGAGCAAAGTGTGTATTTGAAGGATACACCGAGCATGCACTGAAATGTAATTTTAGTTCCTTTAACCACTACAGACATTCCCTTTGGAACTCTCTGGTCAAATCTGTCCACTCTGACACTTCCCTCCAGACTTTTATAAAATACCCTCAATGGCATCCTATTCAAACACTTGTTATTCTGTATTTACTTCCTCTCTGTTAAGTTCTTTCAGGCCTCAGGTTCCAGTTAAGAGTCCTAAAGGGATATAACCTGTTGTTCACCAAATTGTGATTCTTTTCATTTGGTTGTTCAAACATTGATTAAAGCTAGCCTCAGAACCTTTCTTAATCATTCTCAATAACTTTGCAATTTTCCTTCCAGTCAATGTAAACCTGGATACGGAAACAGCAAACCCAAGCCTTGAAATATCTAAGGATATGAAAAATGTAAGATTAACCCGGAAAGCGACGAATGTCCATGACAGTGAAGACAGGTTTACAGTCTTGGAATCTGTGATGGGATCAGATGGATTCACATCAGGCTCACATTACTGGGAAGTGGAGGTTGTGGGGAATCGACACTGGTATGTGGGAGTGGCCAAGGAGTCTGTGCAACGGAAGACAGAAATCCAGTTGACACCAATGAATGGATTCTGGACAATTGGGAGGACTGAGGATCAATTTCAGTCAAATTCTGATGAAAAATCTAATATCACAGTGTATGAGATTCCCAAGAAGATTGGTGTTTATCTCAGTTATGATTCTGGGATAGTTTCATTTTATAGTGCCAATACCAAGTCTTACCTCTACTCTTTCACTGGGTGTAAATTCACAGAGAAAATTTATCCTTTCTTGACTACGGAGCACTGTAACAAATGGCTGAGAATCTGCTCAGTTCAGGATTAGTTCTTTTTAAAAGGTCCCTGACCTCATGCTTTCTTCAAGGCAGGTTCCAGGTTAACACAGTTAGCTAAAGGAACCCATCAAATGTGTAAATATGAAAGTCAATCTTGGATTCTAAGATAAGATTTACAGAAAATGTCAAAAGTGCTTTTGAGTGATTATGACAATTATTGTTAATAGGCTGAGAATCTCATGAAAAGAAACCAGTAACTTCAGAGAAAAAAATAATTTCTAGTAAGAGATTTTTTAAAACTTGTCTAACAATTATCTGTTGAATCTGTGAATGATGTTAGCAGCTTAGTTCAAAACTGAATAAATTCAGCTGTTTGTATTTTCCTTTCTATTTACTGTCATGGGTAATTTTCTAGATTTTTTAAAAATACACATGTATTTAAAAACTGAAGATATATTGTTTTGCCTTAAATATAAAAGCACTTTGCAATATGTTGGTCGCTTGGTGTGAAATTGTAACATTTGAGTGTGCAAGCAACGGGCCAAACTGCCTGTTTCCACACTGTAGGGATTCTATGATCATTAATATTTTGTCAGAGATTTATATATTTTTAATAAACCATATTAAAACATTATCTTAAATTTCAGATTTTTCACTGCATTTTCTAATCAACTTAACAACAATGCACACATAAGAAAGGCAAATAACCCTTTTAAAAACTACATGTTGCAAACATAAATTTCTTTCTTCTCCAGAGGTAACACAGTGTGGAGCTGGAGGAACAGAGCAGGCCAGGCAGCATCAGAGGAACAGGAAGTTGACATTTTGGGTCAGGACCCTTCTTCAGAAATGGGGAGGGGAGATCAGAAATAAATAGAGAGAAAAGGAGTGGGGCTGGGGAACGTAGGTGGGATGGTGATAGGTGAGTGCAGGTAGGCAGTGGTGAGGATTGGTCAGTGAGGTGGGAGGAGCAGATAGGTAGGAGAGAAGATGAACAGGTTGTGTCAGGTCAAGGAGGTGGGGATGAGAGTTTAAAACTGGTGAAATCCATGTTTAGGCCATTGGGCTGTAGGCGACTGCGGCTGAATAGGAGGTACTGCTCCACCAGTTTGTGGGTGGTATCGTGGTGACACTGGAGGAGGCCTAGGGAATGGGAGGGGCAGTTGAAAGGGTTGGTGACTGGAAGGTGTTGTTTGTCATGCACGCAGTACAGAAGGTCTACGAAACAGTCAACACCTTCTGGTCAAGAAACATTTTAACTCCCCCTCCCTGGGTGACATGTCCATCCTTGGCCTCCTCCTGTATCACAACGACGCCACTTGGAAACTGGAGGAGCAGCACCTCATATTCCACCTTGGGAGCCTACAGCTCAATGGTCTCAATAATGGACTTTACCAGTTTCAAATTCTCCCCAGCCTCATGGCATTCCAACCCTTCCTCTCATCCCCATCTCCTTGATCTGACACAACCTGTTCATCTTCTCTCCTACCTATCCGCTCCTCCCACCTCACTGACCAATCCTCCCCACTCCCTACCTGCACTCACCTATCACCATCCCACCTACCTTCCCCAGCCCCACCCCTCTATTTATTTCAGAGACTTTCGACTTTTCCCTCCACCCTTTCCGAAGAAGGGTCCCGACCCGAAACGTCAGTCTTCCTGCTCTTCTAATGCTGCCGGGCCTGCTGTGTTGATCCAGCTCCAGCATCTGCAAAGCTTGCTTTTCTTCCCCACTCCTTTCCCCAGTACGCACACGCGCCATTGCTCCAATCAGAGATTGACATTTTACCCGCTCGTGCGCTGACAGTTAGGGTTTGAACCTTCGGCGCCTCTGTCACGTGCAGCTTATCACGGATCCTCCAATCATAGATTGACATTTCCCCCCTCCCCGCCCCTTCACTTTCTCTCTGTCCCCCTCTCGTATCCCGCGCCCGCTCGCGCTCTGACGGTTTCGATTTGAAATCTCAGCTCGCGGCCGGTGCCCAGATTGAGCGGAGCTTTGATTTGGAGCGGCTGTGTACACTGGTTGCCCGGCAAAAAAAAAACGCTTCAAATTAGAGAATTTAAAAAGGGGGTTGAAGAATATACATATTAACATCTGAAGGGAAGATGGTTCGTTGGTTGTGTGACTGGACCCAAGCACCTTGTGAAGGACAATGAGGGAAGAGAACGGACACCTCATCGAAAAATCAGGATTGATCCATATAGCCGACAAGCTGTGCTTAATGTACTAACCTCTTAGAAATTTTCAAATCCAGCATGGGAGGAAATACTTCTTTAAGCAGGAGAAGTTTCCTTGCATGAAGTTTTCGTGATGCTGCTATGAGGCTTTTTTAAATGAAAAAGATTCTTAAAAATTGTGAATTCCAAAGTGGTATTAGTTGTAATAAGGTAATGGTTCTAAAATAGTTAAGCTTTGAACTTTACTGAACTCCAACCAATCTAATGATACGTCGGAGCCTTTGGGTGGAGAATCAGTTGAGTTTGGTGTGGTGTCCTAATGGCGATGCACATTGTCGTCTGTACCTCTTGTTAGTAATAATTAATATGTTTGTGTTAAAATAGCCTGTATATAGTTCCTGTTGTTTATGAAACAGCATCTTATCTGAGATAAGTGCCTCTTCTGCTGAGACACAGTCATGGCCTATCCTGACACCACTGACTACTTATTAGATTAGAAGTAGGAGGAATGGTGGTAGCACTCGACCCCACCCATTAGCTATTGGTATCCAGGCATTAGACTTGCCCAAATCGTACAAAATCCAGGCTTGGAGGCTGGAAAAATTAAAATGAAAATATGGACATTTCTGAAATCACAAACAGGTGTCATGAGCATCAGTTGCAAAATGGGGTCATAATTTTGCTTCATATTGAAGTCAGAAGTATGATGAAGAAATTTAAGAATCATGAGTTACAAGGCTGTGACCAGTAAAACATTTCAGAGGTGAGAAGTTTTTAAAAATTGGATATATTTTGATTTTGGAAAGAGTGCAGGCATGCATTTTTCTTTAAATCAGGTAAAATAGTGCAAATCATCTGAAGAAGAGACAAGAATACGAAGCCCCTGTTTTGTTCAAAAGGCTGAAGGCTTCCAGAAAGAAGCAAAAGAGGCTGGAATCCTCCATATTACTTCTTGATATTAGGAAGATTGAACAGAATTTACAATGTTTGAAATGATTAAAAGAATTTTGCTGCAGTGCAGAATTTTTATAGCTCGAAGCAATTTTTTAAAAGTGCATTACAAGAGAAGGGGGGAGAAGAAAACAAATGATGGTGTTATTTAAAGAATTTGATACAATTCAGCAGTGATGCATAACTAACAAAAACATAAAGTATGAGCTCTGAAAAAAAACAAGCAAACTTTATGGTAACTTAAAATGAAATGGAGTTCCTGAATGGAAGAAGGCAAACTTTTTGAACTTTTCAACAATATTGAAGCTATACTGGTTTAAAATCATAAGATTGATCAACACATTAAGAAGAAATGCTAAGGAATCCTAGTGATTAAAGATCAGATATAGTTCTAATAGCACACAAGATTGTTTTCTCCAGGGAATTCAGTTACCAAGATATGAAATTGCTCCAAAGTTAAATACCGAATCAGAAGCAGAAATTAATACTGTATTATATTCAATAATTTCTATAGCAGCTGATGTTATAAATTACCAAAAGTGAAACAAAATGTAGACCCTTTTGATGACAGGAAGGTTTTCAACAATCACTTTTAAGTTAATAACAATTCTTAAGTGGACAAATGAGATGCCCGTGATTGCCAAGAAGCCCACGTTCATAAAGTGCCCTTAGAAAATTAATTACCTCTACAAATTAATTGATACAGGTGACTATGAAGACTGGTAAACAGTTCATTAGAGACAGAATTGTTGTAAGAAATTTTGATAAACTGATTGTCAGATTAATTACAGTGGAAAGATGATCTAACTTTAGAGAAAACTATTGATTTGTATAAGAAAGAATGTCCTTCATCGCAGTTAGTAAGGAGCACAGTCACTGAGTAAGACAGCAGCAGAGTAAGACCAAGGACAAGTATGTTATTGACTAGATTATTGGAAATTTTGTTTAATGTGGAAATTTGATCCCAAGATGGACAGAAGTGCTTTATCTAAGGTTTACTATGAGAAGCAAACTCCAGGGTGAGAGGTGAGTAGGATAAAAAGCGTTGATTGCGAGGCTGACCTGCAGTGAGACCAGCAGCAGAACGATGTCAGAAACCACACCATAATGCGAATGCAGAAAAAGCTGCTTGGTGAGTAGGATTGGTGAATCTTCTAGTCTTTAAAGAAAAAGTAAGCTCTTCAGATTGTGTTAGGTCTCCAGTGTTTTTCTTGTCTCTTTTAAAAATAGCTACTTAAGTATTAGCTGTCATTGTCATTGTCATTTGTCATTTTTATTTTAATTTATAACAATGATATAATTACAGTGAAGAATGAAGAGCAGGGAATCTTGAGTAATTAATTTATAAGTTAAATTAAAAATGCCAGTGTTGGCAGGGTGATGCATTGCTGCTGCAATTTGGATGCTGCTAGACACCAATGTGATCAGAATGAATACATCAGTAGTAAGAGCTTGCAGATTGAGGAACTTCAGATTCAAGTTGAGAGTTGGTGTCTGAACTGCATACATTGTATCACATTAGGGAAAGGGAAAGTTACCTGTGCGCTTTGGTCCAGAGGGTGGTCACATGCCTTAGACCAGGCACATAGTAACATACGAACAAGAGCAGGCTATTCACCCCCTCAAGCCTATTCTGTCATATAGTGATCTGTGACCTAACTCCAGTTACTTGTCCTTGGCTCAATCCCTTAATATCTTTGCTTATTTATCTTTGATCAGTTGTTATTTTAAATCTATCATCAACTGGTATTTGTGGAAGAGATCTCCAAACCTGTACTACTATTTATATATAGAAGTGCTTTCTAACCTTTCTCCTGAAGATCTGACCCTAATTTTTAGACAATGCCCCCTAATTCTAGAATCCCCAACGAGTGGAAATAGTTTATCTTTATTTACCCTGTCTCTTCCTGTTAATACCTTGAAGACTTGGATTGCCTGGAGGGGGAGAGGAAGAGTAGGACAGGCTGATCGGTGTGTGGATGCAGTTGTTTCTTCACCCCTACAAGGAGTGAATCCTGGCCTTTGCTGAAGACTGGAACTCCTGTGGGGTTGCTGAAGCAATTATGTTCCACCGCCAGACTACACTGGTGCAAGAGGTTGACAAGGTAAGACACTCCAGTCGGAACTCCGATGCTTGCCAGTTCCTTTTTCCTTTTCTGTTCCTTCTTTTTCCTCTCCTCTCTTCTCCTTGCAGTATTCCTTTCTCTAACCCTGCACCCAAGGGAGTTGAATCGTGACCGGAGATTGGGTGGGAGCTGAGCACACAGGCTATGTCCTGTCGTGGCAGCAGAACGGGCTGAGTCAAGGACCAAAACCTGGAATGACAGCAGCAGAGTGAGCATCTGTAAGATTTGTACCTAGTTGCTTGTACCTAAGATGGTGCCACTAAAAGGCAGCCATTGGAAAGACATTTCACTGCATTCCTGTACTTCTGTATTGGAGTACAAGTGGTGATAAAAGATGTTCAATTCAATTCAATCCACTGCAACAGTCTCATTAATTCTGCTGTCAATGTCATTCATTACACATCACTTATAACTATTGGATGTGATGCCTTCTCTCCTTTGTGGCATTCATGTACCAGTGGGGTATCCCTGGCCTCAAGCAGAAGAATGGCCAACTTAACCAGAATCTACCTCCTTACCCTATGAAGAAGAAAAGACCAAGGTCTTGGAGGAAACATTAACAAGGTTACCTCCTTCAGCACCTGCCAGCTGAGATACTGACACCTCAGTTGGAACGTGAGAATTTTGGCAGCACAAATTTGTGAACACATTGAAAGCTTCACAGCTGGACAAGGAAGAATTATCCAGGCTGAAGAGCAGGCTCCTACTCGGCCCCAGACAGGAGAAGACCATTATGATATTGGAAATTAGGGACTTTGTTCCAGCCTCTCCAGTTGAACAGCAACAGCAGACAGATATATGGGACTCGCTGATGCATATTGCCTAGAAGATGGAAGAGTGAAATAATTTTGGCGATTGTCTTACTGCCTGGATGGATAGATTGGTGGATGTCATGAGAGCTAGGTCCAACACCCTTGGATCTGCTGGAGAGCTGCACATACCTGGACCTCATGAATAAAGGTATGGTGACAAGGGGCTGAGGGACCTTGATCTCATTAAAGGTGCCTCCTTTTCACAAGAAGGCAGGACAGTTCAAGGAGGCACCCAGCTGGAAGAGGAACCACATGTAAGCCCCTCAGAGGACACTGCAGAGGTGTCTCAGCCTCCACCTCCATTCTGCCTGCCTCCATCTAAGCCTTGGAAGTTCCAGGAAGAGTCCACCTGCCCTTGGCAAGGAGGCCTGCAGCATGACAAATGCCCCCCAATCATTGATGTAACTTCCAAAGCCCACAAGTTCCACAGCTGTGTAGGTTCCCTCCTGCCCATTCCAACTGCAGAACCAGGGACAATACTAAACCATATTGAGAGGTAGAGGGAAAAAGTGTGGGCACTTTGGCAATTTATATTCCAGCATCACCCTTAAGATCTCTTGTTATGAAAATAATTGTTTGTCTATATTGTGAATGTTTGTGTAGCCTTAAATGTAAATGTGCCAGTATGATGCCTGATTTTCATTTCCATAAAGAATGTACCATACGTCAATGTATGTGTTGAGAGCAAGACCAGCAAGGTATATACAGTCAGTGGACACTGCTGATACATTCGTGCCTTGTGGTGAAACATACCCATTCTTTCTTTGGTTTCTGAGTTCAAAAGTCCTGATATGAATGAGATGGTCAACAGCATATGATTAGTGTACCATAGAGAGGTGTGTAGCGCAACTGGGACTCAGTGCAGTATGATCACCTATTGATCAGGGATGGGTGAGCTTGCCCAAATCTATGATCTGCAAAATACTTGGGCCTGTGTGCCCAAAACCAAAATCCGAAATTGCTGGAAAAATTCAACAGCTTTGGCAGCATGTGACGAGAAAGCAGAGTTAACATGTTGGATCCAGTGACTGTTCTACAGAAGTAATTGTACCTAGGAAAAGGTTGGTACATATCCTAGAGAAGGGGTGTGGGGAAGGGACTAGGTGGAGATGGACATGAGAGAGGGGGAAATCATTAGGCAGAGAAATAAATGGGTAATGGTCAGACAGTTGGTAAAATAGAATGCTGAATATTGTTTTGAGTTGTTGCATAAATGAGGCATTCAACTAGCTGTATTTCCCTTTAAATGGCAACTGGCTGCTGCCTAACAAGAATCTCGTCTGACTGTTTGTTTGCATCTCTGCGGCATTTGCCAATGAACTGTTCCTGATGACACAACATACCTCGCTGGAGATTTTGCACAATTCTAATGATAACTTATTGTCACTTGTATTAGGGAAAATACAGTGAAAAGAGTTTAAGTTGCCGTGCTCCAGTGCCATTTTAATTACAAATTGTAAAAAAAAAAAGAAGTTCATCTTTTGTTCCCTTCGCCACTCCTGAGGTTCTGAAGGGACTCTGGGATGTCACTTCCGAAGCTGCCAGAGCAAGGAGGAATCGACCAGACACACCGCACATCCGCTGCTCCAGCCACTCTCTCGACCCGTCACAGATATTCCTAGCCCGACCTAACACTCTGCTGCTGAAGCCACAGCAGGAGCGCCATAGCTCGGAGGAACGGACCAGACCCACTGCACTGCTGCTGAAGCCGCCGTGTCGCCACCATAGCCAGGAGGAAAGGATCGGAACCATAAGTCGCTGATGCTGAAGCCACCGTTCAAGCCGTGGCTGCCACGGCCAAGAGAAACGAAGTGGACCCACCATGCCACTTTTACTGCGGCAGTCCCTCGCAACTGCTGTCCTGCGCTTTAGCAGCCAAAAAGAAGGTGAAGTTTGAGATGAATGAGAAATGAAGAGCCTTGTGATCGGGAGCGGTGGGATCAGGTACCCAAATACTGTCTACCCTGCCACCACGGCCATGTTGAAGATAATTCTACCACTAATCCTGCCAAAGCCCTCATTGCTTTGACCCTTGTTAATATTCCATCCCATGAATCTGTCTCGGTGCTATGGGGGAGGGGGGCGGCGGGGGGAAGCCTCACAGGTAAAATCAATATGCGGCTAGGACTCAAGTGTGTTATCTGTTGGGGGGGAAAAAAAAGTAACTTGCAAAGGTTATACAAAGTCAAAAACAGGCCCAGAACAGTGTTACGACTGGGGACACAAGAACTTTTGATGTATACCTCCATTTGAGCAGATATTCGAGGCATTCCTAGAGGATATTGGGAATCTGTCTTAACCAAGCGTGGTAGAAATTCTTTATACCAATTGATGTCTTGCTCAATTTAAGCTTGATACAAGGCTACTTGCTGGAATAACACGCAAGGTTACAGAAATACTATAACATTACAAGATTAAGAATGTCAAGTAGGAGAGTATGTCTGTGTCATTCAAATAAGCAAGCTTACACCTAAGCAAGAAGGCATGCTTTCGTCTGATTTTCTTCAGACCTACTGAAATTTGTGTGCGCTGCAGGACATGAAGAAAACAATAGATTTCAGTTTAACAGCTTACTTCCTTACTGCCTTTTTTACAATTAGAATCACTCAATTGATATCACTCCCTGCTTTGATGACCCCAGTGTGTTCTTTATAGTTTCAGCAAATACCCAATAAAGTTCAGTTACAATGATTTACTTGGTTGTCTCTCGGTGTCTAAATCCCTCCAAAGTCAATGAGGATGAGTGGGCTAAGATTCTTGTCAGGACATCGTGCATAAGGAGTGTTTAGGAAAATGGAAAGTGACAACTGTAAATATTGAACAAGTTGGTCGGATTCTTGTAGCACCATGGTAGTGTCCCTACTTCTGAGCCAGGAGGCCTGGATACAATTCTTACCTGCTGCAGGTATGAAATAACATCCCTGAACAGGTTGTTTTAGAAAATACCTGAAATGAGTTAGTGGGGATTGCTGTGTTCGCTTTAGGATCTGTCACTGGAAGTTAGAGAGAAGTAAATCCTCAGTTGTGTACCACTGTATTGGTCCTGTGGATGGATCCATGAGGATGTGGGAGAGACTTCAGTTCTTTACATGACCTAGGAGAGCAGGTGGTCCTGACTTATTCAGGAAAATGGCAATAAATGGTGGCTCCTGCAGGAGGTGTGAGATCAGAATCATTGTCCTCTCAGCTGTTCCTGGGATACGGGATTTATATGTCATAGAACCATAGAAGATAGGAGCAGGAGGAAGCATTCGATCCTTCCAGCCTGCTCCGCCATTCTTCACGATCATGGCTGATGAGCCAACTCAAAAGCCTAATCCTGCTTTCTCCCCATAACCTTTGATCCCATTCACCCCAAAATGCTATATCTAATCCCCTCTTGAATACATTCATTGTTTTGAAATCAACTACTTCCTGTGGTAATGAATTCCACAGGCTCACCAGTCTTTGAATGAAGAAATGTCTCCTTAACTCCCTCCTAAATAGTCGACCCCAAATCCTCATGCTGTGCCCCCTGGTTCTGGACGCACCCAAAATTGGGAACATCTTTCCTGCATCTATCCTGTCTAGTCCTGTTAGATTTTTAGAAGTCTCTCTGAGATTCTCCCCCCACCCCCCCCCCCCCCTTTGAACTCCAGCAAAAACAATCTTAAGCTAGTCAATTTCTCCTCATACGTCAGTCCTACCATCACTGGAATTAGCCTGGTAAACCTTTGCTGCACTCCCTTGAGAGCAAAAGCATCCTTCCTCCAGAAAAAGAGACCAAAACTGCCCACAATATTCTAGGGGTGGCCTCACCAAGGCCCTGTATAACTACAACAACACACTCCTGCACCTGTACTTGAAAGCTCTCGCAATGAAGGCCAACACACCATTTGCCTTCTTTACCACCTTCTGCACCTGCATGCTTACCTTCAGCAACTGGTGCACAAAGACACCCAGGTCCAACTGCATACTCCCCTCTCCCAATTTACAGCTATTCAGGTAGTAATCTGCCTTCTTATTTTTGCTTCCAAAGGGAATAACCTCACATTTGTTCAAATTATGTGGCATCTGCCATTGATTTGCTCACTCTCCCAACCTGTCCAGATCATGCTGAAGGATTTCTGCATCCTTGGCACAGTTCACCCTCCCACCCAACTTGGTTTCATCTGCAAACCTTGAGATGTTGCATTTCTATATTATACAACAGCTAAGTTTCTATAATTTTGGACATTTCTTTAGATAGGCTGATGCGTTCAGATTGGATAGTGTTCAGAAGGAAATGATGTTGGGTTGCAACACCATATTACTGAGCAATTCTGGAACCCAGAATCTGCAAATTATTTTGCTTCAGAAATCCTATACTATGAGCTTCTCCTACATTCCTTCGCGTGGTCTGACCTAGTGTTCACCCCAAGCAGATCTTCCTGTACTTTTTAGTTCAGAACATCTTGTGAGTATTATAGATCTGTAATTATTAATGAGAATATGGTGGGGAGATGCCTACTAGACCCACAGAAGTCCTTGGAATGAGTTACACCCACAGTGCAATTAGGAACAAATTCCAGAATTTTGACCCAGTGGCATTGAAGGAACGACAGTATACTTCCAAATCAGAGTAATGAGTTATTTGGAAGGCAATTTGTATGTCTGCTGCCCTTGTCTTTCTAGAAAGTAGTGTTTGTGAATTTACAAAGTGATGTCTAAAGAGCCATGGTAGATTTCTGCACTGCATCTTGCAGGAGGTACACTTAACTATGAGCGTTCCCTTTAAGTTGTGAGTGCCTGCTACCTCTCCAAGTTTCTGTGATTGCCTTTGGCATGACAGTTGAGGCATTGAGTTCCAGTTCTGGAAGTCGCTACTTCACATTGATCTCCTGCACAACCAAAAAGAAAACGAGAGGAAATGCTAGCAGCTACTACTGTGTATTGGTGTGCTGCCATGGGAAGTGAATATTTGTCGATGTGCTAATCAAGAAGCTTGCTTTGTTCTGGATGGTGTTAGGCTTCTTGATGATTGTTGTTGCCGCACTCATCCAGGTCAGTATTCCATTAAACCCCTAACCTGTGCCTTCTAGATCATGTAAAGGCTTTCAACAGTCAGGAGGTGACTTATTTGCTACAGGATTTCTGGGCTCTGACTTGGTGCCACAGTACTTGTATGGCTAGCCCAGTTCAGTTTTTGGTCAACGGTAGCTCCCGAGCGCTCCCAATTTGGAAGTGGGGAATTCAGCAATGATAATGCTATTGAATGTCAAGGAACAATGGTTAGGTTCCCTCCTGTTGGAGATATTCAGTATCTGACACTTGGGTGGTGTGAATGTTAGTTGCGACTTGTCAACCCAAGACTAGACATTGTCCAGCTCTCGCTTCACTTTGACATGGGCTACTTCGGTATCTGAGGAGTTACTTTGATATCTGAGGAGTCACAAATGGTGCTGAACATCATACAATCATCAGCAACCAAACCTACGTCTGACCTTATGATGGAGGGAAGGTCATTGGTGAAAAAGCTGAAGATGTTGGAACTAGGACACTACTCTAAGGAACTCATGCAGTGATGATCTCGGACTGCGATGGTTCACCTCCAACAACCTCAATCATATTCCAATGTCTTAGGAATCACTCTAAGCTGTGGAAGATAGCCTCCCTGATTTCCATTGACTCCAGTTTTTCTAGGGCTCCTTGATGCCGCACATGATCAAATGTGGCTTTGATGTCAAGGGCATTCACTTTTACCTCCCCTCTCAAATTCAACTCTTTTTGAGGCTGCAGAAGCCACAAATAATGTTTGCCATCCTAACCTTTTATTGTTAAATGCTGTTGCACAAATGCTTAATTTATTGTTTGCCATTTTACCCTTCTTATTTACTGTGTAAACTGACTTTCTTTGAATTTGTTGCATTATAGAGTGGACCAGGCCCCCTCAAAATATCAAGAAAATAGCCTAGTCCCTAACTTTTTTCCTTGTTTTAAAGGCAAGTGCTATGTGTTGCGTTCCAGATGCAATTTGATTGGTCAAACTATGAGTCTTGAAACAAAGCACACTTTATTCATGCGCAATAGTTAAGATACAACAAAAGAGAGAATTGGAATAACATAACTCTGTTGGAAAACCTAACATTAACTGATTATTTAATTAGTAAATGGTAACTGTTACAATACAATAACATCCCATACAAACACCCTTGACAAAGGCAAATCCAATAAAATAGATTGTCTCAAATGCAATTTGAGCAGCAGGAATAGAACCCTAGCCTTTAGCTGTAACAGAGAGGAATAAGAACTTCCACATCCAGCTTCAAGACCCCAGCAACTTCTGTAGGCTGAAACTAAAAATCCTGGTTGTGTGGGAGCTTGACCCCACCCATTCAGGCTGCTTGTATTGTTCCATCTTAAAAAAAAAGTCTAAGGCCTCACAAGTTGTTTACATTATTGGTCTGAGCAGACTGATCATCCCCTCAGTTTCAACCTTTCTTCATATCAAAAAAGACAAAATACAATTCTTAAAGTCATAGTATCATCACAATTGCACCTTGGTTAAAAATAATAGAGAATGGAATTGAATGAATTTGCTAAGTTCAATGCATGGTTGTATGCATCTAAATATTATAACAATCATTCTCTTAGGTGAAAATCTTCAATCAGCTTTTTCCAAATAGCAGCTGGTAATTCGAAGCTTGTGAGAAGGCTCATGAGTGCTGGAGAATTCAGGAGGAGAGGTTGAATTGCTAATATGTGGCAGTCATTGAGGCAGTTGCAAGTCTAAATCTTTGAAAGTAAAGAATTAGATCCACTTATGAAAGGCAGAGTTTTGATAAGATTTGGTGACCCATGGCCATCAGCTGTGGAGTGTGATCCATCTGAACCATGTGGGCCATTCAAGTTGCAGTACATGGGAGTAAACTTATATTCTAGCATTAAGAATGAATATAGATGACATATATAGATTCTGCAATGTTTAGAATCATTTCATTGGTCATGATTACTTTTTTTTTGTTTTAAGTTGTAAATTTTTTTTACATTTCAATTTAATCTCGGAAATCTGCCATTTATTTTCTTATCCTTGGTTCTCCCATAGATTATAGCCTGTCAACCTGATCATTAAAAATATCCAGTTTGTGTAGTTGCCCCATAACTACTGTTGAGCAAATTGGTGGTCACATCCAGGATCATTATAGAATGAAGGGGACATTCCCAATGATTTCAAGAATGTGACCAAATGCAGGATGGGATAAATCTGATTGCAGAAGCTAAAGAGCGATTATCTTCACATCTGCCATGTGAGCCACCTTAGTTCATTCGCTGAGGTATTCTTCCCTAACATCAATTGTGGCTTCTGATCAACCCAGGGTATTGCAGACATGGTTTTCAATGGAAGGCAGATGCAGGTAAAATGTCAGGAGCCAAGTCTAGAATCTGCTGCCTTCATCCATCTGACCAGCTGTTTGCTTCTCCAAATTATGAAGTATGGGAACTGTCCTTCAGCTCTTTGGTTGCCCTGTGGTAAGTTTGTGCCCAGATTCCTGCATGACAAAATGACTGCCACTATTTGGAAATTCTTACATTCATTACGTCTGGACCAGGATCAGAAAAGTGTTGTATGATTGCCCCATCTTGTTCATCATATACCTAATCATAATCATGCACCTCATCTGAGATGGTCTACCACCTGGTGTCAACATCCAGTATCATCTAGGCAGGAAGCTCTTCAAACAAGATCACTTCCAGGCAAAAGCTCAGCAGCATGGACATCCATGACCTTCAGTTACAAATGACTGCTATGTGATGGCACACTTCACGCACAAGGTGCAAAGGATACTCAAGCCTTTCAAGACCTCATATTTGATGCTTGGTTTATTTTAAACATCACCACTGCAGATATCCTCCACCAACCTTCCTCAGGCCAGTTGAACAGCCCTAGTGCCATTTAGTAAATGTGCTGGCTCTGCAGTATGTGCAGCACAACCCACATCTTTGCAGCCACCTCTTCCAAGGGATTACCAGTGATAAACAAATCCAGTCAACTGTGTCATTGCTAATGTCTCCCAAGTTGTGACAAATGAACCTCTGGAAGTCAACAAAGATCCTGATCAAAAGACTTGTGTTAACAACTCTTCTGTGCTCTAGTGAAACCTGGACCGTGTACCAATGTGACATTAAGTTCCTTGAAAACATCCACAAATGATCCCTATGTTTAAATGGGAGCAATGCTGATGTGTGCACATCCTCCACGAAAGTACATTTTTTTTTTCCTATTCATTTGTGGGATGTGGGCGTTGCGGCTGGTCAGCATTTCTTGCCCATCCCGAGTTGCCCTAGAGAAGGTGCTGGTGAGCTGCCTTTTTGAACCGCTATAGTCCTCCTGCTGTGGGTTGACCCACGATGCTATTAGGGAGGGAATTCCAGGATTTTGACCCAGCGACTGTGAAGGAACGGCAATATATTTTCAAGTCAGGATGGTGAGTGACTTGGAGGTGGTGGTGTTCCCATATGTCTGCTGCCCTTGTCCTTCTAGATGGAAGTGGTTGAGGGTTTAGAAGGTGCTGTCTGAGGAGCTTTGGTGAATTTCTGCAGTGCATCTTGTAGATAGCACACACTAGATAGATAGCGCTGCTACTGAGCATTGGTGGTGGAGTGAGTGAATGTTGGTGCCATTCAAGCAGGCTGCTTTGTCCTGCATGGTGTCAAGCATCTTGATTGTTGTCTGGGCTGCACTCATCCAGGCAAGTAGGGAGTATTCCGACATGCTCCTGACTTGTGCCTTTTAGATGGCAGATAGGCTTTGAGGAGTCAGGAGGTGAGTTACTCGCCGCAGTATTCCTAACTTCTGGCCTGCTGTTGTAGCCACTGCATTAATGTGGTGAGTCTAGTTGAGTTTCTGGTCATGGTAACCCCCAGGATGTTGATAGTTGGGGATTCAGTGATGGCAACACCATTGAACATCAGAGGGTGGTGGTTAGATTGTCTCTTATTGGTGATGGTCATAGCCTGACATTTGTGTGGCACGAATGTCACTTGCCACTTGTCAGCCCAAGCTTGGATATTGTCTAGATCTTGTTGCATGTAAACATGGACTGCTTCAATATCTGAGGAGTCATGAATGATGCTGAGCGTTGTGCAATCATCGGCGAACAGACCCACTTCTGACCTTATGATGGAGGGAAGGTCATTGATAAAGCAGCTGAAAATGATTGGACCAAGGACACTACCCTGAGGAACTCCAGCAAAGATGTCCTAGAGCTGATGTGATTCCTCGCCAACAGCCACAACCATCTTCCAATGTGTCAGGTATGATTCCAACCACCGGAGTGTTTGCCTGATACCCATTAATTGCAGTTTTGCTAGGGCTCCTTGATGCCACATTCGGTCGAATGCAGCCTTGATGTCAGGGGCTGTCACTCTCACCTCACCTCTGGAATTCAGCTCTTTTGTCCATGTTTGAACCAAGGCTATATTGAAATCAGGAGCTGAGTGGCCCTGGCGGAATCCAAACTGGGTGTCACTGAGCAGGTTATTTCTGATAAGTTGCTGTTTGATAGCACTGTTGATGACACCTTCCATCGCTTTACTGATGATCGAGAGTAGACTGATGGGTTGGTAATTAGCTGGGTTGGATTGGTCTTGCATTTTGTGTATAGGACATACTTTGACAATTTTCCACATTGTTGGGTAAGATACCAGTGTTGGAACTTTACTGGAACAGCTTGGCCAGGAGAGCAGCAAGTTCTTCAGCAAAAGTCTTCAGCACTATTGCTGGAATGTTGTCAGGGCCCATAGCCTTTGCAGTACCCAGTGTCTCCAACCATTTCTTGATATCACGTGGAGTGGATTGAATTGTCTGAAGACTGGTATCTGTAATGCTGGGGACCACTGGAGGAGGCCGAGATGGATCATCCACATGGCACTTCTGGCTGAAGATTGCTGCGAATGCTTCAGCGTTATCTTTTACACTGATGTGCTGGGCTCTTCCGTCATTGAGGATGGGGATATTTGTGGAGCTGCCTCCTCCAGTGAGTTGTTCAATTGTCCACTACCATTCACTACTGGATGTGGCAGGACTGCAGAGCTTACATCTGCTCCATTGGTTATGGGTTTGCTTAGCTCTGTCTGTCACTTGCTGCTTTCACTGTTTGGCGTGCAAGTAGTCCTGTTTGGTGGCTTCATCAGGTTGATACCTCTGCTGCTGCCATGCCCTCCTTCACTCTCTATTGAACCAGGGTTCATCCACTGGCTTGATGGTAATGGTTGAGTAGGGGATATGCTGGGCCATGAGGTTATAGATTGTGCTGGAGTACAATTCTGCTGCTGTTGATGGCCCATAGTGCCTCATGGATGCCCAGTCTTGAGTTGCTAGATCTGTGTGAAGTATGTTCCATTTAGCACGGCGATAGTGCCAAACAACATAATGGAGGTTGTCCTCGAGGTGAAGGAAGGACTTTGTCCCCACAAGGACTATGTAATGGTCACTCTTACCGATACTGTCATGGACAGATGTAACTGCAACTGGCACATTAGTAAGGATGAGGTCAAATATGTTTTTTCCTCCTTGTTGGTTCTCTCACTGCCTGCAGCCGACCCAGTCTAGCAGCTATGCCTTTAGGACCTGACTAGCTTGATGCAACTGTTGAGCCACTCTTAGTGGTGGACATTGAAATCCCCCACCCAGAGTATACTTTGTGCCCTTCCCACCCTGAGTGCTTCCCTTAAGTGATGTTCAACATTAATCAGTACTCCTCAATCAGCTGAGGGAGGATGGTATGTGGTATTCAGCAGGAGGTTTCCTTGCCCATGTTGAACGTGAAGCCATGAGACTTCATGAGGTCCGGAGTCCATGTTGAGGAGTCCTAGAGCAGCACCCTCCTGACTGTATATCACTGTGCTGCCACCTCTGTTGGGTCTGTCCTGCCAGTGGGACAGGACATATCCAGGGATGGTGATGGTGGTGTCTGGAACATTGTCTGCACGGTATGATTCTGTGCATATGACAATGTCAGGCTGTTGCTTGACTAGTCTGTGAGAGAGCTCTCCCAATTTTGGCACTAACCATCAATTGTTAGTGAGGAGGACTTTGCAGTTTCGACAGGGCTATTTCTGCCGTTTGTCTTTTCCGGTGCCTAGATCAATGCCAGGTGATCTGTCAAGTTTGATTTCTTTGAGCGATTGGTACAACTGAGTAGCTTGCTAGGCCATTTCAGAGGGCAGTTAAGAGTCAACCACTTTGCTGTGGGTCTGGAGTGACATGTAGGCCAGACCAAGTGGGGTGGCAGAGTTACTCCCCTGAAGGACTTTAGTGAACCAAATGGGTTTTTTTCCGACAATCAGCAATGATTTCATGGTGATCAGTAGATTTTTAATTCCAGACTTTTTTTTTAAAATCCAAACCTGGGTCCCCAGAACATCAGCTAGGTTTCTGGATTAATAGTCAAGCGATAACATCACTAGGCCATTGCCTACCCCGTGCCATCTACCAACAATGAAGCCCCGCTCCTGAAGAACTAACTTTGCTGCACAATTGCATCAAGAAAAGCCTCCTCTGTTGACAGGTTCTTTTACATTTGTCCATCCACTCACACTCAGTGTGGCCAAAGGCAAAGTTACAAGGATACTTCAAAGGCTGCCTGAAGGATAAAGGTATTGATGCCACTAAGAAGAAAAAACTGTCCACAACTTGACTTGACATCTCCCAATTCACTAAGGCATAAACCACTTCAAAGCTCAGCAGCCCAACTGTGAAGTGGACCTTTGGAGAGGAAGGAGAAGGAAGCCAACCCAGGGCTACAAATTCAGTTTCTCCATGTAACGGTTCGTCGCAACTGTGGAGAAATTGAGCTCCTAGTCATCTTAGGCCTCACTTATCTTAACAGACATCATCTTTGATTCCAACAGACCACCAACAAAGAAAAGGACCAACCTGTGCCACTCACTTCCTTTCATTTCCACTTCTTACTGTCTTCAGAACATTGCCCATCTCTATTACCTCAACACTGCAGTGTATCTTTTTCTGTCATTACCATCCAGACCTGATCATTCCGGTATTTTCCTCACTGACCACCATTTTTGATGTTTCAAAGTGGTAAGATCACAGTGGAGGCAGAGTAGAGATGTTTGTAACAAATTAACTGTGGTCAGATATAGCAGTGTTCATTGTGTTTGATGTTTTTGTAGCATTCTTAAGGAAAATTGTGTGCAGCTGCAACAACTCCATTCCAGCCCTTTCTCATCACTCAGACATTTTAATTTGTTTTAAAAAATAGGCTGATGTCATTGTGCTGTGAAAATTGGAACGTCCATTGGGTACAGCCCCTTGCATCATCAGTAACGGGAATTGCACACATTAACTCTTACAGTTGATAAAGAGTTTGTGAATCTTAGTATTCAATGACAGAACTTTTACTTGTTGTGGGGGGTCTAGGCCCGAAACGTCAGCCTTCCTGCTCCTCTGATGCTGCTTGGCCTGCTGTGTTCATCCAGCTCTACACCTTGTTATCTGCTGATTTACTAATGCCTGTTTTGCGTCCAATGATAAAGGTGATAATTGAGCCCTGGCTGTTGCTGCCTTTTCCCTTGCAATTCATTGCAGAGCCCATTTCAGCCAGAAGATGGTGATGCTGAACTGTACAAAGATCAGTCCAGTTTGACAGTGCAGCTTCACCCCACTGCTGCTGGAGACATTGGACTGGAGGCGGAAACCACAAACAGAAAATGCTGAAACACTCTGATCAGACAATTCAGGCAAGACTTCACAACTGAAAGAGAATTGGATCGAAGAAAATGTGAACCTGGACTTCCTGCTTCCATGCTCCTGTCACACACCAGTGGAGGCAGAACCAGTTGAGGCATTCGCAAAGACACTGGATGATTACTTGAATAGAAACAACGTGCAAGCACGTGCGGAAAAGGCAGGAGAATCGCATTGTCATGATGTTCATTTGGAGAGCTGGTACAGACAGAATGAGGTAAATGGCTTCCTTCTGTGCCATAACACACTTGTCATTCTGTGATATATTTCCCAAGGGATGGCGCCAGGAGACCATCTCACCAAACTCATCTGGCCTGTGCCCAGTTGGTGTTGTGCAGTGCTAATACTACACAAGTGCAAACCCAGATCCACCATTGGAAGAAAAGTAATGGTTGGAATGCTTTGAGGGTAGTTTGCACCGTCTTCCCTCTGCTAACTCACAGTTACAGGGATTCACTCACTTTAATTCTATCACTGCACTGGAATTCAGTCGGCTGATTGCCTGTAAATTGTAGCATCATTTGCATTTATGTGTATATGCAAGAGCTCCCAGGTGCCTCATGTTCTGAAAGCATTAACTCTTCCTGGGTACTGTGTTTCCTACTGGAGAGGGCTCACTTCTGGACATGGTCCTGCAAGCTCATGAGGTGTTCCAGGAACCACTGGCACCAAATTCAGTCCTTCTCATTCTCTCTCTTCGGGATAAGATCACCCACAACCAAGCTGAGAGGGTCAAGAATGGCAAAAGGATGACCATATGACATGGGAACAGGAGTAGGCCATTCAGCCCATTGAGTCCGCTATTCAATGAAATCATAACTGATATGATAATTCTCAACTCCACTGGCTATTCTGCTCATCCTGTTTGTGGAGTAAGCAGCTGAGTAGGCAGAGGAAGCCCATTAACATTCTTGTGGTGATCGGTGATGAGAATGTCAGAGGTAGCTGATAAGCAACATTGTGGTCTGCTACCCAAATATGTGTAGGAAGGCAATTACATAAGACTGCATAAGATCTTCATCTTCACCAAATTGTTCTTTACCTTCTGTTCAAGCATTGTTGGATGACAGCTGCCTGCTGTACACAAAAATCTGCAGCCTTTCCACAGTTGCATCACCAGCTCTGAGGATGAAGCTCCTGATCCGCCACAGGAGACAGTGGCAAAGCATTCACTTTTTCCTCCACCAGGCCCCCAGCAGCATCATCTCAATAAATTTCAGAAGTTTCCTGTTCCTCAACATCCGCCTGCCATTAACTTCATTGCCTGCTGCTGCTGAGATGAGAAAGGTATACCAACAACATTTTAGGAGACTGTAGACAGTGCTGTCTAAATACAGTATTATCCCCAGAAGACAAGCACCTACAATGTTAAGAGTCATCAAGTATATGGAGGTGAGGCAATAGCCTCATGGTATTATCACTGGGCTGTTAATCCAGAGGCCCAGGTAGTGTTTTGGGAACATGGGTTCGAATCCAGCCAAGGCAGGAATAGTGGAATTTGCAATCCAATAAAAAAAAATCTGGAATTAAGAGTCTAATGATGACCATGAATCCATTGGCAATCCTTGGAAAAACCCATCTGGTTCACTCATATCCTTTAGGGAAAGAAACAGCCATTCTCACCTGGTCTGGCCTACATATGACTCCAGACCCCCAGCAATGTAGTTGACTCTTAATTGCCTTTTGGGCAATTAGGAATGGGCAATAAATACTGCCTGGCCAATGATGGTCTCTTCCTGTGAATGAATTAAAAAAAAAACTTAGCCGTCAACAGACTGCCTTCACCCACTTTGTCATGGAATTATTGTCGGTGAGGATGCTAAGGCATTTCAGGGAGCACTAAAGGCTCAGAACATTCTGCAACAATGCAAGGATAGTAAAGGGGCAAGGCTTAGAAGGAAAATTCTTAGGATATGGGACAAATCTTTAGTATCCACCAGGTATTATACTTTCCAATATACATCATTGAACTTGAATGTGATGGTGTTCCCAAACATCTGCTGCCCTTGTCCTTCTAAATGGAAGTGATTGTGAGTTTGGAAGCTGCTGTCTAAGGATCTTTGGTGAATTTCTGCAGTACCTCTCATAAATAATATACATTGCTGCTACTGAGCATCGGTGGTGGAGGGAGTGGATGCTTGTGGATGTAGTGCCAATCAAATGAGCTATTTTGACTGGGATGGTGTCAAGCTTCTTGAGTGTCGTTGGAGCTACATTCATCCAGGCAACTGGGGAGTCTTCCATCACATTTGTGACTTGTGCACTGTAGATGGTGGACATGCTGTGGGGAGACAGGAGATGAGTTACTTGCTGCAGTATTCCTAGCCTCTGAACTGCTTTTGTAGTCACTGTTTTTGTGGCAAGCCCTGTTGAGTTTCTGGTCAATGATAACCCCCAGGATATTGATAGTGGGGGATTCACAGATAGTAACACCATTGAATGTCAAGAGATGCTGGTTAGATTATCTCTTATTGGGGTTGGTCATAGCCTGGCATTTGTGTAGCACGAATGTTACTTGCCACTTGTCAGCCCAAGAACGGATATTGTCCAGATCTTGTAGCATTTGAACAATGACTGCTTCAGTATCTGAGGCGTTGTGGATGGTGCTGAACATTGTGCAATCATTGGCAAACATTCCCACTTCTGACCTTATGATGGGGGGAACGTCATTGATGAAGCAGTTGAAGATGGTTGAGCTAGGCTGGTTGGGGTGGCACGGCGGCTCAGTGGTTAACACTGCTGTCTCACAGCACTAGGGTCCCGGGTTCGAATGCACTCTCGGGTGACTATCTGTGTGGAGTTCGCACATTCTCCCTGTGTCTGTGTGGGTTTCCTCCAGATGCTCCAGTTTCCTCCCACAGTCCAAAGATGTGCAGGATAGGTGGATTAGCCATGCTAAATTCTGCATTGTGTCCAAAGATGTGTAGATTAGGGGGATGGGATCTGGGTGGGATGCTCAGAGAGGTCAGTGTGGACTTGTTGGGCCAAAGGGCCGTTTCCACACTAGGGATTCAATGAGGAACTCCTGCAGAGATGCCCTGGAGTAGAGATGACTGACCTCTAATAACTGCAACTATCTTCTTATGGTATGACCCCAAACTCTGGAGAATTTTCCCCCAATACCAAATGATTCCAGTTTTGCTAGGGCTTCTTGATGCAACTCTCGTTGAATGCAGTCTTGACGTCAAGGGCTGTCACTCGCTTTACCTCTGAAATTCAGCTCTTTTGTCCATGTATGAACCAAAGCTGCAATGAGGTCAGGAGCTCAGTGGCACTGACAGAATCCAAACTGGGCATCACTGAGCAGGTTATTGCTCAGCAAATATTGCTTGTAACACCTTCCATCACTTTACTTATGGTTGAAAGTATGACTGATGGGGCGGTAATCAACTGGGTTGGATTCGTCCTGTGTTTTACATACAGGACATGCCTGGGAAATCTCCCACATTTATGCAAGCACATTAGATTTTAAAGTCGTGATAAGACATGAGCAGAATTAAAATAAAAAAAAAATTTTATTGGACAGATAAAACAAATTAAAATGCATGTCAAACACAGCCGTTCCCCTTAGTCAAATGGGCAATAAGAAGGCGGCATAATTATAAAGTGAAAGCCAGGAGGTTTAAAGGGGATTTCAAGGAATACCTTTTCATCCAGAGGGTGGTGGGGTGTGGTCTGGAATTCACTGTCGAGGAAGTGCATGTGGTGGTTGAGGCAAGAAACCTCACCATCTTTATAAACGTAGTTAAGTGAGCACTTAAATGTCATAATATTCAAGGTTATGAATCTAACATGGGAAAGTGGGTCTAGTGGAGGTAGTAGTATAGTTTTGGTGGTATAGACTCAATGGGCTGAAGAGCCTGTTCTGTGTACATAATTTGAAGTAATATGGCAAGCACCAAATAGATACCTGGTAGCCAACTGCATAAATAAACCATAACATTAGAACAGGAGTAGACCATTCAGTCCTTTGAGCCTGTTCCGCCATTCAATATGATCATGTTGATCATCCAATATAGTACCTTCCTGCTTTCTTCCCATGTGCTTTGATCCCTTTAGCCTTAAGAACTATATATAACTCCTTCTTGAAATTATTCAATGTTTTGGCCTCAACCACTCTGCAACAAGGAATTCCTCAAGCTCACCACTTGCTGGTGAAGAAATTTATCTTCATCTCAGTCCTAAATGGCCTACTTAATATCCTTTAAATTGTGATCCATTGTTCTGGACTCCCTGGTTTTGGAAACCATCATTCCTGTGTTTACCCTAACTAGTCCCATTAGTATTTTACAAGTTTCTATGAGACCCCCCCCTCATTCTTTTAAACTCCAGTGAATATAGCCCTAATCAGTCCAGTCACTCTTCAGTGCGGCAGTCCTGCCATCGTAGTTATCAGTCTGGTAAACTGTTGTAACAGCCCTTCCATAACAAGAACATCCTTCCACAAACTGCACACCAGGTATGGTCTAACCAAGACTCTCTACAATTACAGCAAGACATCTCCTGTTCCTGTACTCGAATCTTCTTGCTAAGAAAACCAACAAACCACTTGCCTTCATCACTGCAATCTGTACTTGCATGCTTACTTTCAGTGAATGGTTTATAAGTACACCAAGGTCTCATTGCTTTCCAAATCTACTGCCATTCAGATAATAATTGTCTTCCTATCTTTGCTACCAAAGTGGTCAACCTTGCATATATCCATATTGTACATCATCTGCCATGCATTTGCCCATTCATTAAACTAGTCCAAATCTCACTGAAGCATGTCTGCATCCTCATAGTTCGCTTACCCAGCTATGCGTCATCTGCAAACTTAGATATAGTAAATTTAATTGCCTAATCTAAATCATTCTTACATATTTTGAATAGCTGGGTTCAAGCACTGACCCCTATGCTCCATAAAAGTCATTGGCTGCAACTTCGAAAAAGAAGTCCCCATTTATTCCAACTCTGTTTCTTGTCTGAGACTAGTTCCTTATCCATGTCAGTGCATTACCCCCAATGAGTTTTACTCTTACATGCTAATCTCTTATCAAAGGTCTTCCGAAAATTCAAAGAAACCACATCCACTGGCTCCCTGTTAGCAATTCTACAAATTACATCCTCAAAAAATTCGAGTAGATTTATCAAGCATGATCTCCCTTTCCATGCTGACTCTGTTCATTCCTGTCAGTTTTCCAAGTTCTCGACTATTAAATCTTTTACAGACTTAGTATTTTCCTTACTGTCTCCCAATGTCAGGCTAACTGAACTATAGTTCCCTGTTTTGTCACTACCTCCTTTTTTTAAATTAGTTGGGTTACATTGTCTACCCTCCAATCCATAGGAACTGTTCCAGGGTCTACAGAATCTTGAAAGTATTATCATCAATGCATCTACTATTTTCTACTTCCATAAGTACTCTGGGTTGTAGAGCATAATGTATATAACATATTCGTAAGATGTCTCGTTGAACTCCGTCATTCGAGAAGCAGATCACTTCGGTTATTTCTGACTCAATGGACTATTGCCTTTCTTCCTGTCTGATCATCTTGGCTTGTCTGAGGTTCCTCCCACCTTCCTCATCAGAGTTAGCTTCTCACTTCTGCATCTCCTCCTCTGCCAAGCACGTTGACCCTTTGTCAACTGAGGTTGTGTAGGGCAAAGTGCTGCACTAAGATGCAGGGCACTGTGTGGGATATGCTATGTTGCAACACCTTCGCAGTTCAGATGTTGAACTTCCATTTTCAGCAGACTTATCATATGTTCCACAATAGCCATGTGGAAGCACAGTTAAGCATTGTACCTCTCCTTAGAATCACTGGATTTTTGAGAGTCAACATCAGCCAAGCTTTGAGAGTATTTTTTATTGCCCACCAACCATAATTGTATGTATTGAGGGACATTGAAGGAAACCAGCACCTGTGAGTTGATGAGCATATAAGATTCATTGCAGCCCCCTGAATACCTCATGGATATCTACCTGACTGTTGTGGTCACATTTTGGTTGAACTTATCTATAATCAGTATTAATGTTACCAATTTTATGCCTGGAGCCCCTCAACTGAGGTCTCAATGCTAGTGTTGGTCCTGTGCCCTATCTAGATCCAGGCCAGAGTCATCCTGAGTTTCTTTAATCTCCCCCTTTAAAACTCTTCACTCACTTAACGTATTGTACCAATCAGATCTGCAGCTATTACTTCCAATTATCGCCTATGATTGTAGCTATTCCCTCAGCTAGCCAAAGCTTTCAGACCTGTTCCCAATTTTGAATTGCCTGCAGCTTCGATGACACCATGGATAGGACATAAAACAAGAACAGGCCCTTTTGACTACCATATCTGTGTTGACCATGCTGCCATTCTAAACTAATCATATCTGGCTGTGCATGGTCCATATCCTTCTGTTCCGTGCCTCTTCACACACCACCCTTCCCCAGTTTCTTAATGACCCACCCTCACTGTTTTCCACCATCTGAACTGACTTTGCATTACATTCTCAACTGACTGTGGGGAATTCTGAGATAACACAGTGTGGAGCTGGAGTAACACAGCAGGCCAGGCAGCAGGAAAGTTGATGTTTTGGGTTGGGACCCTTCTGAAGAAGACTTTTTCTGAAGAAGGGACCAACCCAAAATGTCAACTTTCCTGCTCGTCTGATGCTGTCTGGCCTGCTGTGTTCCTCCAGCTCCACACTGTGTTAACCCTGACTCCAGCGTCTGCAGTTCTTACTATCTCTGAGTGGGCAATTCTGATCTAGGTGAAGGTAAAATGAAGTACTATCATTGGGCTTAAACTTAAAAGAGCACTATTATATTTTCCTACATTGTAAACATCTACCAGGGTCTGACTTATTAGGTGATAACTGATCCTACCACTTTGATTGTTCAAGTCCATTTGCTCTCTATGTGTCTTCCGGAGAGTCTCAAATTCCAGTGTATCTCCTGCTTAGTTTTCTTCCAGATTATTCTAACTCTGCCTATAATGTTGAAGCTGGTTGAAATCTTAGGAATTGTGCTTTCTCCAATTGACGATTTGCTGATTTATCAAATGATCTGAAAGCTTAATTTTCTTTTGGTAGAAAGATTGGCAATGGTGAATTTTGTTGTAGTGCTTGACTGTTGATAGGCACTTGAAGTCGTTGATAATCTTTTTGATTTATATCGTGATTGTTAATGTTTAGATTTTTCTATATTACTCACATTTAGTTGCCATGCTGTATTCTTCATTGATTAAAGTTGTTGAACATTTATTGTGCACCATTTACCCTGGGTGATGGGCAGCTCCATGACATCATTACAAGATTGTTCCAGGGTCCTCATCCCCTGAGACAACACATCTTCTGAAACTTCTGTTCCCCTTTTCATAACACTGACTCGTATTTATACATGCTCAAATAAATTACTTAGATTATGTTTTACAGGTCTTTTCATATTTCTCCCACTTCTCCCCAAGTCTTTGACTTGATTCATCTTTATCAGAAGGTGAATGTAAAAAAATCTATGACATTGTACAGAACCGCTTCAGTTAAATCTTGCCATCTTTTTGCTGGTTTCTATTACATCAGAAATTTAATTAATCTGGCTGAAGGAATTTTTTGTTAATGTTGTCACATACAGTACATTGTTCAGGTGGTTTTCCTATACCAAAGGCAAACTACTGCAGATGCTGTAAATCTGAAACAAACACAGAGAATGCTAGGGAAACTCAGCAGGTCTAGCAGCACCTGTGGAGAGAGAAACAGAGTTAATGTTTCAGGTCTGGTATGATGTTCTTCAGAATCTTCAGAACCTTTATCAAAATGACTTCACTTGGATGATTCAGTTTGTTGCTTCTATGAAAATGGCTGCCATTCTTTTAACTGTATCAAAGATATCTGCCAATCTTCTGCAGTTGCAAGTTATTTTGATGTTGAATTTGAACAACATATAGTTCAATTTGTATATTTTCACTGTCTCTGTTTTTATAGTTTTTAAAGTACTGGAAATTCTAATTCAAGTCACTAGATCTTCCATATTACTGCTTTGTCTGTCTGATAACTGGCCTTTTTCTCAGGTACTCGATTCAGATTTATGCCCAATTCTGTCACTGGTTTTTTAAACTTATTTTCCCCATTACTTGCTGTAAACAAATTTGTCTAGATGTATATTTCTGCAAAAACTTCCTATTCTAAGATTATTTTAATTGCAGCTGATTTTATTCACGAAGGCACAACAGGAGCTTGTGTTTTCTTTTTTGGTTGCTGACTTCTTCTTAAAGCTACACTACATTTCATATTTTGAAAAGTTGGACTTAAATGCATATCTGTTCTGGATAATCTCCGGTCTGTATCTTGATTCTCATTTCTTCTATGATTTTTTAGGCAGTGAGTCCTGTGTCCCAACTTGGAAAAGAATGTTTCGTAGTTTGTTTGATGCCCTCACAATGAGTTTGGATTTGAGACAGACTGATCTGGGAAAAGGTAAAGCCAAGCACTGTCTTTAAGTTTGACCTTCAAAATAACACTTTATTATAATTTCCATATCACCACTGTAATATTTGATAAACATATACCAGGCTCTGACTTATGTTCGGTAATAACTTATATATCTTGGAGGGTTCAAATCCATGTGTTCTTTTTGACTTCCAGACAGCCTGACCTTTCACTGTGTTTCCTAACTCTGCTCACACAGTAGTATTTATACCCAGTGACATGCAGTAGTATGACTTCACCATAAGGTGTTTCAGGGTCTTTTTCTGTTTTACAACAATTCCCCACATTAACATGAGGGAACTGTTTCATATTGTCAACAGGAAAGAATATAACAGACTTTACAGACCTGGTCAAAATGTTCAAACCTCTGTCTTCTAATACAAAACAACTAATGCCAATGACAAAGATAGTGCTAGTTGCTCAACAATCTTTGAGTAACATGACTAAGGATGTGAAAAAGTCGTATTCACAATTCTATAAACATAGAAGGTGACTGAAACCATTCAACCTAATTGGCAAATTGATATGGAGAGCTTACATACTCCAACAAAGTGGACTAACTTGATTGAGAGTAAAAATTAGCTTGAAAGGAGTTGAGCTGCATACAACTCAATTGAAACCAGATCAACATCTACAGATAGTCGTGACGTGAAAAAGAGTACCTGGTCCAGAAATTCAGAATATTGCAAAGAAGACACAATTTCTTTCAGCAGAGCAGCAATCTTCCATGATGGACATTCATAAAAGTAATGGTTCCCCAGATTATATTGTGGGCAACTACCTGAGTTAGCAGAGAAGAGATTCTATGCAAAGTAATTCAGGAATTTAAAGGTCCTGTAGATGAGTTAATGGACCAAATACATTCTTGGAATACTAAGAACAACATACTCTGTGAAGAATATCCAGAAAGTAAAAGCTCCTCCTGTGGAGAAATGATTCACGGACCAGAATCAAAGTCAACAGTCCTCAGGAAAAGGACCTACCATTCTGAAAACTAGAAGATTTCTATCCAAGCTCTCCTAGCTTGGAAGTTCCATAGACTGGAAACTACTTCTGCTGAGATGGCTGATGCCCTAATCTGAACTGAAAACATTGGTTCAAAGGACTAACCAAAATCCATACATCTATTTTTTAAAATAAATTCAAACTCCAACAAAAAGGTTTGTCATATTATCATATAAAGACCACCTTGTTATGATCAACTTCAGGAAACAAGGAGGAGGACATACCCCTATCTACATCAATGGACCTAAGGTGGAGTTTGTTAAGAGCATCAAGTTCCTAGGAGAGACAAACTATCCTGGACCAGCCACGTTGATGCAACAGTCAAGAAGGCACAACAATGCTTCGTCTTCCTCAGCAGGCTAAGGAAATTCAGTATGTCCATAAAGACTGTCACCAACTTTCAAAAGATACATCGTAGAAAGCATTCTATCTTTGTTTTTAACCTTAATGAGATGCTGAGAGACTGTTTGGTAAGTGGGATTAATGATGTAATCATGCAAAAGTGAGTACTAGCCAAAGCCCAACGGGACTTCAAACAGGCACTATGATGGTTTTATCATTGGAAAATCAACAAGTGGAGCATATGATTTGCAGGGTGTTCTGAGGGTATACTCTTGCAGTCTGACTGAACACCATTTGAGTGAAGGCAATTGCATAACCTCACTCAAGACACATCCTATGTAGAGGGACCTAGGGCAGCCCACAGCAAAATGCCAAAATAAAGCCATACCTCAGCCAAATGGTTAAATTTTGTTCAGGAACTGTCATTGTAGTTGTTGCCGGTATGACTCAAGAAAGCAAAAGAGTCCCGCTAGATTTAAATTGAGTAAGAGACCTCATAGGCTGGTATCCAGGAAAGTGCTTACTCTGGAAAGTCCACCTACATCTGGTTTGATACAGTTAAATTGCTCAGCAACATCCAAATCAGAACCAATCAAAATAACCATCTGGTTAAATCATCACCCAGTTCTAATGGAGGCCCATACCAGCACGGTAGTTTCAGCGATCACAGAACAAGTCTTTAACAAACTACTCTATGGACTCCAACCCTTACATTTGTGCAAGACCTCAGCTAGACTGAGAACCTATACTGGGGAGCCGCTGCAGATTAAGGGTACAACTTCAGTTCTGGCCTCTTATGAGAAGCAGCTGGTTCAGTTACCATTGATTTCAGTAAAAGGCTCAGGCCCAAGCTTGATGAGGTGAAATTAGTTGAGACAGATTCACCTCGATTGGCTCAACGTTTTTCAATTAGCAAATGGCTGCCTGAGTGAAGTCCTAATTAAATATCCGGAGGTTTTTCAGGATGGTCTAGGGACTACCAAAGGAGCCAAGGCTACCTTGCATGTTGACCGCAAAGCAATTCCATGATTCTTCAAGTCCTGCCCAGTGCCATTTGCCTTATGGGCAAAAGTACAGGCAGAAATCAGAAGGCTAGAAAATGAAGGAATCATTAAACCAATCTAGTTTGAGGAACTGGCAGAACCAGTTCTACCGATAATGAAGCCCGACAGGTTGGTTCACCTCTGTGAGGATATTAAATAATGGTAAACCACTTTTTGCAGCTGGATAAATACGCAATCCCTCGCATTGAGGATTGATATGCAAAGCTGGCAGGGGTCTGTTCTTTCAGCCATGTATATGGGAAATGAGCCATGTATAGTTGCAGTTGCAGTCAGATGAAGATTCCCAGAAGTATGTGACAATTAATACCTGTAAGGATTTGTATGAAAATATGAGACTGCCATTTGGGGTATTGTTGCCCTATGCAATTTTTCAGTGGATGATGTAGAACATTTTACAAGGCCCATCCCAGGTTGCCGTTTATCTAGATGCCATGCTAGTAACCAATAAGGAGCACAGAGAACTTGGACATAGTCCTTAGACATTTTTCCCAGGTGGGTGTATGCCTTAGAAGGGAAAAATGTGTGTTCAGGACACCCCAAGTGACCTACTTGAGCTGCAGTGGACAAGACCAGGTTACATTTGTTGGAAGATAAAGAGAGGAATGAAAGATGCCCTGGCTCCCATGTCAGTACCAGTCTTTCGTTGGGCTGGTGAAGTAGTTTATAAAGTTCATACATAACCTGGCCTCCATCCTGGCACACCATAATCCCAGGCAAGATCTAGTATTGATATGCAATGCCTCCCCATATGGCACTGGGCATTATTAGCTCATAGCTGGTCCAATGGAGAGGAACGAGCATTAGCGTACGCATCTTGGACTTTGATTAATGCAGAGCATAAATACATCCACATAGAGAAGGAAGGTTTAGCAGTCATATTTGGAGTCAATAAGTTCCACCATGGACATAAATTTGTAATAAAAACGGACTACAAACACCTGCTAGGTCTACTTAGAGAGGACAAGACAGCGCCGCCAACAACTTCAAGCCAAATTCAGCAGTGGGCTCTAATACTAAGTTCATATAATTACAAATTGGAACACTACCAGGGGGAAGTAGCAAATGCAGATGCATTGAGCCGCCTCCCACTGGCAGATACACCACTGTAATGGTTTTAAATTTTCTGGGCACACTTCCAGTCACTTCTGACAATGTCAGACTTTGGATGCAGAAAGATCTGGTCCTGGCAAAACTGAAACAGCTGGCGGTGTTGGGCGAAAACAAAGGGCCGTCAAAACCAGAATTGAAATGCTTTTGGATCCAGAGAGACTAGATCACAGTAGAGGACAGCATATTATTATTACAGGGAGCAAGAGTGATTGTCCTGAGCAAAGATCGTCACCAGGTACTGGCTGAACTCTATCAGGGTCATCCAGGTTTTCTCAAAATGAAGATGTTGAGAAGTTTTGTCTGGTGGCCAGGATTGGATGCAGATATAGCACCGCTGGTAGAGCAGTGCCCAGAGCGCCAACAAGGAAGGAAATTGCTGCCAGCAACTCCCCCACATGTTTGGGAATGGCTAGGTAAACCCTGGAGTCGGTTTCAGGTCGTCTCTGCAGGTTTTCATGGGCTCAATGTTCTTAGTCATTGTGGACACCCACTCAAAATGGCTGGATGTGCACAGCGCTCATTTGTCAAACACTGGGACAATGACAGAAAAAATGCACACATGTTTGCAATACATGGACCTCCAGAAATGTTGGGCAGATAATGGACCATTGTTTACCAGCAGGGAATTTGAGTATTTCCTAAAGTCGAATTGTATTTGACATATAAGGACGGCTCCACACCATCAATTATCTAATTGTTTGGCAGAAAGAGCAGTTCAGACTTTGAAGGCAGGCTTAGAAAAATAAACTACAGCTTCATTAGATACCGAACTTTCCCAGTTCCTTTTTGATTATAGGACTACCCCTCATGCAACTGGAGGGATAGCACCAGTAAAGTTGGTAATGGGGAGTAGACTCTGCACCAGGTTAAATCTGATCTTTCTGGACTGGATGGGGGGGTGGATGCGGTAGTGTGAAATGGCATCAGGAATGTTAATACCGGACATAAGACTCCACTAGGGGACGATATTTGGAGTAGGAGCCATGGGAATGGCCCTGCATGGGTAAGAGGCATGATTGACGTGAGGTCAGGTCCAGCGACATATAAAATTTGGTTAGGTGCGACAGTCCTGAAGAAACACGTGGACCATATGAAAGCTGCAAACTCCCATGCGGTGTGGAAGCGAAACAATCTTGGCTCCTCAACGGCTTTTATGACTGTTCCAGAACCCGTGGGATTTCCCTCTGCATCAAGCATTGAAGTTACCTCAGAGTCTGCAATGGACTCAGTGGATGTTGCCACCTTGATGCCTTTGCCGCCTGAAGAGGAGAATGAATTTCTTCTAAGATGCTGTGCTAGGCAAGCTACTGTGCGTTATACAATGCCCCTATCACAGGCAGAATTGTAGGAACCTGACCTGGTGCTAAACCCAGGAGGAGCTACAAAAAAGAGAACTGGCCTATGTCTTCAGACTCAAAGGGAAGGTATGTAGTGATTGCAACAAGATCAGTCAGGTGGACATCATAGAATAAGTTCTTTTTTTGGGGCTGTTTAATCTGACCCAATCAGGGAGCCCTGGGGTTACAGATATAAACAGGAATTTCATAGGTTCAGCTTACTCTGACAGAGCTGGATCAGTGCCAAGGACTCTCCATGTGTAAATAAAGGGTGACTTGATGAGGGGATACCAGCATCTGGAGTTACTTCAGCTGGCGCACTCTGCAGTGCAAATCTGCACTTCCTTGGCATCCTGCAAATGGATTGAAGAGGGATTGGTAATATTGGATATTGGTAATATTGGATGCCAGTATATATGGACTAGGGATGCATATGGCTGGTGTTCGTGATTCATACCCTGAGATCAGGTTTTGTACTATGCAACATGAAAACTATTCGCAGCCAGCGACAAGTTGAAGTCATCAGCTTTCCGTAAAGACAGTTCATCGCATCCAGTTTGCTCAGGGCTGGTTGAATGGGAAGCTGCATATTAAATGGTGATTTGTATTGTTAATAAGGTTGTTATCAAGCTTTAATCCTTCTTAATATAGGCAACACACCACTGCCTTGTGAGAAGCTCACCTTGATGCCCAGAACTTGCTAAAAAATAAATCATAGGATGTTCTCTAGAGACCTTGAAAGATCTCATTGTACATTTTATATGACTCTGCCATATTTCTTGCTTAGGCAATGCTTTTCAGACCCCAATAAAATTCCATCCAGTGTGTCTTTCTATGTGTCTCATGTAAATGGCATGTTGTACTACATTGTGGAGCCATTTAAATGCAAATTGTCTTGTGAATTCCCAAATTTCTCTGACCCAAACTGGATTTTGTTAATCTGGGTGACAGTTTTTTTTATGCTTACCTAATGGATCATTGTGCTTTTGTCTGTCGAGGCATAGGGAAGAGTTGGTGTTTAAACAGATCCAGGATCCTATTCGGAAATCAGCAAAACTGGGATTGCAGGATTTCTTTGATCCTCTGAACCCTAAACTTTTGGACTCATTCTCATTCTACAGTTAGTGCAACAAGTGTGAAAATCCTCACATTGCCTTGCAGTTCTGTGTAAAGTCAGTTTCACATATCTTGTAAAACAGAGAGGCTGTTAGTTTTTGAGCTAGCATGTGGGAACAATGTTTATTCAACCTGGAACATCTCCAGACTATGAAATATTTCTCTGTCAGTGAGTATGCTCTCGCCTGCTCCCTCACAAACACACTGTGTAAAGGGAGGTTATAGCAAGAATACCTCTGCAGCAATGACGGTTAATTCACATAACAGGTCAGCATTTAAAACCCAGAGCTTCCACCATTGACACATGTTGCTGTAACTATGTGTTTTTGCTCGGTGTCTGGCCTACATGTGACTCCAGACACACAGCAATGTGTTTGACTCATAACTGCCCTCTGAGCAATTAGGGATGGGCAATAAATGTTGCCTCGCCAGCGATGCCCTCAGCCTGTTAATGAATAAAGAAAAAAATGTTTGCCGTTGCCTTAAAAATATTCAAGGACTCTACTTGCACCATGTTTTCCAGAAGAGAATTTCAAAAACTCGTGACGCATTGTGAGAAAAAAATTCACCTCATCTCTGATTGAATGTTTGACCCCTGATTTTTAAACAGTGACCCCTAATTCTAGATTCTCTCATAGAAGAAACATCCTCTTCACATTTACTCTGTCAAGATCCCTCTTTTAAGCTCCAGTGAGTACAAATCTAGCGTGTCCAACCTTGCTTCATAAAGTAACCCACCCATTCAAGATATTAGTCTGGTAAAACTTATCTGAATTGTCTCCAAAGCATTTATATATTTCCTAAAATAAGATGGCCAATTTTGTAAACAGTATTCCAAACTGTATTCTGCAGGCCACACAAGTGCCCTGTATAACTGAAGCCTTTCTTCTCTACTTTTGTAATCAATTCCCCTTACATAAATAATAACTATCTATAACCTTTCCTAATTACATGCTGTAGCTGTATACTAACCTTTTGCGATTCGTGCACAAGGGTGGCCAGATACCTCTGCTTCTCAGAGCTTTGAAAACTCATAATTTAATGGTTTTTCTTATTCTTACTGCCAAAATGACCACTTTCATATTACCACATTATACTCAATTTGCCTGATCTTTGCCCACTCAGTTGACATTTTTGTATCTTTTTGTAACTTCCCATGTCATCTTGAAAACTTACTTTCCTACCTGTCAGTAAATTTGGAAAACGCAACTTTGATCTCTTAATCTAAGTCAATTATATAAAATGTGAACAGTTTAGTATAAGCACCGATCCCTGCAACACGCCTCTCATTACATTTTGTCAACCTGAAAAAGACCAAATTGTGCCTGCAGTCTCGTTTCTGTTTGCAGCCAATCTTCTATCCATGCCAATATGTGACCTCCTACATCATGAGCTTTTATTTTCCACAATAAGCTTTAATGTGGTACCTTACCAAACATGAGGAAAAAGGAAACAAAGCTTGCCTTCTTACTGCTGTACCTCCTCTGGAGTAGGCCTTGACTAACCATCCATGGGACCCAAAAACTGCGGCCTCTGAATGATCAGCATTTTCTGGTGACCTGATGCATCATTGTTGAAACTCTGATAGGGGAAGAAGTTCACCCATGCACCATTTGTTAGCTTTAATTATTTGATAGATGAATGATATGGCAGGTTTACTTGCTGATGAGGTCAGTGTGTAAGTCTCCCATCCAACAATTGAACCTCTTCACATAAACATAAAATTCAGTCCAAGGAGTCATTCAACCAAATAGCATATATGCATTCAATGGAAAGCTGGATAAATAATGGGCGAGAAAAGAAGAGTGGGATGAGGTTAGATGAATATTGGTGGGAGAAGCCTAATGTGGAATTTAATTAGCATTTTAAAAGGGATAAACTCACCAATTATCAGAAACAAATGCATGCAAGTATTTCATATTTTAAGACTTCCAGCTGCAACAAATAAACTAAAATCAGCACTGATGAAGCATTACTGATGAGGTATTTCCCTATTAACCAGTTAACTCATTTCAAAACACCGTAACTCATTTGTGCATTTTACCACAACAGATATATAGACTTGTAGACTATTTCCTATGCTTCTGATTTTTCAGCAAATTTCCTTCTCCCTGGCACACCAGGGTAAAGAGACCTATTAGTCCAAATTGTCCATGCCAACTAAGTTTCCCAATATAAACTAATCCCACATGGCCACATTTGGCCCATATCCCTCTAAACCTTTCCTATTCATATACCTGTCCAAATGTCTTTTAAATATTATAACTGTACCTGCATCTACCACGCCTTCTGGCAGTTCATTGCACACATGAACTGCCCTCTGTGAAAAACTGCCCCTTAGGTCCCTTTTAAATCTTTCTCCTCTCACCTTAAATCTATTGCCCCTAGTTTGGACCTCCCCCACCCTCGGGAAAAGACCTTTGCTATTCACCTAATCTATGTCCCACATGATTTTATAAACCTCTATAAGGTCAACCCTCAATCTTCTACACTGCAGTAAAAGAAGTCCCAGCCTATCCAGCCTCTTCTGATAACTCAAACCCTCCAATCCTGGCAACATCCTGGTAAATATTTTCTGTACACTCTCTTAAGTTAATAATAGTCAATTTTGATATAATGCATGTTTCTTCAACGTGAATTGGCTTTAATACGATTGAAGAATTTAGACTGCTATTTGTAGAATGTGAACTTTTCTAAGCTGTATTGGCTATAATGCGATTTCGGCCCCATTAATTCAAATGGCGCAGCTATTGCGCAATTTTCTTATAACACGAGATTGCATGAGAACGGAACTATTGCATTATATCAGAACCGACTGTATCCTTCCTACAGCAGGACGACCAAAATTATACATAATACTGCAAAAATGGCCTCACCAATGTCCTATACAATCTCAACATGATGTCCCAACTCCAATACTCAATGATCTGAGCAATTAGGACGAGCATGCTAAATGCCTTCTTGATCACCCTGTCTACCTGCAACACAACTTTCAAAGAATTTTTTGAACCCCTAGGTCTCTCTGTTCGACAACATTTTAACATGTGCTGTTCCTGGAACATCTCACTGCTACCAGGATATCCTGGAATTGACTGGTATCCCTAGTACAAGTGCCATTTTTAAAAAGCTCCCCAACCCCTTATGTGGAGAACATCCTGGTTCTAACCAACAGTGCGGCTGACTGACCATGTCTACGTCCCTAGACAAATATCGGATACTGCCCTTGACTGTGCTCACACTCCTGAATGAAAGCTATCTCCCTTGACTTGCCAGAATTGCTAACAGCGTTGAGAAACTTCCCAGCTTTTCTCCTGCACTAAATGGCAAGGCAATACAGCAGTCCTGTGAACCTGGTACCTCTAGCTGATGAAAAAGGCACAAAAGTGAAGGCAAAGCAATGTAAGCTAGGGATGCTGTGACTACTATGACAGCAAGGAAACAGGCTGGACATGCAGCTTGATGTAATACATGAGCTGGGTGCATGTGCCCAATCACACAGTGAACTTGCAACAGCATGACAATATTCATTGCCAGTGTAGCCCATAGTGCAGCATTGAAGAGCAGAGGTATACTGTAAGTGGATTAGAGATATGAAATGAGGCTTCTTTGTGGCTGTTGCCTGTCAGATGCTAATATCTGTTGATGTGTAGTGCGTGTAGCTGGTGCTGCTGGAGCATGCAGTAAGAAATTGCTGCCTGATGCCCACCATGGGAATTCCTTTGGAACAAGCCACAAGTTGAAGTCATTAGGTACCCACTCAGACTTTCATGTTCAGTAAGATAGGCAGCTGAATATTAATGAATTGAATTGTGGTATTTGTAAGGCTGTAATTCCCCGTAATTGGCAACTTGCCACTGGCAAACAAGAAACTCTCCAATAAAAACCAAAAGAACTGTGGATGCTGTAAATCAGGAACAAAAACAGAAGTTGGTGGAAAAGCTCAGCAGGTCTGGCAGCATCTATGAAGAAAAATCAGAGTTAACATTTTGGGTCTGGTTCTGAGGAAAGGTCATCGGATCTGAAACGTTAACTCTGATTTTTCTTCACAGATGCTGCCAGACGTGCTGAACTTTTCAAGAAACTCTCCAAGCTGCCCAGCAGATGTATAAGAAGTTGCTCCTGATATCAAGATAGGCCTCACCAGATTACTTATATGATTCTATCATAAATCTTGCCATAATTCATATCACTCTGCACTCTGTAAGATTCTAACCTCTGTCTTTCTGGGCCTGAAGATCTGAGTCCAGAAAAGACCTCTTTTGAATCAAGGTGTGAAAAATTCAGATTGATACTTTTTCTCCATTCAGTGGGGCTGTGTCAGGGCAGATTTTTGTCTGATCAAGTTATCTCCATTCAGAACATCCTCTTTTACATTCAATTAAAAGAAACAGTTTCAAATTTAACCATCATACAATTTCTTTTATTTGTAATCTCTATCATAGTGACCTGTTGAGCCAAATGGGCCGTTCTGTGCTGTACTTACCCATTGAACTCTATGTCCAAAGAAAATGTGTATAGCAGTGACTTAGAGAAAGCTGTAGAGAGATTGAAATGTATAAATTTATGTAGACTGGTTATTTAGCAAGTGCCCTTGGCTTATATTATACAATAACCTTTTTCTTATAAGAGTATATGAGTCTGTGTATTTTGCTCTGTGATGTGATATAGTGGCTCATTTTCTATGGCCTTCCCTGAACAGATAACAAGAGCTGAGAATAGTGCTGCAGTTGGCATTATCAGAAATTGATGGCCTTTAAATAGGTCAAAACAACATTTCATTACCCAGGCGACAACCCAGAAAAACTTTTTTATGTGGTTTAAAGAGCCCTCTGTTCTGTGGGTCCATGTTGAATAAGGACTGTGTGCTGTTGTGGGCTGTGAGCCAAGGCTATAATGAGAGCCACTTGTCAAATGTTGGCATGGTTTCAATGGGATTTCCAAATGCTTTAGCAGCAGATTGGAGGTTTAGCAAAATAACCAGCATGCATGTGATGTTTGAATTAGTGGCAATCTGTAAGAATTATTTTTAGAAACTTGAAACCTGTGACTGTCGACCTATCTACTTGGACCCCCTCTGTGATCGTTAAGATGAATTCCCCGGAGTGTTTAATGAGAAACTTATTTTGTTGAAAGGATTTCTATCTTTGGAGAAATAGCATTAGGGAAATATCAGAGTGGATAGGAGAAGCTGTGATTCCCAATGCGTTCAGTCATTAATCTATGTAATGTCAGGAATCTGAATGGAAGATAACACAGAGGGGAGGAAAAGAGGACATTGGTGGAGCAAACTATTCAAGCAATACTGTGTATCTCTGAGCTCATGTAATGTTATTAGGTTAACAGACTGGTACAAACCTCTATGTTTGATCATGTGCTGAATTAGCTAACTGCTGATAATCCTGGTGAATTCTACTTTGAATGCTTTGCCACATTTGGCAATACATTGGCACATCATGAGCAGTGTAACTGTGCTCATGGAATTGACACTCATTCAGAGAACTTTGTCTGATAGAGATGATGGCATATATGGATGATTTCTGTGACAAGACTAGTCCTCTGAATCATTGCTAATCTGAAGCTCCTATTTTGAGTCCTTAGCTGCCACTTCCAAGCAGCTGGTAATGCACACAGGTGATCATACTCTGGTACTTGATCCTGCATAAGGTAATGGTTCTGAAAGGGTCAGGATTGAAGCTGCAGTATGTTCCAGCCAATTTGGTTATGTCACATAGTCTTGGCCAGAGAATGTCAGTCTTGCATGGGATCCTGACGTGGACAGAAGTATTACCTCTGACTACAAAGTGAGCTAAAGAATATGGAGATAGGAAAGGAAAGTGGAATTGAAGTAGAAGATCAACAATGACTGTATCGGACATCGAGCACTGTCATCGCCTACTCCTGTTCCTATTTCCCATGTTTTCCATAATATAATAACTCCTCCTGTTCAAAATGATGATGTGAAGGAAGCAAGATTCTTTTGAGACACCACCTTGGCATAAGATATTCACCAAAATTCACTGGCTTGTGTGAGATTAAGATCTGAATTTGATGGTGCCTTTGAGAGAATAGGAGGAAAAGAAAAATGTATACTTACGCAGTGCCTTTCGTGACCTCAGAACATCCCATAGATACTTTATAGCCAATGAAGTTACTAAAAGTATAGTCAATGGGAAGCACAGCAATTTGCACACAGCAAGATCTTACAAACAGTGATGTGATAATAGCTAAAGGAATGGCATTTGTGATACTGGTTGAGAGATAAATATTAGTCAAGGTCATCAGAGACAACACTGTTATTCATCGTCAAAATTGTGCTGTGGTATCTTTTGTCCACCTGAGAGGGCAGACAGCTGAAAGCTGGTGTTTTAAAATCGCATTGGCACAAGGCAGTACTCCCTCAGTAACTGCACTGCAAGTGTCATGGTGCCAGCTATTTACTTCAGTTGCTCAGTGTTCTGTTTGGCTTCCTAGGCCTTGAATTTAGCAGCAGATAAATTGGAAAATAGCTAGGAAATTCCTTAATGCTGTTGGCCAGCTCTTTTACCCCTCCACTGGTGAGTCTATTGCAAAAATGGTGTTATCCATTATGGGAACAAAAATGGATGAGAAATTAATTCCACAGCTATTATTTTCTCCAGCAGGATCAGCTAACGCCATGACATTATCATTTTAGCTCGAGGATTTGGAATTGAATTCAGACTGATATTAGGAAAGTCTCTCATCAATGTCTGTGTGGAGCCCACAAAATAACGGTTGGTGCAGTTTTAACACAGAGTGTGAATTCACAGCACAAAACTGTTTGCAATTTAGGATGAATGGGAAGGAGGGACGTGTTTCATCCTTCATCTCTTCAACACAAATATGTTAATCGTATACAATAATTGGTATGTATTCTTTGAAGATAAAACTTTATACTGTTCACTGGTAGACTAAGTTTGATTGACTCAATCTCTACTGCTGCTGGCAGACTGACAGCAAGTCAATCATACATTATACACTGTATGGTAATAATGTACAGAGTGTAAAATACGCCACTTAAGATATATCGCTTTTTATTCCACTAGAAGGATTGAAAAGGAAAGTGGAAGAAAGGAGGAAAAAATGGTTAGAAATACAGAAACATGAATAAGGGAGAGAGAGTGTAAAAAAGAAGAGAATGAGGGATGGAGTGAAAATGGAAGACAAAAGAGGGAAGAAAGAAGAAAGGAGGGATAGAATGGTGGGAAGGTACAGAGGATGGAAAGAAGGAAAAGAGAAGAAAGATACATAGAGCAATTAAGGAAGGAAAATGTCATGTTAGAAATAATGTTCACATAATTGCTCATCAAGGATTGATTATTACACTATTATCATTAATGTGATATGGTTACAGTAGCAAAAACTAAGCTGAAAGCATCATGCTGATGAATCCCATTGTGCTTGAATTGTATGTAAGCAAGTGAATTTACAGGTGAAACACATGGCTCACAGTCTTAAAGTACATGAAACAATCCTTGATATCTTTGTTTGTTTCAGCATTGCTCGAAAACACAGTTTGCTCATAAGCAGGCAATTCCGTATCAAGTGGCCAGTGTATTAAGCAAGGTGTGTGCCAGATTGATAGCAAACAAGGGAATATCAACGATATTGTCAGGACGCACACAAAATTCCTAGTTTAAATTGGGACAAACAGACCTCCCAGTAGGATTTAAATGTTTAAGCAGTCTTCAAGGCTATGAGTTCTAGATTTGGCAATGGCCAATACACAAAAGCAAGTAACTAAGTTTTTTAACATTTGGAAAGAAGATGTACACAGAATTAATATATCAGGATTCATAGACAAAGAGCTAAAAGATCACAAAAAGATAAATATCACATTCGGACCCAATTCAAAGTCAGTTTAACTCTGTATTCCTTGGCTGGAATTTGTGTCATTTAGACAGAAGTCTATAAAATCTTTAAACCATCTTGTGAGCAAATGTGAGAAATTATGTTTTTTTTCTTTATTCATTAATGGGATGAGGGCATTGCTGGCTAGGCAGCATTTATTGCCAATCCCTAATTGCCCAGAGGGCAGTTGAGAGTCAACCACATTGCTGTGGGTCTGCAGTCACATGTAGGCCAGACCAGGTGAGGATAGCAGTTTCCCTAAAGGACATTAGTGAATCAGATGGGTTTTTCCGACAATCGACAATGGATTCACAGTCATCATTAGATTCTTAATTCCAGATATTTTATTGAAGTCAAATTCCACCATCTGCTGTGGCACAATTTGAACCCGAGATCCCAGAATGTTATCTGGGTCTCTGTATTAACAGTCCAGCGATAATACCACTAGGCCATTGCCTTGCCAAATTCTTTGCCTGGGGAGTTGTAAATAGAATTGTTGAGTTGGTGAACTTCTCCACTCCCATGGAAACTTCCAGAAGATTTGCTAGACAAACCAAATATTTTAGCATCAAACATCTACCGAGGAATGTATGAAGGTATGGAGTGATCATCACAAGTTGATTAACTCAGCAGGTCCTCAGTATATACTTGACAATACGCACCATCAGTAGAACATCAAAATATAGCGAGTCGGTAGGAGAAAATATGAAACTGGGAAAGGATTGGTCAGGACACAGGAAGAGGGTACAGAGTGGGACCTGTGAGAGGGGAATGGAGGTATCGGGACCTGGGGGAGGTGATGAGGTGAGATCGAAAACCAAGAGATGGGAACTGTTGGCACTTGGAAGGTGGGGGTGATCTAGAAAGGGGGGAGGTCGGGAGAGGTGTGGGTTGAGGGGCGTTCAGGACCCTGGAGAAGGGAGGATTAGAAGGAGGGTGTAGTTCTGACTTGGAAGAGGAGGTTGTCAGGACCTGGGAGCGGTGCCAATCAGGTGAAGGGGAAGCTGAAGAGGTGATGAGTGGGAAATATCTTCTCACTCTTCACTCCTGCTCTTCACCGCTCCTTACTCCCATTTTGATTTCTCTCTCTCACCACCCCCCCAATTCCCTCCTCACATGTCCTGACATCTCACACCCCTTCCAAAGTGCAAGTTTTTCAATACGCATGCACAGTGTGGTACTTGCATATGACATCATATGTGCATTCTACATGATGACATAATGTCTGGTATTGTGAGCATGCAAGCTTCTGGATTAGGACACATGTAGTTGCCTGCAGTTGTAGTTGTCAATGATGTCCAGAACTTGTGTAGTCTCTGTTATAATGTAGGGAATGTAGAAATTGATTTGTGTACAGTCAGCTCCCACAAACAATGAGAGTCAAATAGTCTAATTTAGATGACTATAGTGGAGAGTGTGTTTGAATGGGAAATCTGCCAGAAGTATATTGGAGTAGTAAAATCTAGAATTAGCAAAGGCATGAATACAGCTTTTTGCTGTATCATCTGAGACGGTTGAAGTTGGGCAATTTTAGGGAGATGGACAAATGTGGACTCAGTGATAGTGCAGATATATGGTCCGAAGCTCATTGTCAATATGACACCGGTATTATAAACAATCAGGCTGAGACTCAGACCTTTGCCAAGGTAAAGAATGGAGTCAATAGCTAAGGAGCAGAGTTTGCAGTGAGGACTGAACACAGCCTATGCACAGATAATGGTTGTCAATGAGGACCAGGCTCAATATCCATATTCAGTTTGCAAAGCCCATACTCATGGGCTGGGGTTCTGGCATGTAAAGATTATACATGACCAAGTACAGTCCATATCTGTGCGTGGTCCATATATGTGTGGGTAGAGTTGAGGAACCGCAAAGGTAAAAATAGCGATAGTTGGAATTATGTACAGGCCTCCAAACAGTAGTCAGAAGCTGGGACGCAAGATACACCAGGAGATAGAAAAGGTATGTAAGAAAGGCAAAGTTACAGCGATCATGGGGTATTTCAGTATGCAGGTAGATTTGGGAAGATCAGGTTTGTAGTGGATTGCACAGACGGGAATAGGCAATACTGGATATAGTGTTGTGCAACGAAGCAGACTTGATAAGGGAGCTTAACGTGAAGGAAGCCTTGTGAGGCAGTGATCATAATATGATTGAGTTTACTCTGTAATTTGACAGGGAGAAGATAGAATCAGAGGTAACAGTATAACAGCTGAATAAAGGCAACTACAGAAGCATGAGGGAGGAGCTGGGCAAAATTGACTGGAAGAGGAGCCTAGCAGGAAAAACCGTGTAACAGCAATGGCAGGAGTTTCTAGGAGTAGTTCAGGAGACACAGCAAAAATTCATCCCTAGGAAAAAGAAGCATGGTACAGGGATGATGAAGCAACCATGGTTGACTAGGGAAACCAGGGATAGCAGAAAAGCAAAAGTGAAAGCATATAATGTGGCGAAGGCCAGTGGGAAACCAGAGGATTGGGAAGCTTACAAAGACCAACAGAAGGCAACAATGAAAGAAATAAGGAGGGAAAAGATTAAATATGAGGGTAAGCTAGCCAGTAATATAAATAAAGACTGTAAGAGTTTCTTTAGATATATAAAGGGCAAAAGAGAGGCAAAAGCAGACATTGGACCTCTGGAAAATGATGCTGGATAGATAGTAGTGGGGAACAAGGAAATGGCTGAGGAACTGAATAATTACTGTGTGTCAATCTTCACAGTGGAAGACTTGAGTAATATCACAAAAATTCCAGAGAGTCAGGGGACAGAGCTGAGTATGGTGGTCATCACCAAGGATAAGGTCCTAGAAAAACTGAATGGCCTGAAGGTGCATAAATAATCAGTACCAGATGAACTATACCCCAAAGTTCTTAAGGAGATAGCTGAAGAGATAGTGAAAGCGTTAGTGATCAGGAATCGCTAGAATTGGGCAGGTTCCCAGAGGACTGGAAAATTTATAATGTGACATCCCTGTTGAAAAAGGGAGTAAGGCAAAAGACTGAAAATCAGAGGCCAATTAGCCTAATCTTGGTTGTGGGTAAGATTTTAGAGTCTATTGTGAAGGATGAGATTTCTGAATACTTGGAAGTGCATGGTATAATAGGGCAAAGTCAGCACGGCTTCATCAAGTGGAGGTCATGCTTGACAAATCTGTTAGAATTCTTTGAGAAAATAACAAGCAGGTTAGACCAAGGAGAGCCAATAGATGTTATCTACCTGGACTTCAAGAAGGCCTTTGACAAGGTGCTGCACAGGAAGCTGTTGAGTAAAATAAAGGCCCATGGTGTTAGAGGCAAGTACTAATATAAGTAGAAGATTGGCTGTCTGAAAGAAAGCAGAGAGTGGGGTTAAAAGGGTCTTTTCCAGGAAGGCAACCAGTGACAAGTGGTGTTCCACAGGAGTCAGTGTTGAGACCACAACTTTTCACTTTATAAATTAATATCTAGATGAAGGAACTGAGGGCATACTGGCTAAGTTTGCAGATGATACAAAGATAGGTAGAGGGACAGGTAGTATTGAGGATGTGGGGAGGCTGCAGAAGGATTTGGACAGGTTGGGAGAATGGGCAAAGAAGTGGCAGATGGAGTACAATGTGGGAAAGTGTGAAGTCATGCACTTTGGTAAGAAAAAAAGAAGTATGGACTATTTTCTAAATATTTTCAAAATTAGAGAAAATTCTGAAGTCTGAATTGCAAAGAGTCTTGGGAGTTCTAGTCCAGGATTCTTTCAAGGTAAACTTGTTGAGTCAGTAGTTAGGAAAGCAAATGTAACTTTGGCATTTATTTTGAGAGGACTTGAATAAAAAGCAGGGATGCACTTCTGAAACTCTACAAGGCTCTAGTCAGGCCACATTTGGAGTATTGTGCGCAGTTTTGGACCCTATATCTCAGGAAAGATGTACTGGCCCCGGAACGAGTTCAGAGGAGGTTCACGAGAATGGTCCCATGAGTGAAAACCGTAACATATGAGGAACATTTGAGCACTCTGGGTCTATATTCGATCGAGTTTAGAAGGATGAGGGGGGAATCTAATTGAAACTTACAGAATACTGAATGGCCTGGTCAAAGTGAATGTTGGGAAGATATTTTCATTGGTAGGAGAGACTAGGACCCGAGGGCACAGCCTTAGAGTAAAGGGAAGCCCTTTTATAATGGACGTAAGGAGAAACTTCTTCCATCAGAAAGTGGTGAATCTATGGAATTCACTGCCACAAAAGGCTCTGGAGGCCAGGTCATTAAGTATATTTAAGACAGAGATAGATAGGTTCTTGATTGTCAAGGGGATTAGGGGTTATGGGGAGAAAGTGGGAGAATGGGGTTGAGAAACGTATCAGCCACGATTGAATGTTGGAGCAGACTTGATGGGCTGAATGGCCTAACTTCTGCTCCTATGTCTTATGGTCTTATATTTACTGGAGTGATTCACTTACTCTGGTCTAATATCTGTATGTCATGGGGTATGAATCACATAATTTTTGGAAATATATGCAATAGGAAGTGACTTGAGCTGCACAGATTTCTAAAATTAGTTAAAATAATAAACAACATTTGGTTTCCAGTTGCATGGAAATTACGTTGTTCTATTGGAAGGGTGATGCCATGATTGTAAATGTTATCTTTCTGAACAAGTTGCTGTTTGATCCACTGAAGGACAGCTTTGATATTTCATCTGGAATCTATTTTTTATCATAAATAACAAAAGCAAATCATTGCAGGTCCTGGAAATCTGAAATAAGAACAACAAAAGCTAGAAAAACTCTGGTCAGTCAGCACCTGTAGAGAATGCCAGTGTTAAAGTTGATGATTAAGGCCGATGATTTTTCATCAAAGAGCACATTTAGATTACGAGTATAATCATTACAGTTTCCAAGAACCACACTCCATGCAGTTTAGAACTCTTAAGCAACAACAATTTACATTTATATAGTCTCTTTAACACCAGCAACATAAAAGAGACATCAGGCTGGATGACTGGATGCTTGATCAAAGAGGTAAGATTTAAGGAAATGTATTAACGGATGAAAGAGAGGTGGAGAGGTATGAGGAGGGATTTTCTAAGTATAAAGCCTGGGTAGATTAAGGCATGACCAGTGGAGCAGTTAAAACCAGGGAAAATCAAGAGGTCAGAAGTAGGTCCTTGCAGATATTTCAGAGGATTGTGGGGCCAGAAGTAGAACTGCACATATATCTCAAAGGATTGTGGGGCCAGAGAATGTTACTGAGATAAGGAGGGGAGAGGCCATGGATGGATTTGAACATGAGGTGCACTGTTCTGTGATAGTAATCATCCCATTCACTTCTGTGTGTAGTAGGCCACTGGGCTTCCAGCAGAACCTTACGGACCTTCTCCTTTGGCTTGAAGTATTTTGCTTACTATTTTCTGTAGGAGTATGATTGGTCTTAACAAGAAATCCAGCATTCTGCAGAGTGATTTCTTTATTTATTAACAGGATGAGGGCATCACTGACCAGGCAGCATTTATTGCCCATTTCTAGTTGCCCAGAGGGCAGTTTAGAGTGAACCACATTGCTGTGGGTCCAGAGTCACATGTACGCCAGACCAGATAAGGATGGCAGTTTCCTTCCCTAAAGAACATTAGTGAACCAGATGGGTTTTTTCCCACGATCGAAAATGAGTTCATGGTCATCATTAGATTCTTAATTCCAGATATTTTATTGAATTCAGATTCCACCATCTGCCTTGGCAGGATTCGAACGTGGGTCCCCAGAATGTGATTGAACCATACAAATCCATGACAACAACATGTGATTGGCCAAACTGTCCAATCTGACATGCTATGATTAGCCTGAATATACCCAGGTTTGTAGGCTGTGATTGCCCTGTACAGATCCTCCACTGTTGATGTGTTTTAGTACATAAAAATCAAGCATTGTGATTAGTCTGTTGATTCAACAGTGTTGGCAATAATTGGTCTACACAGATCGACCCCACGTTTGGCCTGTACAGATCTGGGAATGTAGGCTGTGATTGACTTGTTCAAACTGTGATGACATGGAGATAGACAATACAAATCAGACTTTCTGCCTCTGTATTCACAAAAATGTAAAATTAAGACTTCTAAAGACGCTTCAAATTGACCTCAATGGTTCTGAACCAGACTTTTTTGAATATCCAATTTCAGACTCTGTGTATAACCAATTCTTGACTGTGGTTTGTAGCTTAAACAATTTGTTAAAAGCACAGTAATCTTATCAGAGCAAAATGTAACAACAAATTAATTCAATTGACTGTTTCTGATTTCCAGCATCCACAGTTTTTCAATTTGTTTTAATCTAATTGTTGTCTATGTTTAAACCCGGTCAGAAGTCAAATGACACTAGGTTATAGTCCCTTGGGTTTTTCCAGGTGGTTGCCAGAGATGGAAACAGAGAGGTCCAGGAAGGAGAGAGGGGTATCAGAGATGGTCCAGGTGAACTTAAGGTTGGGGATGGTCAGTCCTCAGTAAAGGGCTCACCTTTATCCCCCTCCACCCACACATCAACGAATACCGTTCACGCTTGGACGTTGAACAGTTTTTCTGCAGCCTCCACCTCCGCGCTTACTTCTTTAATCGTGAGCCTAACCCTCCTTCGACTGACCCCTTCTCCTGCCTCCAACACACCCCCTCCTGGACACCACCCCAAGGTGTCCTACCCTCCCTCGACCTCTTCATCTCCAACTGCTGTTGTGACATCAATCGCCTCAACCTCTCCACCCCTCTCACCCACTCCAACCTCTCCCCCACAGAACGTGCAGCCCTCTGCTCCCTCCGCTCCAATCCCAACCTAACCATAAAACCCGCGGACAAGGGAGGCACAGTTGTAGTATGGCGCACTGACCTCCACATCGCCGAGGCCAGGTGCCAACTCTCCGACACCTCCTCCTACCGCCCCCTTGATCATGACCCCACCCCTGAGCACCAAACCATCCACAACCTCATCACCTCAGGTGACCTTCCACCCACGGCCTCCAACCTCATCGTTCCCCAACCCCGCACCACCTGCTTCTATCTCCTTACCAAAATCCACAAACCTGACTGCCCTGGTCGACCCATTGTCTCTGCCTGCTCCTGTCCCACCGAACTTATCTCCACCGATCTCGACTCCGTTTTCTCCCCCTTGGTCCAGGAACTCCCTACCTATGTCCGTGACACCACACATGCCCTCTACCTCCTCCAAAACTTCTGATTCCCCGGTCCCCAACACCTCATCTTTACCATGGATGTCCAGTCCCTATACACCTGCATTCCCCATGCAGATGGCCTAAAGGTCCTCTGCTTCTTCCTGTCCCGCAGGCCCGACCAGTTCCCCCTCCACTGACACCCTCATCCGCTTAGCTGATCTTGTCCTTACCCTCAACAACTTCTCTTTCAATTCCCACTTCCTACAGACAAAGGGGGTGGCCATGGGTACCTGCATGGGCCCAAGCTATGCCTGCCTCTTTGTAGGATATGTGGAACAATCCCTCTTCCGTAGCTACACTGGCCCTAAACCCCACCTCTTCCTCCGTTACATTGATGACTGTATTGGTGCCGCCTCGTGCTCCCACGAGGAGCTCGAACAGTTCATCCACTTCACCAACACCTTCCACCCCAACCTTAAGTTCATCTGGACCTCTCTCTCCTTCCTGGACCTCTCTGTTTCCATCTCTGGCAACCACCTGGAAACCGATATCCATTTCAAGCCCACCGACTCCCACAGCTACCTAGAATACACCTCCTCCCACCCACCTTCCTGCAAAAATGCCATCCCCTATTTCCAACTCCTTCACCTCCGCCGCATCTGCTCCCAGGATGAGGCATTCCACTCCCGTACATCTCAGATGTCCTCGTTTTTCAAGGACCGCAACTTCCACCCCCTCAGTGGTCGAGGACGCCCTCAACCGTGTCTCCCGCATTTCCCACAACTCATCCCTCACCCCCTCCCCGCAATAACAACCAAAACAGAATTCCCCTCGTCCTCACGTACCACCCCACCAACCTCCGGATCCAATGCATCATCCTCCGACACTTCCGCCATCTGCAATCCGACCCCACCACCAAAAACATTTTTCCCTCGCCACCCTTATCTGCTTTCCGGAGGGACCACTCTCTCTGGGACTCCCTTGTCCGCTCCACACTCCCCTCCAGCCCCACCACACCTGGCACTTTTCCCTGCAACCGCTGGAAGTGCTACACCTGCCCCTACACCTCCCCCTCACCCCCATCCCAGGCCCCAAGAAGACTTTCCACATCAAGCAGATGTTCACCACATCTGCTAATGTGGTATACTGTGTCTTCTGTTCCCGTTGTGGCCTCCTCTACATCGGGGAAACCAAGTGGAGGCTTGGGATTACTTTGCAGAACACCTACTCTCGGTTCACACTAAACAACTGCACCTCCCAGTCGCGAACCATTTCACCTCCCCCTCCCATTCCTCAGATGACATGTCCATCCTGGGCCTCCTACTGTACCACAACGATGCCACCCGAAGGTTGCAGGAACAGCACCTCATATTCCGCTTGGGAACCCTGCAGCCCAATGGTATCAATGTGGACTTCACAAGTTTCAAAATCTCCCCTCCCCTTACCGCATCCCAAAACCAGCCCAGCTTGTCCCCGCCTCCCTAACCTGCTTTTCCTCCCACCTATCCCCTTCTCCCACCTCAAGCCCCACCCCCATCTCCTACCTACTAACCTCATCCCGCCCCCTTGACCTGATCGTCCTCCCTGGACTGACCTATCTCCTCCCTAACTCCCCACCTACACTCACCTTTACTGGCTCCATCCCCGTCTCTTTGATCTGTCTGTCTCGTCTCCACCTATCTTCTCCTCTATCCATCTTCTATCCGCCTCCCCCTCTCTCCCTATTTATTTCAGAACCCCCTTCCCCTCCCCCATTTCTGAAGAAGGGTCTAGGCCGGAAACGTCGGCCTTCCTGCTCCTCTAATGCTGCTTGGCCTGCTGTGTTCATCCAGCTCTACGCCTTGTTATACCAGGTTATAGTCCAACAGGTCTATTTGAAATCACAAGCTTTCAGACCTTTGCTCCTTCGTCAGATGAAGACCTAATATTTAACAAAATAACTGAAACAGAGTACCAAAGAACAAAGCTGGGCCTTTCAAATAACCCAACTCAGCACGTTTTAGCTGCTATTGTAACCTCCAATCTACATACTGGCTAGCAGGCCTGACACTATCCTGCACAAGCATCTCTGAAGCAGGTACCCTGCTATTTAGGTGAGTTTCTCCTAAGACAGGTGTGACAAACTGGAAAATTGCCCATCTCCCGTTATATGAATTAGATTCAAATATCTGAACTTTTCCTGTCTATCCCTAGTTGCCTTTGAGAAGGTTTGGTGAGCTGCCTTCTTGAACCACTGCAGTCCATGTGCTGTAGGTAAACCCTTAATGCTCTTTGTAAGGGAATTCCAGGATTTTCAGCCAGCTTCATTGAAGGAAAAGTGATATATTTCCAAGTAAGGATAATGAGTGGTTTAGAGGTGAACTTGCAGGTGACGGTATTTCCATGTATCTGCTAACCTTTTCCTTTTAGATGGAAGTGACCATGGATTTGGAAGGAGCGTTGGTGAATTTCTGCAGTGTATATTATACTGCTGTTGAGCATTTGTAGTGCCAGGAGTGGATATTTGTAGATGTAGTACCAAACAGGGGGCTGCTTTGTCCTGGATAGTGTCAAATGTTTTGAGTGTTTCTGGAGGTATACTCCTCCAGCTAATTACAGAATATTCGATCATACTCCTGACTTGTTCCTTGCAGATAGGGCACAGACTCTAGGGAATCAGGAGGTGAGTTACTCACTGAAACATTCCCAACTCTGACCTGCTCTTGTAGCCACTGTATTCATGTGGCCAGTTCAATTCATTCTCTGGTCAGTAGTAACCCTCAGGATGTTGATAGTGATGGTAACACTACTGAATATCAAAGAGCAGAGTTTAGATTATCTCTTATTGGAGATAGTCAATGCCTGACATTTGTGTGGCACAAATATTACTTGCCACTTTTCAGCCCAAGCCTGGATATTGTCCAGGTCTTGTCTCATTTGAATGTGGATTACTTAAATATCTGAGGAGTCATGAATCGTGCTGAACATATTGTAATCATTGGTGAACATCCAATTGTTGACTTAAATGAAAGAAAGGTCATTGATGAAGCAATTAAAGATGTTTGGGCCTAGGACACTACCCTGAGGGACTCCTGCAGAGATGTCCTGAAGGTGAGATGACTGACATAGAACAGCCACAACCGTCTTCCTATGTGCCAGGTATGACTCCAACCAGTGGATAGTTTTCCCCTGATTCCCATTAAACCAGTTTTTCCAGGGTTACTTAATGCGACACTCGGTCAAATGCAGTTGTGATGTTAAAGGCAGACTCTCACTTCACCTCTGGAATTAAATCCTTTGTTCATATTTAATCCAAGGCTGTAGTGAGGTCAGGAGCCAAGTAAACCCAAACTTGTCAGTGGTGAACTCGTTATTGCGAAGCAAGTACTGCTTGATAGCGCTGTTGATGTCACCTTCCATCACTTTACTGATGATTGAGAGTAAATGGATGTGGTGGTAATTGGCCACGTTGGATTTGTCCTGCTTTTTGTGTAGAGATCTTATCTGGGCAGTTTTCCATATTATCGGGTAGCTGCCAGATTTGCAGCTGTACTGGAACAGATTGACTAGGGGTGCAGCAAATTCTGGAGCATAAGTCTTCAGCACTATTGCCAGAATGTTGTCAGTTCCTTTAGCTTTTTCAGGATCCAAACCTTTTGAATTGGCTAAAGACTGACATCAGGTGATGCTGGAGGAAGCCAAGGTGGATCATCCATTCAGCACTTCTGGATTGCTTCACTCTTAACTTTTGCACTGATGTTCTGGACTCCCCCATCATTGAGGATGGAAATATTTGTGGAGCATCCTCCTCCAGTGAGTTGATTATTTGTGCACTACAATTCATGACTATATGTGGCAGCACTTTAGAGCTTAGAACTGATCGCTTCTGTGGGATTGCTGAGTTTTGTCTAATCACTTGCTGGGATGTCCGGGAGTGGGACGCCTCATCTTGGGAACAGATGTGGCGGAGGCGAAGGAATTGGGAATAGGGGATGGCATTCTTGCAGGAGGGTGGGTGGTAGGGGGTGTATTCTAGGTAGCTGTGGGTGTCGGTAGGCTTGAAATAGATATCAGTTTCCAGGTGGTTACCAGAGATGGAGACAGAGAGGTCCAGGAAGGAGAGAGAGATATATCAGAGATGGTCCAGGTGAATTTAAGGTTGGGATGGAAGGTGTTAGTAAGGTGGATGAATTGTTCGAGCTCTTCGTGGGAGCACGAGGCGGCACCGATACAGTCATCGATGTAATGGAGGAAGACGTGGGGTTTAGGGCCAGTGTAGCTACGGAAGAGGGACTGTTCCACATATCCTACAAAGAAACAGGCATAGCTTGGGCCCATGCGGGTACCCATGGCCACCCCCTTTGTAGGAAGTGGGAGGAATTGAAAGAGAAGTTGAGGATGAGGACGAGTTCGGCTAAGTGGATAGGGATGTCAGTGGAGGGGGACTGGTTGGGCCTGCGGGATAGGAAGAAGTGGAGGGCCTTTAGGCCATCTGCATGGGGAATGCAAGTGTATAGGGACTGGACGTCCATGGTAAAGATGAGGTGTTGGGGACCAGGGAATTGGAAATTTTGGAGGAGGTAGAGGGCATGTGTGGTGTCATGGACGTAGGTAGGGAGTTCCTGGACCAAAGGGGAGAAAATGGAATCGAGATAAGTGGAGATAAGTTTGGTGGGGCAGGAGCAGGCGGAGACAATGGGTCGACCAGGCCAGTCGGGTTTATGAATTTTGGGAATGAGATAGAAACGGGTGGTGCGGGGTTGGGGAATGATGAGGTTGGAGGCTGTGGGTGGGAGGTCACCTGAGGTGATGAGGTTATGGATGGTCAGGGAGACCACGTTTTGGTGGTCAAGGGTAGGGTCATGATCAAGGGGGCGGTAGGAGGAGGTGTCAGAGTTGGCGCCTGGCCTCGGTGATGTAGAGGTCAGTGGCACCATACTACAACTGTGCCTCCCTTGTCCGCGGGTTTTATGGTGATGTTGGGATTGGAGCGGAGGGCTGCAAATTCTGTGAGGGAGAGGTTGGCATGGGTGAGAGGGGTGGAGAGGTTGAGGCGATTGATGTCACGACAGCAGTTGGAGATGAAGAGGTCGAGGGAGGGTAGGAGGCCTTGGGGTGGTGTCCAGGAGGAAGGGGGTGTGTTGGAGGTGGGAGAAGGGGTCAGTGGAGGGAGGGTTAGGCTCACAGTTGAAGAAGTAAGAGCGGAGGCAGAGGCGGTGGAAAAATTGTTCAATGTCCAGGCGTGAGCGGTATTCATTGATGTTCGGGTGGAGGGGGATAAAGGTGAGTCCTTTACTGAGGACTGACCGTTCATCCTCAGTGAGGAGGCGGTCTGGGGGGATGGTGAAGGGCTGGGGGCTGGTGTTTACTGTAGAGCTACTGTGTGGGGGCAGTGGGTGGAGTGGTGTCGGTGGTGGGCAGAGCGGCATCGGTGATGGGCGGGTCAGCGTTGACGTTGGGCAGAGCGGTGTCGGTGGTGGGCGGAATGCCATTGGCGGTGGGTGGAGTGGCATCGGCAGTGGGCAGAGCGGCGTTGGGTGGAACGGCATCGGCAAGTGAGTCCTTGCTGTTGGTGGCGGCAGCATCGTCAGCGTCGGCAGGTGCGTTCTCGATGTTGGTAATGCTACTGGTCTCGACAATGGAGGCAGCAGTATCAGCGTTGTGGATGGCGGTCACCGTACCGGAAGTGGTGTGCCAAGCATCGGCGGATGTCATGTCATCCGTGGAGTCCGTGGGTGCCACGATAGTGGCCACATGGTTAATCGCGGCGGCACATTGTGGGGAAGGTCCTTAGTAGGGTTAGGGACTTGGGGGGTGGAAGGGGGCCTGTGTTGGGTGGCAAGCACCAGTAAGTTTCTCCCACCTCTTTTAATTTAAAGCTGTATCCAAATATTCACCAAGGCGTTATATGTGCAATTGCATCAAGACATCTTTATTTTAATACTTCAATTCCTTTGCAATAAAAGCTTGTGTACTATTTGCTTTCCACCTCATGTACTGTACCTACACATTAACTTTCCATGTTTCATGTTAAAGATATAACTTCTTAGTCCACAAGTTCCAGCTTGAACAGATAAGTTAGGTTTCTAAAATTGTTGGCAAAAGGGCATAGTAGACAGGATTTAGTTAACTATGACTTATTTTATTCTATTTTTCTCGTCCCTTCATGTGGTTTAACTTTCGAATAGGAGGGAATGAGCATCCTGGATTCTCAATATAATTTTTTGTGTGCAAGACCTTTCAAACATCATCTTGGGTGCAATAAAAACCAAACTTTAAAAGTAATTCAACTGAAATCATGGTTGTTCTGAAAGAGGTGCTTCTGGCCAGTCTTTGCTATCTTGGCATTTTTGTCAAAGGAAAGTTAGAGTAGTTCAAAATGTGTGTTGCATTCCAGACCTGGCTTGTCTTCAAAAGTTGCCTCTGATTTCAAAAGCGGAATTAGGTATCCAAACAGAGGGAAGGGCACAATAGAGGAGCTTGGAACAGCAGCACCATTCTTGGAATTTAAAGAATCTTAGTCAAGGAATTCTAGTAAACACACAGAGAACCAAAAACAGATGCATTTCAACAGTGCCTTTTGTGACTTCAGGATGTCTTACAGAATTTTACATTGGATTCAGCGATTTCTGAAGTGCCACAAACTGGGAGTTCTGAGGAAGGGTCACTGGACCCAAACTATTAATTCTGATTTCTCTCCACAGATGCTGCCAGACCTGCTGAGCTTTTCCAGCAATTTCTGATTTTGTTTCTGATTTCCAGCATCTGCAGTTCTTTCAGTTTTTATTCTGTCTAAAATACTAGTTAGGCCACAGCTACAGCACAGCATGCAGTTCCACAGATATGCAATCCAGAAAGGATGTGATTGCATGAAAGAGGGGAGAGAAAAGGTTTAAAAGATTTTATTAGGAATTGAAAATTTTAGCTATTAGCAAAGAGTGTGGTTATTCTCTTCGGGACAGCAGAAATGAGGAGAGACTAAATATAACGGTTTCAAACTATGTGCACCTGGATAGAGCGTATAAGGACCTATTTTCCTCAGTTGAGAGGTCAACAGAAAGGTGTAGATTTAGAGTAATTGGTAGATGCATTAGAGGCCCAATTCAGTCTAATATTTTAATCTTTTCACCCAGAGATTGACAGGGATCTGGATAATATTGTCTGTAAGGGCAGAAATCCTGATGTTGTTTAAAGTAAACACTTGAATATGCTCTTGAGGTACTGCAACAAACAGGAGTATAGGCGAAGACTTGGAATTTTGGTTAAACTGTGTGACTTTTTTTCAGCAGATATTCTGTGTTTCCACTTGCTATAACCCTGTAACTCATGGCAGACTGGGTAACTGGGTGACTTTTGGAATATAGGCAGGCACACCAGAGGCAGGTAGAAATTTAATGGAAAGCTTTAAATGTCAAAGCAAAATCTGGAAATACTGAAACAAAACAGCAGCTCAGAACAACAAATACTTGCAGCACAGATGCAGGCTTTGCGTCTCCATGTTAGATATACAAGTCAATTCAAAACTAATCCTATGGGCCTCCTCTAACCCTGTATCCCAAATGCTTATTCTTCAGAGATTGAAAGTGTCAGACCCCATGGCAAAATATTCCACACACAACTTTCTATGTAAAGGCATTATGAGCTGCCTCCCTCCTCATTTAATGACAATTTCAGAGCACAGTTAACCCAATAACTGTGGACACGTAAAGAGGATGAGCAGTCGTAATCCTGGTGAAGATCTGAATTGAAGCTGGTCCAAAGATCCCCACCTGAAATACTGTGGGCTTCTCATTCAGCAAAATCCAGCAAGGCAGCTGCAATTTAACTTCTGAGCAACTAGTCACTCACGAATTCTAATGATTGTTATGGTCCTAATCACTGGATAATATACTGAGTGTAAAAATAGACTTGAGCAAAAAATCTATGTAAAATCTGTAGCAGCATTGCAATGAAGCTGTCTGGAAAGTGTGTCAAAAGGTGATGTGAGGCAAGAGGAAGCAGCCAATTTGGTGAATAATGTCAAGTGAATATTTGTAATACTTTTACTGCTTATAGTTTGTAAGATCTTTAATTTGGGTTTATAGTTTGTAAGGGCAATACTGCAAAGGTCCAGAGAATAAGGGCCCTAGAGCAATTAATATTAGTTGATTTTGAGGGCAATCTGAGGGTAAACTTGAATTCAAAGGGATAAATCATGGAAGGAGAGATGAAGGCCGTGCAGTGCTCCTGCTTTGTGTGGGAGTTGGGTGCAGTTCCAGTGCCCAGGACAAGAATATATGCAGGAGGTATCTCCAGCTTCAATTCCTGGAAGCCTGAGTTTCAGAGCTAGAGCTACAGCTGGGGCATCTACTAGGCTGAGATTATTGTGGATAGCATGTACAGAGAGGAGGCCACTCTGCAGACTACAAGTAGTTTGGAAACAGAGATACACCAAAACAGAGATAAACGGGGAGGAAGGCAATGCAGGAGCTACCGTGGCAATTCTCTGCAAAACTGATATACAACTTCGGATTCTTTTGTAGATTCTGTTATCTAAGAGGAAAGTAGCAAGAGCCAAATATGTTGCATAATGCTTGGCTCTGCTGCATGGGAGTAATCACGAGAAGTCTATAGTGGTAGGTGAATCAATCATAAGATAGATGTGTCTGGCCACACATGAGACTCCAGGATGGTTTACAGCCTCCTAGAAATGAAAGTCAAGGATATTTCAGAGCGGCTACAAGACATTCTGGAATGGAACGGTGAACAGCCAATGGTTGTGGTACACATTGGTCCAACAACATAGAAAAGATAAAGGGATAAGGTCCTAAAATCAGAATATAGAGAGTTAGGAAGCAAGTTAAAAGTTAGGATTTCAAAGATAGTGATCTCAGGATTGCTGTCAGTGTCACATGCTAGTCAGAGTAAAAATAACGGGATACATCAAATAAATATATAGTGGAGAGATGATGTAAGAGGGAGGATTTCAGATTTCTGGGACTTTGAGATGGGTTCTGGGGGACATTGTACCAATACAAGCTGGATAGGTTGTACCTGGATAGGACTGATGTCTTAGGGAGAATACATGGTAGTGTGGTTGGGAAGGGTTAAACCACAAGACCATAAGACATAGGACCAGAAATAGGCCCTCGAGATCCTGGTGTCTCCTCCACCATTTAGTATGATTGTGACTGATCTGTTAATCCTCAACTCCACTTTTCTGCCTTTTTTCAAAAGCCCTTGATTCTCCTACTGATTAAAAATCAGCCTTGAATACACTGAATCACCCAGTCTCAATATCCCTGCGGTAAAGAATTCCACAGATTCACAACCCTCTGAGAGAAGAAATGTCTCTCCATCTCTGTCTTTAACATGGACCCCCTTATTCTGAGTTTATGCCTCTGGTCCTAGACCTTCTTAGAAGGGGATACAACCCTTCTGCATTTTCCCTGTCAAGGGTGCTCTCAGAATCTTGTCTGTTTCAGTAAGGTCACCTCTTATTCTTCTATATTCCAACAAGCAAAAGTCCAACATACTCATCCTGTCCTCATGAGATAATCCCTCCATATCTGGCATCAGCCTGTTTTATCTTCTCCAATCTGTCTTTAATGCCAGCGTATATTTCCCTTCATAAGGGGCCCAAACATTTTCACAGTATTTCATTTGTAGTCTGATTTGTGCCTTGTATAGTTTTAGCAAAACCTCCCTACTTTATGCTCCATTCTCTTTGAAATAAGGGCCAACATTCCATTTGTCTTCCCTTTTACATTGCCTTTTGACGTTGGCTGTTAGCTTTTTGAAGTTCATGCACTAGGATCCCCGAATTCCTCTCTTCTGTAGCTTTCTGAAGTCTTAGTCCATTTACACAGTATTCAGCTCCCATATTCTTCCTGCCAAAGCACATGGCCTCATAGTTCTCCACAGTATAGGGCCAGGATTTACTCACATTTAGAAAATATGGACTTAATAGTGATAGGCAGCATGGCTTTGTGTGGAGTAGGTTATGTCTCACGAACTCGCTTAAGTTTTTTAAGGAAGTGACAAAGTTAATTGCTGAAGGTAGGGCAATGGATCCTGTCAACATTGACTTGAGCAAGGCCTTTGATAAGGTCCCTCGTGACAAGCTGATAGAAAAGGTGAAGTCACATTGGATCTATGGTAACCTGGTAAAATGTATGGTAGAACTGGCTTTAGCAATGGAAGGGTGTTTTTCTAACTGGAGATCTGTGACCAGTGGTGTTCTGCAGCATTCGGTAGTTGGACCCTTGTTGTTTGTATTATATATATAATATATATATATTTGGAGGAGAATGTAGATGGTCTGATTAGTAAGTTTATAGACAATGCAAAGACTGGGAGAGCTGTGGGTAATGAGAAGGATTGGTGGAGGATACAGCAGGATATCGATAGACTGGAGACTTGGCTGGAGAAATGGCAGAAGGAATTTAATCCATGCAAATGTGAGGTGATGCATTTTGGAAGGTCTAACACTGGAGGAAAGAATTTCGTAAATGGCAGAACCCTTAGAAGTATTAACGTACAGAGGAATCTAGTCGTACAGATCTGCAGTTCCCTGGCAATACAAATGGATAAGGTAGTCAAAAAGGTGTATGACATGCTTGCCTTCATTGGTTGGGCCATTGAGTGTAAAAGTTGACAAGTCATTTTGCAGCTGTATTGAACTTTAGTAAGGCCACATTTGGAAAACTGCTTACATTCTGGTTGCCACACTACCAAAAAGATGTGAAGGCTTCGGAAAGGGTACAGAAAAGGTTTACCAGAATGCTGCCTGGTTTTGAGGGTGTGAGCTATGAGGAGTGATTGGACAAACCTGATTTGTTTTCACTTGAATGTTGGAGGCTAACGGGTGACCTGATAGAAATTTACGAAATTATGAGAGGCATGGATAGAATAGATGGAGACTTTTCTTCCCCAGGGCAGAAATGTCAATTACCAAGGGACACAGGTTTAAGGTAAGAGGTGATAAGTTTAAAGATGATGTGAATGGCAAGTCTTAACACAGAGGGTGTTAAGTTCCTGGAATGCACTGCCAGAGGAGGTTGTAGAAGCAGATACAATAGCAATGTTTAAGGGGTATCTTGACAGATCCATGAATAGGCAGGGAATAAAGGGATATGGACCACATAGAGGCTAGGGTTTAGAAATATGTCATGTGTCAGCACTGGCTTGGGAGACCAAAAGGCCTGTTCCTGTGCTGTTCAATTAATTTCTATCTTTCAAGCTTTTGCCCACTCACATAACTTGTCTATATCTCTTTTCAGGTTCTTTGTGTCATCTTACCACTTGCATTCCCACATATTTTTGTATCATTGGCAAACTTACCAAATGACATTCACTTTCCTCATCTAAGTCATTAACATATATTGTAAACAATAGTGGCCCCAGCACTGTTCCCTGTGGCACACCACTTGTTACAGCTTGTCATCCTGAAAATGCATCCCCCAAGCCATCCCATCTCTCTATCTTCTATTAGTTAGTCAATCCTATATCCAGACTAATATACTACCTCCAGCATTATAGACTCTTACTAAGTTGCCTAATGTATGACACCTTATCAAACCTCTTCTGAAAATCCAAATATATTACATCACTGCTTCCCCTTATCCACCCTGTTTGTTACCTCCTCAAAGAATTATAATAAATTTGTCAGGCATGATTTCCCTTCATGAAGCAATACTAATTGTTTGATTATATTATGCATTTCTAAATACTCTGCAATTGTATCTTTTATAATAGAGTCTAACATTTTCCCAATAACAGTCATATTGACTCGCACTTTTGTTCTGTTCCTTTTTTAAATGAAGGTATTACATTGGCAGTTTTCCAATTCTCTGGGAGTTCTTCCAGAATCTAAGGATTCCTGGAAGATTATTGCCAGTACATACACTATCTGTGTAGCTACTTCTTTTAATATCTGAGGATGCATCTCATCTGGTTCAGGGGACTTATTTGACATTAACCACATTGGTTTCTCTAGTACTTTCTTGCTAGTGACAGTTATTGTATTTATTTCTTCCTCTCCTTTTGCTGCTTGAATATTTAATAATTTTGGGATGCTATTAGTGTCTTCTTCTGTGATGGCAGGTACAAAGTATTTATTCAAGTCCTCCACCTTTTCCAGGTTCACTGCTGTATGTGCCCAGCTTCATTCTGTAAAGGGCATATGTTCATTTTGGATACAGCCTTCCATTTTATAAATATAAAATAAGACCACAAGAAATAGAAGCAAGAGTATGTGTTTGATCCTTGAGTTAGTTCTGCCATGCAATAGGACATTCCTTAAGTCGACTTTCCTGCCTTTTCCCAGTATTCAAGGGCAGCAGGTGTTGAAGAAGATAAATAGTATGTTGGGTCTTCATAGAGAAATGATTTGAACACAGGAGCAGGGATTGCTTACTGTAATTGTACAAGGCCTTGGTGAGACAACACCTGGAGCATTATGTGCAGGTTTAGTCTCCTTATCTGAGAAAGGATGTTCTGGCTATGGAGGGAGTGCAATAAACATTTCCCATCTCAATGAATTTCAGGCACATCATGGTGCTGAATCCTTCTAATGTTACCTTCACTTCCATGCCCATTTCTTGGACAATAATCCTCTCCTGATCCCACAGTCCCCTTCACCCACCCTCAACACTCATTCTCCACCTGGGACACCTGCCCCCTCCCAACCTCTTACCTGCACTTGGCCTGTTCATCAAGAACTGTTGGCATGACATCAGTCACCTCCGCATATACCACGTTTTCCTCAGCATGACTAGTTCTGATGAAGGGTCATTGGACTGAAATGTTAACTCTGCTTTCTGTCCATAGATGCTGCCAGACCTGCTGAATTTCCCCAGCAATTTCTGTTTTTGGTAAAGGTTTGCCAGAGTGATTTTGAGGATTGCACGTTCAACATATGAAGAGAGGCTGGATCAATTAGAGCTATATTCACTGGACATTTAAAGAATGAAGAAGGATCTCATGGAAACATCTAAAATTCTAACAGGACGAGGCAGGGTAATTGCAGGAAAGATGTACCCAATGACCAGGGAATCCAGAACTAGCTGTCACAGTCTAAGGATATGAGGCAGACCATTCAGGATTGAGATGTGAAATTTCATCAGGCAGGGAGTGTTGAGCCTATAGAATTCTCTGACTCAGTGAAATAACTGGACAGAGGCCGGTATGTCATCACCAAGTCACCCTTTATTTACTCATGCACAGTACAGGGGCTGTGATCAGCCAGCTCATAGTCAGTCACCTGAACTGAGGAGCTTCTCATCTCCTCCTTATATTAGCCAGCCAGGTCTTTCTTGATTAGCCCAGGTTAATAATCCCAATCAGTGACCTCGTAGTCAATGAGGTCAACCTGTTTCCAATCACAACACCCCTCCCCGCTCTAAGTCTAGAGATGTTGGCCTGGTCTTTGGCTTTTCCTGCAATGTGTTCACCCCAAGTCCGGTTCCTCTGATTTGGACTCAGACACGGGTGGCATGTACTGGACTGTAGCCCGCCTCTTGCATCCGAAGCAGAACAGGAGAGTTTCCTTCTCTTTTTCCGGAGGTGATGGTACCAAGGCTGCATCAATTTTGGACTTTTGAGGCTTGCTCGACATGAAATGGAGGTGGGTGGAGGGGGGGATCTGTTGTTTCTGACAGGCTTTCTGCCTGTTCTGAGGGGTCAGGTATGTTTTGCTCTTCCCGCGTTTGTGAGGTTACAGCTTTTGAGGCGATCCACGTGTTTGTTCAGGACGGTATCACCAACCTGAACTTTGTAAGTGATGGGACCTGACCTAGCATTAACCTCGCCCTGTACCCATACAGGGCCATTTCTATGGCTCTGGCACCAAACTTCATCCACTGAATTGAATTGTCTCTCGCTTAGAGGCGGCATTTGACGTTCCTGCTGCCAGATCTGGGAATATCAGGTTTAACCTGGTGTGGAGACTTCTCCCCATCAGCAACTCTGTTGGAGCTATCCCTGTTGGTGCATGTGGGGTAGTCCTATAATTGAACAAGAACTGGGACATTTTGCATCAATTGATGCTGTAGGCTGCTTCTTTAAGGTGGGCTTCAGTGTTTGGACCACTGTTTCCTCTAGACCATTGGATGATGGATGGTCTGGAGCTGTCCTTATGTGCTGAATGACATTTGACTTCAAGAAATACTCAAATTCCCAGCTGGAAAATGACTTCCCATTGTCTGTGGCCAATACTTCCAAGAGTTTGTGTATCATGAATAATACTCACAGCTTCTCAATCGTCATCCCTGAGTTTGCTGAACGAACTTTATGCACGTCCAACCATTCAGTGTCCATAATGACCAGGAACGTTGAGCCTAGTCGACATGCAACCGAGTCCAGGGTTTTCCCAGCCATTCTCACAAATGTGGAGACACTGCTAGTGGCAATTTCTTTCCTTGTTGGCACTTTGAGCATTGCCCCACCAATACAGCCATGTCAGCATCCAATCCCAGCCCCCAGACATAGCTCATTGCTAGCGTCTTCATCTTGGAAACCCCTGGATGACCATGGTGGAGTTCAGTCAGATCTGGTAGTGACCTTTATTTGGGATAATCAGCCTTGCTCCCTATAATAATATGCCACCATCTATGGTGATTCAGTCTCACCAGGTCCAGAAAGGTTTTCCCCATTAACACCAGCTGTTTTAGTTTCGCTAAGATTGGATCTTTTTGTGACCATAGTCAGATGTTGTCAGCTGTGACTGAAAGGTGTTCAGGATGTTCAAAAAAAATTGACTCTTCCAGGGGAGGTATCATTAGTGGAGTATCTACCAGTGGGAGGTGGCTCAAGACATCCACATTAGTCCCTTGGCTTCCTGGATGGTATTCTTACTTATACTTGTACGCATGGGGATATGTGCCAACACTGAATTCTACCGGAGCTATGGATGGCACCGTCCTGTTTCCCTTCAGAAGACCTAGCAGGGGTTTGTGATCTGTTACTATGACAAATTCCTGTCCATAAAGGTACTGGTGGAACTTCCTCACACCAAAGATGACCACTAAACCTTCCTTCTCTGTCTGGGTGTATTTGCTTACACCATCAACCAAACTCTGGAAAGCAGACACTATCGGGTGTTCCTTTTCATTGGGCGACCAGTGAGCGACCATGACCCGATACCATGTGGGGAGGCATCGCATGTCAGCATTACCTCTCGCTTTGGATCATAGTGGGCCAGTGCCTTAGATGACGATAACTGCTTTCTCACTTCCCTGAAGGCTACTTCTTGGCTACGTGACCATGTCCAAGGCTGACACTTTTTCAATGGCAGGTGTAAAGGTGTCAAGATGGAGGCCAAGTTATGTATGAATTTTCTGTAATAATTCACTAACCCGAGGAAAGACCTAATCTCTGGTACAGACGTGGGAGCCAGGGCCTATGATCGCCCACACTTTCTCTTCCAACAGGTGCAACAAGGTTTTGTTGACTCTGTAACCCAAGTAGGTCACTTGGGGTGCCTGGAACATATATTTTTCCATTCTAAGGCATACACCCTCCTGGGAGAAACAATGAAATACTATGTTCAAGTTCTCCAAGTGCTCTTTATTGATCTTCCCTGTTATTAGTACGTTATCCAGATAAATGACAACCTGGGGTGGCCGTGGTAAAATGTTCTCCATGGTCCATTGCAAAAGGATGCAGGCTGATGTATATTGCAGCCTTGTATATTGATATAAACCTTTATGAGTATTAATTGTAGTGAACTTCTTGGGACTCCTCATTCAGTTGCGATTGCAGGTAGGCATGGCACATGTCCAGCTTTGGAAAGGATATCCCCTCCTGCCAACTTTACATACAGGTCCTCTATGTGATGGATCAGGTATTTATCCAGCTGTTTGCTTAAAATCCCCACAAAGGCGAACTGCGAAGTCAGGCTTCACAATCGGTATGACCAGTTGATGATTCTTTTGCTGTCCAGCCTCCTGATTTCGGCTTCTACCTTTGCCTGCAAGGCAAATGGCACCGAGTAGGCCTTGCAAAATCTCAGAATTGCTTACTGGTCAACATATAAAGTGGCTTTCGCTCCTTTGGTAGTCCCAAGCCCTTCCTGAAATACTCCTGGATATTTCCCTAGGACTTCGATGAGGCAGCCATTTTCTAATCGAAAAATGTTGACCCAATGCAGGTGAAGCTTTCTCAGACAATTCTGCCCCAATAGACTTGGGCCCAAGCCTTTTACTACCATCAGTGGTAACCACACCAACTTTTTCACATAGCAATGGGAACCAAAGTCATATCCTTAATCTGCAACGGTTCCCCAGTGTACATTCTCAGTCTGGCTGAGGTCTTGTGTAAACATAAGGGTTGGAGTCTCGAATGAATCTTGTAAAAGATCAATTCTGCAACCACAGATACAGCTGCACAGGTATCAACCTCCATAAGAATTGGGTGACCATTTGACATTAATTTTAATGGGTTCTGATTTGGATGTCACTAAGCAATTTGATTGTTCCAGCCCACTTAAAGAGGGACTTTCCAGGGAGTGCACTCTCCTGGGTACCAGCCTACCAGTTTTCTTACTCAAGTCAGACCTTGTAGGACTCCTTTGTTGTCTCGAGTCCACGTACCAGCAACAACTACAATGGCTTGCTGGCTCAGACCCTGAAAAACGTTTTAGCCACTTGGCCGAGGCTCAGCTTTGATGTGGGTTTCTGCTCTGGGCTGGCCTAGGGTCCCTATGCTCAGGATATGCCCTGTGTGAGGCTTTGTGATTGGCTACACTCAAGCGGTGTTCCCCAAGCTCAGTCCGAGAGGTCAGGAAGTTCACTTCCATTGGGATACCCTGTAACTCCCATGCTCCACTTGTCGCATTTTCTAATGACAATGGCAGTGCTAATGCCTGTTTGAAGTTCAGTTGGGCTTCAGTCAGTAGGCACTTCTGCATGGATATGTCATTAATCCCGCATACCAAATGGGCTCTCATCATCTCATTTCAGTGTTATCCCAAAATCTCATGTCTCTGCTATCAACCTCATCAATAATCCAGAAACGGATTTCCCCGGTTCTCTAAGAGCTGAATAAAACCAGTAATGTCTCAGAATTACAGGAGATTTAGGGTCATTATTATTCCTTAACCAGTTCCGTTTTAGTGTCTGGTGCCTCTGGGAAAGTTAAGCCCCTTATAACTGAGAATGCTGTGGGTCCACAAGCAGTCATAAGGATTACCCGTTGCTTTTCATCTGCCCCAAAGTCATTTTCCTGGGGGAAAAAAATTGCACTTTTTCCACATATTGGGCCCAATCTTCAACAGCAGGATCAAATGAGTCAAGCTTCCCAATTAAAGGCAAGATGCCAGAAATGTTTACCCCAACTCCAAGATGACTGCAGCAAGCAAATGTTCTTCAGCATGTCCTGTTTTCTCTTGTCACCACAAATAACTGCATAGAGGCTGGCATCCCATCACCAAGTCATTCTTTATTTACCTGTGCACAATACCCTGGCTATGGCCAGCCAACTTAGAGTCGGTTGACTGAATTGAGGAGATTTTCATCTCCAGGTTATATTAGTCATCTAGGCTTTCCTGATTGACCCAGGTTAACAACCCCAATCAATGACCTTATGGTCTTTGAGGTCAACCTGGTTCCAATCACTATACACAGAGAGCAGTTGAGGCCAAATATTGAATGTTTTCAAGAAGGCGTTCAATATAATTCCTAAGGCTAAAGTGATCAAAGGATTTGAGGAGAAAATCAGAACATGGTACTGAGTTGGATGGTCGGCCACGATCATATTGAATGGTGAAGGAGCCTTGAAAGGCCGAATGCGTACTCCTGTTCCTATTTTCTATGCTGACATTACTATACTGAGAAAGCTCTGCCCTCTTTGACATGTCACTTTTGGGTCAGTTACTAAACCAAGGCTTTGTCTATCTTCTTTTGTCATGGATCCTACAACCACTTTTGCAAATGAAATCTGAGAAGTTATCTTCCATAATATTTATCTCTCAATTAATGTTGTGAAAGAAACAACTTATCATTTATTTTTCTTTTTGCGAGTTTGCTGTGTGGTAATTAGTTGCACATATCCTGCTTTAAAACAGTGACTACACTTCAAAGTTAAATTAATAGTTTTGAAGTGCTTTAGGATGTACAGAGATTATGAAAAGCAATATATGAATAAAAGTGGTGATTTTATAATTTTATTTTATGTTGGTTGGACTGTCATTCTTAGGAATTTATTTTTTTAAACAGGTGGTTTGTTTCCCAAAAAAAAAGCATTAGGTTGACTTTACATGAAAGCCATGCTATTATCTTATACTTGTTTTTTAAAATAAATATTTTTCAGAGACATTGCAAATATGCATCCAACTGATCTTATAATACATTTTGCTACTGCAGTCTACACCCACAGTGTTCAATGTTTTCTATTTTTCTTATTTGTTTATTTTCTAAATTTGTAATTTTCTCACCACACAGAAGTAAACTGTTCAATCTATTATATGAGTCAGCTCTTTTACAGTCATAGAGTCATCGAGATATACAGCACGGATACAGACCCTTTCAGGCCAACTCTTCCATGCTGACCAGATATCCTAAATAAATCTAGTCCCATTTGCCAGCATTTGGCCCGTATCCCTCTAAACCCTTCCTGTTCATATACCCATCCAGATGCCTTTTAAATGTTGTAATTGTACCAGCCTCTACCACTTCCTCAGACAGCTTTTAAAGAGCTACATTATGATTCCTACTCTCCCTGGCTTTTCTCCCATCAGCCTGCAGCCCTTTCTTTTTAAAAGTTACTGCTTATCCTGCTTCCACCAAACTTTCAGGTGGTACATTCCAGATTACGGAAATTTGCTGCATTCTTTTGCCAATTGTTTCAAATCTGTGTTTCCTGGTCATTGACCATCAAGCAAGCAGAAGCCATTTCTCCCTAAACTCTGTCAAAATCTTTAATAATTTTGAACAGTTCTCTTAAATCTTCTCTGGCCCTTTATTGCCTTGGGTGGACCTGTATCACCTGGAGTTCAGAAAGTTCAGAGGTGAACTGAAATTGAAGCATATAAGATCCTGAGAGGACTTGGTCAAATGTTGAAAGGGTGTTTCTTTTTCTGGGACAGTCTAGAACTAGAGATTATTGTTTTAAAATAAAACGTCACCCATTCAACATAGAGATGAGAAAGCATTTTTTCTCACAGAAGGTTGTGAGTCTTCTCAGTTTCCTTCCTGAAAAGGCAATGGATGTAGATTCTGTAAATATTTTGAAGGCAGATATAAATAACTCATGCTTACCAAAAGTATGGGTATCCTTACTGAATGGTTGAACAGGCTTGAAGGACTGAATCGCCTACTCTTCTTCCTTGTTTGTATGGAATCAACAAGACCTCTATTTGCTTTATGCAGTTGAAACCCTTTATCTTTGGTAATTAAATAAATTTTCTCTGCACCTTTGCTGAGGCCTTGGTATCCTTTCTAAAGGGTGATTTCCAGAACTGGCTACAATACTCTAGCTGATGCCTACCTAATGTTTTGTAAAAGTTAGTGTAACTTGCTTGATTTTGTGCTGCATGCGTGTATGAACCTCTATGTAGGAAGCTAAATGCCTGTTTGTTCTAACTCTTCCCCTGCTGTGTATTCCAGAAGTGTTTTTCTCTTGCTTCAGATTTTTTGCAATTGTAGTTTGTATTTTTTGTTAGTTTTGGTAATAACTTGAGTCAGATATCAGTCAGATGTAGGCTGAATACTGTACGTACTGCGTTATGAGTGGGTCTGTTTTTTGAGGCTTATTTGTCATGGGATTTCTTGCCATATTTTGCCAAATTCACTCCATTAACTACCTACCCTGCAACTATTGCATCTCTCACTTGCAACTTACTGCTAATCTTACCACTCAGTATTCTGAGAACAATTTACAACTTAGTGGATAGTTGCCAAAAAACTGTTACCCCAGCATCCACACCATCTTTAAAAGCCACTACGTACCTGTTTGTTTCTTTATATGCTACTGTATGGAACAGAACTACTTTAGTGACTATATATGTTTATAAAGATACCTTCTGAATAAAGTATATTTTTGAAATAAAAGAAAGCTAATTGCAGGGACAAAGTCAAGGTCAGTGCAAGTGAAACACGCTCTTTATCTTGGCTTCGGTCCCTACTTCATTCTTTGTGGTCAGGGCTGAGAAAACATTTAGTATGCCTGCCTTCATTGCTCAGAACTTCGAGTTTAGGAGCTGGCTCATTATGTTAAGGCTGTATAGGACTTTGGTGAGGCCTGTTCCAGAGTACTGTGTCCAGTTCTCATGGCCCTGTTATCAGAAAGTTATTATTAAGCTGGAGAGAGTTCAATAAAGATTTACCAGGATGTTGCCAGGAATGGAGGGTTTGAGTTATAAGGTGAGGCTGGATAGGCTGGAACTCTTTTCACTGAAGTGTAGGAGGTTGACGGGTGACCTTATGGAGGTTTATAAAATAATGAAGGGTATAGATAAGGAAAATGGCAGATATATTTTCCCAAAGGTGGGGGATTTCAAGACTAGGGGGTATATTTTTTAGGTGAGAGGAGAAAGAGTTAAAAAAGACATGAGTAGCAACTTTTTTACACAAAGAGTGGTTCATGTGTGGAATGAACTTCCAGAGGAAGTGGTGAATGCAGATACAGTTCCGTTTAAAAGACATTTGGATAAGTACATGAATAATAAATGTTTGGAGTGATATGGGCCAAGTGCAGGCAGGTGGAACTAGTTTAGTTTGGGATTACAGTTGGCATGGACTGGATGGACTGAAGGGTCTGTTTCCGTGCTGTATAACTCCATGACCTGACACCGAGTCTGTCTCTCGGTTCTGTATCAAAAGTGAAAAGGCAAAAAGAGTTTTGTTGGTTACTGCTGAGCTTGGCATTTTTATTAGATACTTTTGTGATTGTTTTAAATGCTCAATTTTTTGCTTTCATATTTTTTAATGCATGTTTAATGTTGTGTCAAAACGTATCTTTCTGAAAGGGCTCATAGGCACCATGAGTGTTGAAAAAAAATTGAAATGTGGCTCCTCATGTGAACTGGGTAACCAGGATTAACAGCTCTTGGGGCACAGTTGATAAAATAGGTCATGTCCCATTTAAGACAGAGATGAAAAGCATTTTCTTCTCCTCTCTTCCCCAGAGAGCAGTGGAGGCAGAGTCCTTGAGTGTTTTTAAAGCACAGGTACATAAGTTTTTGTCTAACATGGGAGTCAGAGTGTGTAGTGAGTCAGCAGAAGTGTGGAGTCAATCAGATCAGACAGGATCCTATCAAATGACAGGTCAGGCTTGAGGGACTGAATGGCCTCTCCCAAATCATGTTTGTTTAGAGGCCAGTAACTGATAACGCAAGTAAAGCTGAGATAAGCCAAGCTTTTGGAAGGGTCTGCAGAAGGGTCATTCGACTTGAACATTGACTCTACTTTCTCTCCACATATGCTGCCAGATCTGCTGCGTTTTTCCAACAACTTCTGTTTTTGTGTTCAGTGGCTGAGAATCTTTACATTACGTGCCTTGTATCACTGGGCAAAGTGCCAAGTAAGTGCCATCACTTAGCCTGCATGACACTCATTGTTTTTGTTAGTGGAGGGCAAGTAAGCTTGATGCATACTTGAAGGGCACTGTTAGGGAAAGTGTTCAGTCTCCGGTGTCTCTGTGGCCAACAGGTAGCTCTGTCTCTGAGCCCGAAGAATTGGGGGTTCAAGAGAATGGAGGATAAAATCCATGCTGCCAGTGTCTGTACTGAAGGAATACTGCACTGTCTGAGGTGCCAGATTTCAGATAACATGATAAGCCACATCTCTGTCTGAGCTCTCCAGGTGGATGTGAAAGATTCCTTGACTGCTTCCCAGTTCTCCCCAGTGTCCCATATAATATTTATCTCTAATTCTGTATACCAGTCATTATCTCATTGCTGCTTCTGTCAGCTTGTTGTGCACAGTTTGGTTGCCACATTTGTACACCACAGGAGTCATTATACTTCAAAAGTAATTCATTTACTGTAAGGAGCTTTGAGATGTCAGAACAAGAACAAAGAACAGTACAGGACAGGAACAGGCCATTCGACATACCAAGTCCGCACCAACACGTGATGCCTTTCTAAACTAAAAACCTTTTGCCTCAAGCAATCTATCCCTCTATTCCCTGCCTATTCATATATCTGCCCAGATGCCTCTTAAACGTTGGTGTTGTATCTGCCTGCACCATCTCCTCTGGCAGTGCAATCTAGGCACATACCATCCCCTGTGTAAAAAATGTGCCTTTCACATCTCCTTCAAACTTACCTCCTTTAACCTTATACCTACGTCCCCTAGTAATTGATATTTCTATCCCGAGAAAAAGGGTCCCATGTTCGATTTTAGCCTTGTGTGACTGTCTGTGTGGAGTTTGCACTTTCTCCCCGTGTCTGCGTGGGTTTCCTCTGGGTGCTCCGGTTTTCCTCCTACAGTCCAAAGATGTGCAGGCTAGGTGGCCAGGCTAGTTTGCCCATAGTGTCCAGGGATGTGCAGGTTAGGTGGATCAGCGAAGGGAATGCAGGGTTAGGGGAGTGGTCTGAGTGGAATTCTCTTTGGAGGGTTGGTGTGGACTCGATAGGGATTTTTTTGATTCTCTGACTTTGAACTCTCCATTCTATCCATCTCTCTCATAATTTTGTAAACTTGTATCAGATTGCCCCTCATCTTTCAATGTTCAAGTGAAAACAAAACAAGTTTTTCCAATCTTTTCTCATAGCTAATACTCACCAAACCAGGTAACATCCTGGTAAACCATTTCTGTACCCTCTCCGAAGCCTCCACATCCGTCTGGTAATGTGACAACCAAACTATACACGTATTCTAAATGTGGCCTTACTAAAGTTCTATACAGCTGCAATATGCCTTGCCCTGACCGATGAAGGCAAGCATGCTATATGCCTTCTTTACCCAGTTATCCATTTGTGTTGCCACTTTCAGGGAACTGTTGACTTGCACACCTAGATCCGTCAGTATGTTGATGCTGCTTAGTGTTCTGCCATTTACTAAATACTTCCCTCCTGCATTAGATCTTCCAAAATGCATCACCTTGCATTTGTCTGGATTTCTTCATCCAAGTCTCCCACCTATTATTATTCTGCTCGGGCAATCCTCCTCACTATCTACAGTTCCCTCAACATTTATGTCATCTGCAACCTTAAGAATCAGGCCACCTATATTCTCCAAATCATTTACATATATTACAAATGACAGGAGTCCCAGCACTGATCCCTACAGAACTTCACTGGTCACAGATCTCCAGTCAGAGAAACACCGTTCCACCACCACTCTCTGTGCTCTATGACTAAGCCAGTTCTGTATACATCTTACCAGCTCACCACAGATCCATGTGACTTTACCTTTTGTATAAGTCCACCATTGAGGGACCTTGTCAAAGGCCATGATAAAATCCATGTGGATAACAGCTACTGCCCTGCTTTCATGAATCATCTTTGTCACTTCCTCAAAAAACCAAGTTAGTGAAACATGACCTCACCTGTACAACGCCATGCTGCCTATCACTGATGAGTCCATAGTTTTCCAAATGTGATTAAATCTTATCCCTAAGAATCTTCTCCAATAATTTCCCTACCACTAACGTAAGACTCACCAGCCTGTCATTTCCCAGATTATCCCCATTGTCCTTAAACAAAGGAACAATGTTGGCTATTCTCCAGTCCTCTGGAACTCCTCCTGTGACTAAAGAAGATATAAAGATTTTGTACAAGGCCGAGCAATTGCCTTATCTGTCTCCCCCAGCAGTCTAGGGTAAATCCCATCAGATCCTAGGGACTTGTATACACCCAAAATGCACTTTAAAATACACATCAACTTCTCCTTTCTTATATTGATGTGTCCAGAATCTCAACATACATCTTCTGAGTCTTACCATCCACCATTTTCTCTTTTCTGTATACCAATGCAAAGTATTCATTAGGGACCTCACCCACTTCCTCCGGCTCCACGCATAAATTCCCTCCTTTGTCCTTGAGTGGACCTACCCTTTCCAACAGCTACCCTCTTGCTCCTTATATATGTATAAAACATGTTGGGATTTTCCTTAGTCCTGTTTGCCAAAAACATTTCATAGTCCCTTTTAGCCTTCCTAATTTCCTGTTTGAGTTCTTTCCTGCTATTTTTGTATTCTGTGAAGGCTCTACCTGCCTTCAGTTTCCTAAACCTTATTTATGCTCCCTTTTTCTTTTGACTAAGCTCTCAATTTCTCTTGTCCCAAACCATGCTATCCTTATCCTTCATTTTTATAGGAACATGCTGGTCTTGAACTTTAATCAACTGGCCTTTAAAAGATTCCCACATGCCTGCAGTCTACATTCCCCAGTGGCAATATTGTTGTAGTTAGTCTTCCCTCAGTTTAATATTTTCACTTGAGGACTACTCTTGTCCTTATTCATAAGTAACTTAAAACATACAGAATAATGGTCACTGTTCCCGAAATGCACCTCCACTGAAAGTTTGATCACCTGGCCAGAATCATTCCCTAGTACCAGATGTAGTATGACCCCTTCTCCCGTTGGACTGTTTACATTTTGTTTCAAAAACTGTCCTGGATATACGTAACAAATTCTCACATCCAAATCCCTGGCACCCAGAGAGTCCAACCAATATAAGGCAAGTGAAAATCACCCATCACAACAACTCTTTTGTTTTCACAGTTTTCCATATTCTGGCCACATATCTGTTCCTCTATCAGCCACAGGCTGTTGCGAGGCCTGTAGTACAATCCCATCAAAGTGATTGCATGCTTCCTGAGCTCTACCCATATGGCCTCCAAGGTGTCCTCCCTCAGCAAAGCTGTGATATTCTCCCTAATCAGTAATGCAGCACACCCCACCTCTTTTTCACCCCTCTCTATCTTTAATGAAACATCTGAAAACATTAAGCTGTCAGTCTTGCCCCTCTCTCAACCAAGTCTCTGTAATAGCTACAACATCCTAGTTATCTGCACTAATCCAACCTTGAAGTTCATCTGCCTTACCTGTCATACTCCTTGTGTTATTCACTTCAGACTGCCAGTCCCATTGTGTTCTGTAACCTCTCCCTGACTGTTCTTCCTCTGAGTCTTACTGGCTTTAGTCTCTGACTCCTCAGTCGTTTCACTTGCTGACGTACTGCTCTGGTTCCTGCCACAATAGTTTAAACACTCCCAAGTGGCACTAGCAAACATTCTTGCCAGGATATTGGTGCCCCTCTAGTTTAGATGCAAACCATTCTTCTTGTACAGGTCCCACCTGCGCCAGAAGTGTCCCAGTGATCCACACATTTGAATCCCTCCATCCTACACTAGCTCTTTAGTCAAGTGTTTTCTTGTACTATATTCCTAATCCTAGGCTCACTGGCATTTGGTAGAGGAAGTAATCCCAAGATTATAACCCTGAGAGGTTCTGCTTTTCAACTTCCTACTGAACTCCCTTTGCAGGACGTCTTCTCTCTTTCTGCCTCAGTCATTGGTACCAATGTGGACCACAGCCCCTGACTGCTCACCTTCCCCCTTCAGAATATCCTGTGCCCGCTCAGAGACTTTCTTGACCCTGGCAACACACCATCCTGTCTCTAAATGATGGCCACAGAAATGCCGACCTGTGCCCCTGACTATAGTGTCTCCCATCACAATTACTCACCTACAATTTGACCTTCCTTAATGTACAACAGTGCTGGTCGTGGTGCCATTGATCTGGCTACTGCTATTGGTTTCCCTTGAGAGGCCATCACCCCCAACAGTATCCAAAATGTTACACCTGTTTGAGAGGGGAATGACCACAGAGGGCTCCTGCACTACCCACTCACACTTACTTGTCTTCCTGGTGGTTATCTAACTCTTCTCTATCTGTGTAGCGCTTCCTGATGGTGTGACCATCTCACTAAATATCCTATCCATAACATTCATAGCCTCATGGATGCTCAATAATGAGTCCATTTGCAGCTCCAGACACTGCAAATCAGGAACTGCAACTGAACACACTTCCTGCACACATGGTCACCATGGAGGCTGCAAGTGTCCCTGATTTCCCACAAATTGCGGGAACAGCATTCCATGGGCTGAGTTCTCCTGCCATTGTGATCCTTATTGACTAAATCAACTTCATCAACAACAGACAATGATCCAGGAACTGATTGCACAACCTAATCCACTAGTCACCAAACTCAGGCCTCTCTCTCCAGCTCTCTATTCCTGGCAGACTAAAAGTAAGTACTTTATCTCTCTCTTCTATTCTATTCAGACACTACCCACTCAGTCTGTAAATACGGTTCCTGAGCAGCCAATTCTGTGTTACTTTTTGAGTCGTGACATCCTCCCCTCCTAGGAGTAGCTGAATCTACTCCTAGATTCAGCTCCAAGCTGCTGTTTGTCCCCAGATTCACTCTCCTTCCCTCTGTTGCTGCTGCTACTGCTGTTCAGATTGACCTCTGTCCTGAGATAATGATGTAGATCTTTGGATTTTTTTTGGCAATGCATGATTTTGAGTGCTGGAAGCTCAGATCAATTATCAGTGGAACGACTGGAGGATGTGTGGCAACTTCCCAGATGATAAACTATTCAAAAGGATGTTACTGAGCAGTTGTGCAGAAATATACCATTTGCATCTTTTTGCCCTAACTCCTGTCCAAGTTGCTCAAGCAATAAGTACCAGATGATTAGGTTCCAAGACACTGGCCTCATTGCTTCAGTGAACTGTCAGAGCTCAAGGCTTGCTCCAAATGCATAAGGATAAATGTGATTGAGATTGAGGTGCACAAGAGCACTTGTGCCAAGCCCTCAGACAACATCTGTTTGTCTTTGAACTAGCACAAGCTTCAGTAATTTTGCCGTGGATTAAATTCAATTACAATGTGCCATGAAGTCTGGTGCATGAAAGGAACCATACTCTCTTGAGGCATTTCTGCAGCCTCTCCACAGTGCAGGGTGGTATAGCACTTTGTGAGATAGATTATTCAATTTAGGCACTGTGGTTTGACAATTTAAAGTGAAATAAAAGCTGTTACGGAGAGAAAAAAACTATTTGCTCTGTTAAAAAAAACACAATTTATGCAAAACAAATTCCCACTTCATTATTTAGAAATTCTGAACTCTTTATCCCATTTTTCATTTTTTAAAGCTGCTGATATTAGCAAGTAACAATCCCTAACACTTGCTCACTATTTACAGCCAACCCCTTCCCAATGATTGAGAAAAATGAACCCTTCAGCGCATCACCTCCCGTGGCTCCATGTTGAATTGTCCCATTTCCACCAAATGTCTTTATTTTTATTTGTCCATTGGAAGTGGATGTGGAGGTTAAGCTAGGCATTTGTAGCCTATTCCTATTTCCCTTGCGAAAGTTTTATTGAACCATCTTTTGAACCACTTCAGTCCATGGGGTGTAGCGACTTAGGAAGGAGTTCTGGCATCTTAGCCTTGCGACCATGAAGGAACAGCGATATCGTTCCAAGTCAGGATGGTGTGTGGCTTGGACAGGAACTTGCAAGTGGTGGTGCAGCCGTCCCTTATCTGTCTAGATGTTAGAGGTCGTGAGTTTGGAAGGAGGCTTTTGCAGGAACTTGGTAAGTGCTGCAGTGTACCCTGGAGATGGTACACAATGCTGCCACTGTGCTTTCATGGTGGACCGAGTGAATGCTCGAAGTGGTAGATGTTGTTCTTTTTTAGTCAGCTTTGGAAGATGAATCCCTGGACTTTGGGCGAAGAAAGAGATGATAAAGTTGAAGGCAGATTGAGCCAGGAGTCATGAAGCAGAATGGATTGGAAAATACACACCAGACAAAAAAAGGGTGCAAGTTAAGTGAAGGACTTTAAGAGAGGAATTTCTTCTCTCAGGTGGCTATTGAACTTCTGAATGAACTACCTTGGAAAGCAGTGGAATCTGGGTCATTTAATATATTCACAGCTGAGTTGGACATATTATTATCAACAAGGCAGTCAAGGATAATGAGGGAAGAGAAGAAAACATTACTACAGTCATGATCAGATCAGCCATAATCTGATTGAATAGTGGAGCAGGTTCGATGGGTTGACTTCTGTTCCTATTTCTTATGATGTTATACCCTTACTATATATACACACAAATCCACAAAGGCTACAAAATAAATTGATGAGTTGTTTAAAAATAAATTTGCATGGAGTTATAAATAGAAGAATGGATTAGTAAAGGAAAAAGATCAAACTAGAACTTTATGTATCACTGGTTAGGCCTCAGCTGGAATATTGTTGATAATCTGGGCACCAAACGTTAGGAAGATATACAGGTATTCGAATAGTTATAGAAGATTTACCAGGATGTAACAATATGTGAAGGAACTTCAGCAACGAGGGGAGGCTGAAAGAGTTGGGTCTAATCTGCTTGAAACAGAGGATAAGAGGTGATCTGATATTCAAGATGGTGAGAGGTTCTGATCGAATTAATAGGGGAATAGATTCCTCTCATAAAGCTGATGTAAAAAAGACCCATGAGGGCAGATGTGGACAAATATTTTCACTCTGAGTTTCTGGGATCTGGAAAATTTCACTTTAAATTGAAGCTGATTCCATAATTTGAAAAGGTACTCAAGGTTGAAGAGCCTACAGGCTATGGAGAAAATAAAGGGTTGTGTGACCTAACAAAGAGGTAGCACAAGCAAGATAAGCAAAATAGCCTCCTTCTGTAGGTTTCTATGAGCCTATGAAGCAGTGATATGATAGAGTTAATTAAAATGAAGAAGTTTGATAACCAATAATGGAGTGAATGTTTACACTTCTGATTGTGTCCAGAATATAGGATTACAAGTATGACTAACCAACTGAACCATCAGTTAGACTGCTCTGGAAACTCTACCTGGTTTCCTGGCATTGCATTGCTGTGATAAACTTGTGCTCCACCAGTACACTAACCACATTAGATGTATCTTGATGGTTGTCGATAATCTTTATAGTCTTCAGTAATGCCAGTGGGAAGACTGTCAAACAAGCACTGCTGCCCTTCTTGAAGCCAGTTTCACAAACATTCAGGTGAGACTCATATCAACTACATCATAATGGACACTGCGTCCAAGTGCCAGGTCTTGTTTTCTCAACTCTCAAATGATTAATGTTTCAGGGAAGGACAAAGGAAACAATTCAAAAGCAATTTGAACCTTTTCTTGATATGCAGTAGCATTGACATTATGGACTTGAAGAAACTTGCTGCGAGTCAAAATGGTGACAATGTGTCCATCAAGTCCTTCATCCTTTGAGTCCAAAACCCATGACGATGACAGCAGTGGCAGAAGAATAAAGAAACAAAGTTCTGTACACCTGGTCCCACTATCTCATGGAATGTCCTACCCCTTCTGTCCAAAGATCTGTGTGTCTTGGGTCAGTCTTTTCAGCCACATGAAGACCCACTGAAGAAACACACGACCCCAAATACATATCATTCACAAATTGAGGGACTGCTGATGAATCTGCAAGCAAAGATGACTTCATCGGGATCAGTAGTGACTTGGACATTTGAAGATCCAAAGCCTGATAAATAAGAATTTATTTTTCTTCGCAAGCAGAAAAAAATGTATTTACAGGCCATTTTGTAAATCCATGGAGGTAGATGGTCACCAAACAATTTACGTTTATCTTTAGATTCTTCACCAAAATCACTGTTACTGCTGTGGAATGTAACTTCCAGAGAGGGAATTTAACTTTCTCATGTAGTGCTAGAGAGACCTGTGCTCTCCTATCTGATACCTCCATCCTCTTCCTCATAAAACAAGTCATAGTAGGTTAGTTCACAAGAGTCTGCATCCTCAGATGAGAACAGATGAAGACAGGATTAAATACACATGGACATCCACTATATTGAGAAAAATAAAATTGGGTCCAAGTTTTCTCGGGCAAAACTATTTAGTGAAGTGCATCATAGTTTAAAATGTGTCAGAAAACAGTAGATTGACAGTGGGCCATTGCTTGGAGCTCTTATTTCTTTTTCCAATGCATGTAGGAGATTATTCCAAAGGAGCTTCCAGTTTGGAGATGTGACCTGGCATAATAGTACAATTCACTCATTTTGTACAATGTGTTCTCTTGATTCAGATCTCACAGGGTTGGCTGAATGAGAATTTACATTAACCTTCCCAACAAGTGCAGTGAATATTATATCAGGGGCTGTTTAAAATGACATGTAGCTACATACAATGCAAGTGTGATGTGAACAGAAAGAGCCTTTGAGCCAGGGTAAATTTAGAAAGCTTACTTTTATATACATTTTAACCATGAACCTTTATGTCACATTAAGATATTTCATTTTTCAATTACAATTTGACTTCTGTTGGATCAAGTTGGCAATATGGACTGAGCTGAAACACATTGGAAATCCAACACCTCCACTGAAAGCGTTCACACTTGTAGTCTTCACTTATATTAACTTCCTGTTCTTAAATGAATGGGACCTTCAACATAGGAGAGGGAAATGAAACTGAAGTAAAATACTGAGCTATGTTTATTTATCTGAGTGGAGGCAGTTATACAGTGACACTGGAATGACCGTAGCAGCATTCTCTGGAGACGATATTGGGAAGGGCTTCAGGTGGAGAAGCCATTAGAAAAATGGAAGGGAACAATATTGTGAACATTTTTAATTGTGTCAGACATAAAGCGAAGCACAAAAGGAAAGTTGCTGGAAAAGCTCAGCAGGTCTGGCAGCATCTGTGGAGCAGAAAACAGAACTCAGTTCTGAGGAAGGGTCACCGGACCTGAAACGTTAACTCTGTTTTCTCCTCCACAGATGCTGCCAGACCTGCTGAGCTTTTCCAGCAACTTTCTTTTTGTTCCTGATTTACAGCATCCGCAGTTCTCTTGGTTTTTATAAAGTGAAGAAATTCATTCCAACTGTGATGTACCACAGCCTCCCTCCATCTTGCCTCACTTTCTTTCTGTTCACCTAGTGGTGTGCCACGCGGTCAGTGCTGGGACCTTTGTTATTTGTTATTTACATAAATGACCTGAATGTGAATGTATAAGTCATGATTAGTAAGTTTGCGGATGATACAAAGTTAGGAGGTATCGTTGATAGTGAAGAAGATTATCAAAAATTACAGAAGGATCTTGATCAGATGGAGAAGCGGGCTGAGGATTGGCAAATGCAATTCAATACAAATAAGTGTCAGATGTTGCACTTTGGAAAGTCAAACCAAGGTAGAACTCATACAGTAAATGGTAAGGTTGTGGGACAGAGGGACCTAGGAATACAAGTACATAGTCTGTTGCAAGCGGCATCACAGGTAGACAGGATGGTGAAGAAGGCATTTAACATGCTGGTCTTCATCAGTTGAGGCATTGAGTGTGGGAATTGGGACGTTATGTAACAGTTGTGTAAGTCATTGGTAAGGCTGCACTTGGGAGTATTGTATACAGTTTTGGTCACCCTGTTGTAGGAAAGACATAGTTAAACTGGAAAGTGTGTAAAGAAGATTTACAAAGGATGTTGCCAAGACTGGTAGGCCTGAGTTATAGGGAGAGGTTGGCCACGATAGGACTTTATTCCTTGGAACGTAGGAGAATGAGGAGTAACCTTGTTGAGGTGTATAAAGTCATGAAGGGCATAGATAGGATGAATGCATATAGTCTCTTTTCCAGGGATGGGGATTTAAAAAATAGAAGACATAGGTTTAAGGTGAGAGGGGAAAGATTTAAGAAGGACCTGAGGGTCAACTTCTTCAAGCAGACAGTGGTGCTTATATGGAATGGGCTGCCAGAGAAAGTGGTTGAGGCAGGTACAATAGCAACATCTAAAAAGCACATGGATGGGAAGGATTTAGAGGGAAAACCGAAAGAACCGCGGATCCTGTAAATCAGGAACAAAAACAAAATTGCTGGAGAGGCTCAGCAGGTCTGGTAGCATCTGTGAAGGAAAAAACAGAGTTAACGTTTCAGGTCTGGTGACCCTTCCTCAGAACAGATGTTCTGAAACGTTAACTCTGTTTTTTCCTTCACAGATGCTGCCAGACCTGCTGAGCCTCTCCAGCAATTTTGTTTTTGTTCAGGTTTTAGAGGGATATGGACCAAATGCGGGCAATTGG
>NC_063366.1:21177516-21180519 GCF_021869965.1 Rhincodon typus | reverse complement strand
AGGTTTTAGAGGGATATGGACCAAATGCGGGCAATTGGGACTATCTGAGTGGGCACCATAGTCAGTATGGACCAGTTTGGACCAAAGGGCCTGTTTTCATGCTATATTACTCTATGAAGCTACAACTGTAGGACATGACTTGGTTGGGCCAGCATTTGTTGACTATTCCTAGCTGACCTTGAGAAGGTGATGGTAAGCTGCCTTGTTGAAATGCTGCAGTCCTTGTGCTGTAGGTTAACTGATAATCTGTTAGGGACAGATTTCCACAATTTTGAGCCAGTGACACTGAAAGAATGTTCAAGTAAGGATGGTGAGTGGCTTGGAGGGGAAATTGCAAGTGGTGGTATTTCCATGTATCTGTTGCCCTTGTCCTTTTAGATGGTATTGGTCATGGGTTTGAAAGGTGCTGCCTTTGGAACTTTGAGAGATTTCTGCAGTGCATCATGGTGGGGAAAATGAATGTTTGTGATGTGGTGCCAATCAAGTGTGCTGTTTTGTCCTGAATGGTGGCAAGCTTCCTGAATGTTTTTGGAGCTGGTCTCATCCAGGCAAGTGGAGAGTAGCCTAAATCTAAAATCTGTCTACCTATCTATCTATCTATGTCTGTTTATCTATCTATCTATCTATCTATCTATCTATCTATCTATCTATCTGTCTGTCTGTTGATCTATCAATCATATATCTGCAAAATCTTCCATTCACTGTTCCAATCAGCTATTATCATATTTCCCTTAAATTATCCATAAATTTACATTCTGAACAGTTGTTGGCTAAAGAATTTTTATTTTCATTCACAGGATGTGGTCAGTGCTGGCTTGTGGACCAGCTTTATTGCCCTCGAGAAGTTGGCAGAAAGCTGCCTTCTTGAACTACTGCAGCCATGGGAAATAGATGCACCTACCACGCTGTTAGGAAGAGACTTCCAGGATTTTGATCCAGTGACAGTAAAGGAACAGATATATTTCCAAGTCAGTTCAGTGTGCAGCTTGTGAGGTCCCCATGTATCTGCTGCCCTTATCCTTCTAGATGGTTGTGTTTGTGGGTTTGGTGGTGCTATCTAAGGATCCTTGCTGAATTTCTCCTCGTGCATCTTGTCAATGGTACACACTGCTGCCACTGTGCTGTGAGTGGAATTTGAAGGTGTTAGATATTGTGTCCGTCAGGCAGGCTGCTTTGTCCTGGATAGTGTCATCCAGTCAAGTGGAGAGAGTTCTATCACATTCCAACTTATGCCTTGTAGATGGTGGACAGGCACTGGGGAAGACAGGAGATGAGTAGCTGTCCTCAGAGTTCCAAGTCCCTGATCTGCTTTCATAACCACAGTATTCATATTACTGATCTAGTTCAGTTTCTGGCCAATGGACCCCCCAGTATGTTGATAATGGGGGATTCAGAGATGGTAATGCCATTGAATTGTCAAGGGGCAATGGCTAGATGCTCTCTTGTTGGAGATGTTGCTGCCTGGTACTTATGTGGTGCAAATGTTTCATTTCCAGGTGAGTAGCTAAAGCCTATAATCTTATTATGCTTCAAAGGGGAAAACATTACTAGCATATCATCCCCTGAATGAAATGGTAATGATGAGGTGGTGGGAAAATGTGGCAGGATTGGAAAAATGAGAATTTCAATGTTTAGGAAAATGTCTGATTTTCGCACATTTTAATGACAAGATGAGACACTCACTGATGAATGATGGATAACCTGTTCGTATGTGTGTTAACATCATTTTATTACCTTATTCTGACTTCATTGGTGTGCAATTTGCTATTCTCCCACTCAATAGAGAGAAGTCAGACAGTGACAAATCCTGACCTGGCAGAATGAGTGCGTTCCTAGTGGCTACGACTTGTTGCTTGCTCCTCTAGGTCTCCATCTTGGCCAGCCATCCTCAGCATCACCACACACGGTCCATGAGCACCTTCTGCCTGCCTCTACTGTCACAGTCCTGTATCATCTGCTGGTGTATGATTTGCAGTCTGAAGGGCTGTTTAGGCATCCTATCCCAGTGGCTGTCAAGGTGACATCTGTAGTCATTTTTAATACAACTAGCTGTTCTAAAAGGTCAACTGGGGATCTGAATGGGATCTCTCAATCCTCAATCCATAAATATGTCAGGGCTGCTGGCAATGCAATTTTTTCTTGATCTGTCAGTGGTGGATAAGTTGTTGGAGGGGATTCTGAGGGACAGGATTTACATTTATTTGGAAAAGCAAAGACTGGTTAGGGATAGTCAACATGGCTGTGTGCGTGGGAAATCGTGTCTCACTCACTTGATTGCGTATTTTGAAGAAGTGACAAAGAAGATTCATGAAAGCAGTGCAGTGGACGTTGTCTATATGGACATAAGGCATTCGACAAGCTCCGTAGTGTAGACTGGTTAGCAACGTTAGGTGACATGGAATCCAGGGAGGGCTAGCTATTTGGATTTAAAACTGGCTCAAGGGTAGGAGACAGAGGGTGGTGGTGGAGGGTGGTTTTTCAGACAGGAGGCCTGTGACCATTGGTGTGCCATAAGGGTCAGTGCTGTGTCCACTGCTATGCATCATTTATATAAATGATTTGGATGTGAATATAGGAGGCATGGTTAGTAAGTTTGCTGATGACATTAAATTGGTGGCACAGTGGACAGTGAACAAGTTACCACAGAGTAAAACGGGACCTTGTTCAGATGGATCAATGGGCTGAGAAGTGACAGATGGAGTTTAATTTGGAAAGGCACATCTGGGCAGAACTTATACATTTAATGGTAAGGCCCTTGACTGTTTCACTGAACAAAGAGCCCTTGAAGTCCAGGTTCATAGTTCTTTGAAAGTGGAGTCACAGGTAGGCAGGGTAGTGAAGAAGGCATTTGGTATAGAACATAGAACATAGAACATTACAGCGCAGTACGGGCCCTTCGGCCCTCGATGTTGCGCCGACCTGTGAAACCAATCTGAAGCCCATCTAACCTAAACTATTCCATTATCATCCATATGTTTATCCAATGACCATTTAAATGCCCTT
>NC_063366.1:21177268-21177506 GCF_021869965.1 Rhincodon typus | reverse complement strand
CAGGCAACATCCTGGTAAATCTCCTCTGCACCCTTTCCAATGCTTCCACATCCTTCCTATAATGCGGTGACCAGAACTGTACGCAATACTCCAAGTGCCGCCGCGCCAGAATTTTGTATTTATTGTGTTTATTGGTCAGTGCATTGAGTATAGGAGTTGGGAGGTCATACTGCATCTCTACAGGACATTAGTCAGAACAGCTGTCCACACCCCTGACCACAGCTGTCCCCACCCCCCA
>NC_063366.1:21118834-21172268 GCF_021869965.1 Rhincodon typus | reverse complement strand
TCAGAACAGCTGTCCACACCCCTGACCACAGCTGTCCCCACCCCCCAGAACAGCTGTCCCCACCCCTCAGCAAATCTGTCCCCACCCCCATCACAATTGTCCTCACCCCTCAGCACAGTTGTCCCCACCCCTCAGCACAGTTGTCCCCACTCCTGACCACAGCTGTCCCCACCCCTCAGCACAGCTGTCCCCACCTCTGACTACAGCTCTCCGCACCCCTGACCACAGTCATGCCACCCCTGACCACAGCCTCCCCACCCCTGAGCACAGCAGTGGCTACCCTGAGCACAAGTGTCCCCACCCTGAGTGAACCACTCACACCCCTGACCATAGCTGCCCCATGTCTCGGTGAGTTGTCTCCTCTCCAGTGAGCACCTTGTCCCACTGCTTAGAGCAGTCATCCCCACCCTGAGTGAGTTACCCCTACTCCTGAGTACAGCCGTTGTCTCTGCTGTATTCGCAGCTAGTCCCATTTGGTATGAAGAAAGAAAGATTTAGCATTTCTGTACCCTCTTTTTTAAGTACAGGTTTTCCCAAAGAGGCATTATTATTCTAAATAATGATGTGATTTTTAATGTATATTTTGTGGCTATAATGTAGAGACGCAGCAGCCAGTTTGTACATAGCATGCTCCCACAAACTGAACTGCAATATCGAGCAGGTTATCTATTTTCCTTTTCTGTTGTTGGTTGATAACAATGTTGTTGTTGTACCAATAACACGGGGCTAACACTGTACACTTCTTCTCATTCCAGGCTGACACCAGTGCAGTGTGGGGGAAATTGTTGCTATGCCGATGACCTGAAGCCTTCATAATTGGACCTGATTGGTTTGTGCAATCGGTAATCTATCTATTTTAGAGTGAAGCTCATTCTGAACACAGACACACCCACATCTATGGTGCCATGGCATCTTCAAAAGTCTTCCCCCATTCGTTTTCAAAGCAACAGTGTTATCAAAATGACAATGACTTCCAGTAACTTGCTCTTAAAAGTGTAGCCAAATCCATCCATAGTCCTTGGTTTAAAATAGTCCTTTTTGGTCCATGATCCAAAATAAAGAAAAAAAAATGTAGTTCTTTATCCTGGTGCCTTGAATATATGTAAATATAGGTATAAGTAGGAAATACCTTTGATCTGTTTGTTGGATAGAGTCAAACTCCAGTGTTTGTTTGTTTCTTCATATGCTACTGTACAGGATCAAACTGCTTTAGTGACTACGTATACATATATAAAAATATTTTATGTGTAAAGTATATTTTTGAAATTAAAAATGCAGCCTTTTTATGTCTTCATCCACCTAAGAGAAGTATATTCCAGTGATAAGGAAGAACTGTAAGAAAAGAGAGAGCCAGCCATGGATGTCTAAGGAAATAAAGGAAAGTATCAGATTGAAAAAAAAGCACGTACAAAAAAGCAAAAAGTAGTGGGAAACTAGTAGACTGGGAAATCTTTAAAGGCCAACAGAAAGCCACAAAAAAAGTTATAAAGAAAAGTAAGATAGATTATGAGAGTAAACTAGCTCAGAATATAAAAACAGGCAGCAAAAGTTTCTATAAATATGTAAATCGTAAAAGAGTGGCGAAGGTAAACATTGGTCCTTCAGAGGATGAGAAGGCCAATTTAATGACTGGGAATGAGGAAATAGCTGAGACATTAAGCAGTTATTTCATGTTGGTCTTCACTGTGGAAGACACAAATAACACGCCGAAAGCTAATGGCAAGAAGGTTATAGCAGGTGAGGACCTAGAAACTATCATCATCACTAAGGAGGCAGTGCTGGGCAAGCTAATGGGGGCGAAAGGTAGACAAGTCTCCTGGCCCTGATGAAATGCAACCCAGGGTACTAAAAGAGGTGATGGGGGAAATAGCAAATGCACTAGTAATTATTTACCAAAATTCACTGGACTCTGGGGTGGTTCCCGCAGATTGGAAAACAGTCAATGTGACGCCACTGTTTAAAAAAGGAAGTAGACAAAAAGCAGGTAACTATAGGCCAGTTAGCTTATCTTCGGTAGTGGGGAAAATGCTTGAATCTATCATTAAGGAAGAAATAGCAAGACATCTGGATATAAATTGTCCCATTGGGAACACTCAGCATGGGTTCATGAAGGGTAGGTCATGTTTAACTAATTTGGTGGAATTCTTTGAGGACATTACTTGCATGCTGGACAATGGGGAACCTGTGGATGTGGTGTATCTGGATTTCCAGAAGGCATTTGACAAGGTGCCACACCAAAGGCTGCTACATAAGATAAAGTTGCACGGTATTACAGCTAATGTATTGGCATGGATAGAGGATTGGTTGACTAGTAGAAAGCAAAGAGTAGGGGTAAATGGGTGTTTTTTTGGTTGGCGGTCAGTGGTTAGTGGTGTGCCTCAGGGATCAGTGTTGGGACCGCAATTGTTTACAATTTACGTCGATGATTTGGAGTTGGGGACTAAGTGTGGTGTGTCAAAATTTGCAGATGACATTAAGATGAGTGGTAGAGCAAAGTGTGCAGAAGACACTGAAAGTCTGCAGAGGGATATAGATAGTCTAAGTGAGTGGGCAAAGGTCTGGCAGATGGATTACAATGTTGATAAGAGTAAGGCCATCCATTTTGGTAGGAATAACAGCAAAATGGACTATGTTTTAAATGGTAAAAAATTGCAGCACGCTGCTGTGCAGAGGGACTTGGGTGTCCTTGTGCATGAATCGCTAAAAGTAGGATTGCAGGTGCAGTGGGTAATTAAAAAGGCAAATGGAATTTTGTCTGTCATTGCTAGAGGGATGGAGTTTAAAAACAGGGAGGCTATGCTGCAGCTTTATAGGGTCCTGGTGAGGCCACACCTGGAGTACTGTGTGCAGTTTTGGTCTCCTTACTTGAGAAGAGATATACTAGCACTGGAGGGGGTGCAGAGGAGATTCACTTGGTTGATTCCAGAGTTGAGAGGGTTGGATTATGAGGAGAGACTGAGTAGACTGGGATTATACTCATTGGAATTCAGAAGAATGAGGGGAGATCTTATAGAAACATATAAGATTATGAAGGGAGTAGATAAAGTGAGGCAGGGAGGTTGTTTCCGCTCGCAGGTGAAACTAGGACTAGAGGGCATCGCCTCAAAATAAAGGGAAGCAGATGTAGGCCTGAGGTCAGGAGGAACTTCTTCACTCAAAGGGTTGTGAATCTATGGAATTCCCTGCCCAGTGAAGCGTTGAAGCTACCTCGCTGAATGTGTTTAAGGCAAGGCTAGATAAATTTTTGAACTGTAAAGGAATTAAGGGTTATGGTGTGCGGGCAGTTAAGTCAAGCTGAGTCTCAAAAAGATCAGCCGTGATCTTGTTCAATGGCGGGGCAGGCTCGAGGGGCCGGATGGCCTACTCCTGCTCCTAGTTCTTATGTTCTTATGTAAGAGAGAAAATACCATTTTAAGAGTACATTTTGTGACAAGACATGTGACACAAACAATACATGAGATTTATATCCATTCGTCCTCTGCCCCCAACATCTTATTCAATCTTATACAATATACTCCATCATTTCACATTGGGGACAATGCCTCTGCAATCACATTATCTTCTTCAGCGATGTGATTATTCTTTATGTTAAATAGTTGGAGAAATAGATTTTGATTTGAACAATCTCGTATTTTGAGTTTTAAAATTTTCAACGAATGGCAGTGGATTATGGTCAGTGTAGACAGAGTGAGGCAATGAATGATAGCAGAAGAACAGGGTTCCTGTCAGTAAATAGAATGATTACATTCCCAGGCTGCATTTTTGCTTTTAGAAATGGGTGGCAAGCTGCCATGTTGTCATAAATTGGGCCCTTGGATTTGTAACTGCAGAGGTACTAAAGTTTAAGCCTTAAACTGTTTCCCAGAATTTGATTTCTTGAACCGTTTGAAAAATACATTTGTTCCTCTTAATGTTTAATGAACCTGACATGCGTTGCCTTTCCTGTGTTTTTCTTTAAAAGAAACTTAACATTTGTTTTTACTTTTTGGTTATCCTTTCCCAAAAGATTCAGGAACATTAAAACTTACTTTCCGTTTACCAGTCTCAGGATCTAATCAGAACAGGAGACCAAGCTTAAATGGGAGCAATAACAGCCAACTTTAAGTCCAGAGTGATTTCCCTTCATCTCATTCTGTCTATCTCCATTTGACCCTCCTCCCCCCACCTTGTATTTCTCTCTGTTTCCTCTCTCCTCCTGTGTGACAAAGTTCCCTACATACTAAAGGCTCTCCTGTACAACCCGCAAGTGTATGCACGTAACCCGAAAAGAGCCTTGAATTTCCACAGGTAAGTCATGGCTTCAGCATGTCCCAACTGCTTCACAGCTATTGAAGAACGTTGTGAAGTATAGTCACTGTTGCCATACCTGAGTGAAAGCCAAAGAAGAGAATTGTTGCAGGTCAGAGGCAATGCTAAGAGTTGCCCCCCTCTGACATCCCACTCCTTCCATCTGGAACAACAAGGTGTTCTTGGATTTTCCCAAACCCTGGAATTACTTTGGATTTCTATTCTGATCATTATTGACTATCATTCCCAATCTTCCCCCTCCAAAGTCCAACATTTTATCACTTAGTTCATGCCTGTAACAATTCCCTTGATCCCACTGCAATGTCCACTGCTTTCAATTCCTGCTCCTAATTCCAAACCACACTCCAATTCCTGCCCAACGTTCTTCTCCAATTCCAATTACAGTTTGCACACTTTTGCTTCGCTGTCCACTTCAATTTTCACTCTAGTATCTGATCCAAATTCTACTCCACTTACTTTCCAATCCCACTCTATTTCCCTCCCACTACCTGGAACAACCCCCTCTCCACTTCACTTTCTAATACTCTATTGGTTCCTGCTTCAATTCCCACTTCAATTCTATCTCCACATCCTGGTCCAACACAATCTTCACTTCCCTCTCCAATACTCTCCTCATTTCTGCAACAATCCAACATTGATTCCCATGCCAATTTACATTTCAATTCCCAGTCCACTTCTTGCTTCAATTCCCCCTCCAATTTTACTCTACTTCCCTTTCCAATTCAATCTGCTCCATTTACCACTCCAATTCCTGGCTAAATTTCCACTCCCAACTTTATTTCCTACTCCAATTCCTGTACTAATTTTGTACAATTTCCTCTCTATTTGCTACTGCAATTCCCATTCCAATTTTCTAACCACTTCCCATTGCATTTCCCTCTTTAATTGCACTCCAGTTTCCTTTATACTTCCTCTTCCAAAAAAGCTCTTTATTTCCTGTTCCACTTTCATTCCAGATCCCTCTACACATCCTGCTCCAATTCCATCCCCACTTCGCTCTCCCATTCCCCTCCCTCTACCATTCCCTTCCACTATCCCTCTTGAATTCTCTTTCCACTTTGTGCTCTAGTTCCCATTTAATTCCCACTCCACTTCTTGGTTCAATTCCTGCTCTGACATCACTCTACTTTGCTCTCCATTTCACTCTCCAAGTGTGCTCCATTTCTCACTTCAGTTATCACTCCATTTCCATCTCTACATCCCTCTCCACCTCCCTCTTCTTCTGTTTCCATTCCACTTGGTATGGTGGCTCAGTGGTTAGCACTGCTGCCTCAGAGTGCCAAAGACCTGGCTTCAATTCCAGCCTTGGGTACCTATCTGTGCAGAGTTAGTGTGGTGCTCTGGTTTCCTCCCACAGTCCAAGGGCATGCACATTAGGTGGTTTGGCTGTGATAAATTGCTGATAGTGTCCAGGGGAATATGGATTAGCCATGGGAAATACAGGGATCAAGAAGGGGGTGGTATCTGAGTCTGTGTGGGATGCTTTTCAGACAGTTGGTGTGGACTTGTTGGGCTGAATGGCCTGTTTCCACACTGTAAGGATTTAATGAATTATTTACATGTTCTGTAATCAGTGTATCCTTTTAGTACATACTCAATCTGTACTTGGGATCACTTGAAGCATGACACGCTGATGGAAACATGGTTCTCTTTGTAACTGAATAGCTTAATGTTAGCCCAGGGACTGATGTCTCTGTGAAAGAAATAGTGAGCTCTAATGAATGTCTGTTCAATCTTTCAATGCCATGTGATCCAGTTCCTAGTTTCTTGTGTTATAAGGGATAACATTAGCTTTACGCATCAGGCGCACCCTCCAGCAAACCCCGCTGGAGAGAAAAAAAATGTACATTGTACCACTTCCCTCCTAACCTCCCCATTCCAATTCCTTCGCCACCTCACTCTGCACTTGTCCCTCCAGTTTCTGCTTCATTCCAATTTCCTCTCCATTATTCTCTACCCTTCCCTCCCCAGCTCCTGGCCTAACTCTTTTTCCTGTCAGCCCAGTTGAGACAAATTAAACCTGTTAGAATATTCCAAACATTACTTCCTCCATGATTTCCTGCTGCTCCCCGCCCCCTCCCGCCCAGTGCCCCCTCCTGCCTCTCATCAATTCCCCCCGAACTGGCGCTGACCCTTGAACACCATCTGGGACAGTAGTGATTATTAATAAGTGTAGCCTTTGCCAGGAAATGACACATCCCAAGGAGAAATATTAAAGAAAGCAATTGTACTGTTATAGACTGTGAGATGAAGAGCAATAACTGAGTCATACAGTATATTAAGTAACTATGTGCCAGTTATAAAATAACTTAGCAAACCTCCTGAGATCTCCTGCTCACAACTTTGTTTAGCTGCTGGTTCAGTTTTGGACTGTTATTGTTATTCAATAATTCCTATAAAATTTAATTCCTGCCATCTGCCAGTTCCATAAATCTGCTGTTAAATACTTCTTTCACTTTCCTCAAAGTGCAGTTATTAGCTCGAAGGCAAGAAACCCCAGTGAGCCTTTTTAATACAGCCCACTTGTCAGTCAGTGTGTCAGTACTGAAGCTAGAGAACAGATCAAGTAAACAGTCTGTCACTGTCAAAAACTATCTAAACAGACACAGATGCCATGAATAAAATTGGCGAAGTCTTTCCAGGGAGTCGTTCTATAAGCATGTCAGAGGATGTCAGTCTTGGCTCAATCAGCAGCTCAGTCAGAATGTTCAGTGTTTACGCCCTACTTCAGAAATTTGAGCGGTAATGTCTGGGCTGACACACCAGTATGATATTGTACAAGTGCTACACTGTCACAGATGCTGCCTTATTAAATTAAATATTAATATTAAATTAATGAGGTATTAAACTGAGGTATCCCCAAGTGAGCACAAAAAAAATCCCAGGACTACTATTTGTTGAAGATTATTGAAATTCGTCCCTGTGTCCTGGTCAGTATGTAGCTCTCATTTAAAAACACAGACACAGACTACCTTGTCATTGTTAAAGTTGCTGTTTTTGGGAGTTTGCCATCTGTAACTTGTCAGCCGTTCTCTGTTCTGCTTTCCTGGTCTTGTGTCAATACAGTTCCAACCAGTATCAGCAGTGCATTTATTCTAATAGCTCAGCACCATTGCAGTGTCATTTTTACATGCATTGGCGTTGTTACTAACAATGTTCTGCAACTGTGCAATGCCCTTCCAGCAAAGACACATTTCCAATCATTCCCACAATCTATATCAACATCAACCATCAACAGTTCCCATATGCCATATCACACCTCAACCATTGATTCATTACCATATCACACTCCAACCATCCCTACATCCTCATGTCACACCACATTCATTCCCATACCCCCCAGAACACATCCCCAACCAGTCCCACAGTACCACATCACACCCAACAATTCCGACAGTCCCATATCACAACCCCAACTATTCCAACAACACCCTCAACCATTCCCACATCAATGTATTACACTCCGACCATTCCCACAATATTATTATGACTAATATTATATCTTCAAAAATTCCATCGTCCTGTGTTATACACCAATATATCAGACTCCATATTACAGTTTAACCACTCTTTCTCTTCCATATTCCGCTCTAACTATACCGACACTGCATCCCAAACATTTTCACACCCCTATATCACACTCCCATATCACATTCCCATATCACACCCCAAACATTCCCACATCTCCATATCACACCCTAAACATTTCCACACTCCAGACATTTCTACGTCCCCATATCACACCCCAATCATTCCCACACAATAAATATTACCACACTCACATATCACACCCCAATTATTCCACACCCCCATATCGTACCCCAAACATTCCCACACCCCCTTATCACACTCCAATCATTCCCACACCCTTATGTCACACTTCATTTCTTGAACCACTGAAATCCATGGGCTGTGGGTTGATCCACAATGTCATTTAGGAGGGAATTCCAGGATTTTGACCCAGCAGCAGTGAAGGAGCTGCAAAATATTTCCAAGTCAGGACAGTGAGTAGCTTGGAGGGGAACTTGCAGGTGGTAGTGTTCTCATGTGTCTGCTGCCCTTGTCCTTCTAAATCAAAGTGGTAGTGGGTTTGGAAAGTGCTCTCTATGGATCTTTGGTGAATTTCTGCAGTGCGTCTTGTAGATAGTACACACTGCTGCTACTGAGTATCGGTTGTGTGTGTTGTGCCTTGTAGATGGTGGACAAGTTTTGGGGATTCTAGAAGTGAGTTATTCACCACAGTATTCCTAGCCTCTGAACTGTTCTTGTAGCCCTGTGTTTCTGTGGTGAGTCCAGTTGAGTTTCTGGTCAATGGTGCTCCCCAGGATGTTGATATTGGGGGATTCAGTGATGGTAACACCATTGAATGTCAACAAGTGATGGTTAGATTGTCTCTTATTGGAGATGGTCATAGCCTGCATTTGTGTGGCGTGAATGTTCCTTGCCAGTTGTCAGCCCAAACCTGGATATTGTTTCCAGATCTTGTTACATTTGAACACGGATTGCTTCAGTATCTAAGGAGTCACGATTGGTGCTGAACATTGTGCAATCATCAGCGAACATTCCCACTTCTGACCTTATGATGGAGTGAAGGTCATTGATGAAGCAGCTGAAGATGGTTGGGCCTAGGACACTACCCTGAGGAACTCCTGCAGAGATGTCTTGGAGCTGAGATGACTGACCACCAACAACCACGATCATCTTCCTATGTATGGAGTTAGGTATGACTCCAACCACCAGAGAGTTTGCCCCCTGATACCCATTGATTCCAGTTTTGCTCGGGCTCCTTGATGCCACACTTGTTCGAATGCAGCCTTGATGTCAAGGGCTCTCACTCTCACCTCACCTCTCAAATTCAGCTCTTTTAGTTTTCTTGTGAAAGAATAAAATGATGCTATTTAAAACTCAACCCTTTGACCGGGTCACTTATCGTACAAGCACCTTAGTGTTGTTGCCAAATTTGCTTTGCTTACATTCCTGCTTGAAACTGTTTGGCATGCTTGATAATTTAAGAAGTTCTATATAAATACAATGTTATCAACATTCATGGAAATAATGATGAGGAATGAATCAAGCTGCTCAGCAGGATGCTTCCCTTTGTTGATAGCTCTGCATTTCTGCATTATATAACGCTTCCTAGCATTATTCCAGACAGACATACATGGAACCACTACTGAATTGTGAAAGAAAAGAAAGTTATTGTTCTGAGTCCCATTGCAAGAGCAGCCAACATCTAATGTATTTGGAAGGATTGCTGGCAGCTTGCAAATCAGAGAGCAATAATAATAGTGTTGATCAGAGTGAAGTTGGCAGAGGTCACTTCCAGCTTCCTGATGAGGTGAAGTAGGGGCGTTCGTTCCAGGACAGTGAGTAACAATTGTTTAAAATAATTGGAAATGTACAGTCCCTCAAATACAGTGTTATGAACCAGGGAAATCTGTAATTGTGTGACTGGAGGGTCAAAGGGGAAGGAAGCAGCATCAAAGTGTTGTGATGATTTGATGTTTATGCTCCGCTTGAGCCTCCTTCAAGCTTCCCTCATTGAAATGTGCCATTGTGGCCCTCAATTCCCATACAGATGCTTGACTTTGGGAGAGTAAGGTTGGCAGGGCGAGGGGTACAATGGTGGAGAGTGGGGACTATGATGGGGGTGAGGCAGCAGGAAAGATGGTTGCATAGAGTTATAAGCTTGGAAACATAACATTTTCAACTGTGTTGGCCTTAACTCTCCTACACATTCAGCTTGAGGTGCAGAAAGGTGGAGCAATACTTTGAGCCTCTTGAGCATTCTGTTTGGAGGACATTTCGCCAGAGAATTCAGGAGGCTCCAATTTTCCGAAGGCATGTACCTCTTGCATTCCACTGATTGACCCTTGTGTAATTATTGAAACCTCATTGCATTATATGAAGCTGGGAAGTTCCAATCCAGGGTGCTATTTATTTACAACCTGGCAATACCTTTATTTCTGCTGCCGTAGGGGGGCTCTTTCAACTGGTTTCAGATGTTGACAGCACCTGAGAGGGCTTTTATTCCCTCTTTGTATTTGCAGTTTTTGTTCCTTTGATTTCCATCTTTCATTGGAGCTGTTCATACCACATCTGCCTTTTCCATCTTTCTAACACACCTTTCATCTTCCAGGAATCTTTCAATGTTTGCTTTTCTTTCAGCCCAAAGTCCCAAGACAAAGACTGACATTTTCTTTCTCTCTCTTTCACCTGCAATGTTTGGTTAACCTTTCTCCATATTACAGTGTGCAATCAGCAGTTACCACACAAGTTTGTTGCTCTCTTTCTCAAAACATTTGATTCCTGCCAAAGAGTCTCTCATGCTACACCTGATTAGTTGAAGTACATAATCCTAAAAGGTCAAAGTTCAATAACTATGGGACACACCAAGCAGAAATTAGCAATCTGAACACAAACTATCACTCACAACCATGAAACAGTGACCAAGAAAAAAAAGCCTGGAAATTAATCAGATTCTTTGAATTATTTTCATCCTTCAATTAGATCATGACTGATCTGAAACTCAACTCTACTTATCCAGTTTAGACCCCTATCCCCCTAAGACCCTTTGTACTCTAAGTAAAAATAAACACACTGCCTTCAATTTTTCAATTGACCTCAGCCTCAACTGTTTCTCAGAGTGAGTGGCTTCCAATTTTCCATTACACTTTGTAATGAATATTGAGCACTCCCAGAAGATTTTTTAGGATTGATTTTAGGATTGATTTTGTTGTCACGTGAACTGAAGTACAGTGAAAAGCTTTGTTTATGAGTGTTATAGGCAGATCACATCAGACAAACGATGTACAGATCCAAAACATTTAGAGGCATACAGGTTACATTGCAGGTTACATTATTTGAGGCTACAGTCCATTCAACTGGCTGATAACGGCCAGAAAGAAGCTGTTCCTGAACCTGCTTGTGTGGAAGACTATGAATACTAAATACTTTTACTGAATTTATCTTGTAGTTCATTTGGATTTTGTGTATTGGTGTAAGGTGGATGATAATAAGTTGGCTAGACATCTCTAAAGTTAAATAAAGAATCACAGGTGCTGGAGATCTGAAACAAAAATAGTGCAACTCAGCAGGTGTGATAGCATCAGTGGAGAGAAAAACAGAGCTAACATTTTGAGGTCACGTTAAGCTGTGTTTTTCTCTGCCAGACCTGTGGAATTTCTCCAGCACTTTCTTTATTTTGGTTAGCTATCTCTCCAATTTGTACTTCCAATTAAGTCAATCATTATCAGTTTGCTTGGGACCAAGCCTGTCCCCAAATTAACAATCTATTGATCTGAGGAGAAATCTAATGGAACATATCCCTTTGTGCTTGGTTAAATGGTCTCTGAGGAAGAATTTGCAAACTCTTTCTGTAGTGCATTCAGGTATGCATCAATGAGGCATGAGTTAAGGATGTGGAGAGCTGTTATGTTGAGCTGTAATAGATGAATCTCAATGAATGATAAGGCAGTTACCTTGCAATGTGGTCTGGGTGCTCTAATAAACTCTCTCACCATGAACACAGCATCACAGCTCATCTGCTCCTATGATGCTGCTTGGCCTGCTGTGTTCATCCAGCCCTGCACCTTGTTGTCTCACAGCTCAACTAGATTGACACGTGCCATAAAACTCATCCCACACACATACTTATTCTTCAGAAAGATGTGAACTTTCTTGCGCTATCTTTCTCTGTAATTGTAAATATACAAATTAGAAGCAGAAATAAGCCATTCAGCCTTCTACCCCATTCAATGAGATTATGACTGATCTGTTTGGAGTTCAAATTCCACATTCTCATCCACCTTCTTGATAATCTTTGGATCCCTTGAGTCATAAGAATCTGTCAACCTCTGTCTTAAAACTCTTCAAGGATGGCAGGGTGGCTCAGTAGCTAGCACATTGCCTCATAGTGCCATGGACCTGGGTTTGATCCTACCCTCAGACAGCTGTCTGTGTGGAGTTTGCATATCTCCTCGTGGCTGTGTGGGTTTGCTCTGGTTTCCTCCCACCGTCCAAAGATATGCAGTTTTGATGGATTGGCCATGCTCAATTGTCCGTAGTGTCCTGGGATATGCAAGCTAGGTGGATTAGCCAAAGTTTTGAAGTCCCACAATCCTCTGCGAGAAAGATATTTTCCCGAGGCCCACTGTTACAATGAAACCCCTGGCAAGGTTCCCCAAGTCATCATGGTTCCAGAAAGGATGCCCTGAAATTGTAAACCCTCCTGGGTGAGGGCGATGTCTGGCACTCTCTGTTCCTTTGATTGGTCCTAACTTACAAAGGGTTCCCTCTCTTCTCCCACACCAAATTAATTTATGTTTTAAGAGGTGTTAACTTAATCAGGCTTTCTTGGCTAAACAAAGGAGACTGAGTTTTGTTAGTTACTCAACATGAAAAGGAGTAATAAAGCAACATACATACGCACAGATTAGAAATGGGATGTGAGTCCAAGAAACAGATAGAAGTTAAAAGATGTACAAGTCACAGTCTGGGATGTTCACAAGGAGCAAACAATGGAAGTTGATAGTTAAGCAGTTATTTTTGAGATTCTTGGTTTTGTAATTGTTTTGTTCTGTTTCCTTTTGACAGTGACTGCCTGGCTGTTTGACTGGCTTTGCTGGTTTAACATGCATTGAGTACTCAGAATGAGAAAGCCCTTTACCAACAAAGCAGCCTGGTTCTTTGACCTTCACAGCTCTCTAGCGCTTGAACCCTGATTAGCACACACTAATACCTCAGCTCACTGGTGCACATAAGTACCTTACTCTATCATACAGAGACCAGGGTCAAACCGGATTTTAACCCCGTTCTTGTGTATTCTTGATATTGGAAGACACAAAACATATCTCTTGCCCAGAATGCTGTCTTTTCTCCCATTATAATCACAATTGGAAATAGCTCCCAGAAGGTTACACTTCAGATTGTAGTGCATTTCTCCCTTTCTATGTCCATTCATTTGAAGCTTCCTTGACACATTATCAGTGTAATATTCCAGAGTCTCTCCTTCCAGGCAGTCATTGAATTTACATCTGAGCTGAGTTAAGGTCACTACCACTGAGCTACAGTTGACTCCTGGGTGGCTAGAGATCCATCGGAGGTCGGGTTCGGAGGCTGGCTTAGGGTTAAATTCATACGGGTGTACAAGCTGTGGGCACTGGAATGTTTGGCTGTCTAAGGGGTGAAAGTGAAAGAGGATGTTAGTCTCCAGGCAGGTTCTATTTGGTATGTATCAACAATAAAGCAGCTTCAGTCTGATGGGAATGGAAGTAGTCCAGTAATCCTGAGAATCAAACAGATTTTCTTGGATTTTAGTCTCAAGAAATTCTTCCATCAGACCTCTGGATCCAGCACTAAATGGAAAAATGGAAATGTTAGCCTTGATAAGTAGGAGTCTGGCTTTTCAGTTCCAGAAAGTTTGTAGGTGTTAATGAGTTTCCAACACTTCCTGAGCCTGATTTCCATTTCATATGTGTCAATCACCTGATGTTTGACAGAAGAGGCTGATCTGCCTCCTAAATGACACTCCCAAAGTAAATCTGTCAAAACACTTTCACATTATGTTGTAGGAGAAGGGGATCCATAATTACTCATTCACTTGAAAAGTGTTTTTGAACTAAAGAAGACAGCTATTGCAGTAGGTTTGTGTTTATACTGTCGAGTTGACCTCTGACAACAAACTGTGCCCCATACTGGTTATTATTTACTTATTGTTCATTTCACACAATAGCCTGCCTCTAATCCCTAACCCAAGGTATATTCCACATTTAATGGAAGTATGGGGAACGGTGAAAACTTACCAGCTAGTTATTGATTGAGAAATCAATTATTGCATCAAGTGTGAAAACACCAAGCAGCTCATCTTGTGGGTCCTTTCTTCCTGCTGGCTCCAGTCTCTCTGATACCACACATGCAGGACTATGAGGGCTCCAGGTTCATTCCTTGGACCATTTTCTAATCAACCTATTCAGTGATATTATTCATGCTACTGGAGCAAGTGGGATTTGAGCCCAGGCCTTTTTGCCCAGACCTAGGGGCACTATTATTGCCTTACAAGAGCCTTCCAGGTTGGTCTGTGCTGAATTAACTGATTTCAATTGAAAAACTAATAAGCAACATCTTGTATTCACATAGCACCTTTCACCTACTGAAACATCTCAAACCATTTCACAGGAGGGCCATCAAAAGAAAGGCTGATGTCGACTAACATGATGACAGATGACTAAAAGCCTGGGCTATGAGGGTAGGTTTTATGAAGAGGTGAGACAGCAGTTTAGGAATGGAATTGCAGAGCTTGGGACCTAAGCAGCTGTAGGCACAGCACCAATGTCAGAGCAGTTAAAATTAGAGATCTAATTGTAGGCTAAAATCATAGGAGCACAGGGATCACAAAAGGTTGTAAGGTGGAAGTTACAGCGATACGTGACCAAAATTGAAACATGATGGACTCGGTGCCAATGCACATCAATGAGTACAGGGCATGATGGGTGCAAGGTGGGATATAGGCAGCAACGCTAAAACAAGTGGCTTCAATATTTCTGTGCTGGGTTGGGAGCAATTCAGTCAATGCTGTCAATCCAATGACTATCCAATGACTCATTCTGGAAAGGGCTGGTCAAATAAAGACAGCTTTGGCTTCGAAATGCTTCATGCTTGAATAGTTTGCCAGTGCTCGCTGTCTCGTGTCTCCCACTATGAAAAATACTTGGCCAAGGCACCAGTCAGTAAGAAGCAATGTCATTGACAGAAACAAGGAAATTAGATATTAGATGTTCTACTCTGGAATGTGCCCCTTCTGGAACAAACAAGGACAATACTGGAATAAGTCACTGAAACGTGACAAACTCCTTGAGACATCTGACTCATTTATATTCCTGCCAAAGAATTATTTTGTTACTGGTCTCAGGGACAATTGAGGGTGGTGCCCTGGACTAGACAAGGATGAACAGCAAAATATTTGACAGCAACAGATTCTTCAGAATAACTAGAAGTTTCCATTCATGGAAACATTTTGTAAATTCAAAAAACATTTTGTAAATTATAAAGCTTAAAAGCGGAAAGTACAGAAAATTGTTCGAATTAAATCTTCAAAGGGGAATTTCTGGTATTATTGCACTAGAATTAAAGAACTTTATCTCACAGAAGGAAGCCATTTGGCTTGTCATACCTCTGTAAACTGTTTGAAAGAATGTCCAATTAACCCACTTGCTCGCTTTTTTCCCATGGCCCTGCAAATATTTCATTTTCAAGTATTTATTCAATGCCTTTTGCAAAGTTACTGTTTGATCTAATTCCACCACCTTCTAGGAGACACTTTCTGAAACTGAGGAGATGATGGTGTAGAGCTAGGATAATGCTGTAGGGACATGGTGCACATCCCCCATTGCAGATGCTGAAACTAAAACTCAACCAAATAAAAACCTAATGGTGACCAAATCATTTGTTGTTACAACTCATCCAGTTTGCTAATCCCCTTTCGGGAAGGAATTGTGAATAACATGGGCTCCTAATCCACAACAACATGAGTAACTCAGAGCTACCTCTGGGATGAGCAATAAATTTTGGCCTAGCCAGTGACACCTGCACCTCGTGAATGAAATTAAATTTACTTTAAAAAAAGTCTCCCTCCCTGGTGTTTTTTTTTTGTGTGAGTTCCCTGCCTACCGACTTTTCCTTCTGCTGGAATCAGTGTCTCATTATTTACTTCATCAAACTCTTCCTGGCTTTGAATAACTCTGGTTAAATCAGCCTGAACCTCTCCTTCCAGGAGAACATCTCCACGCTCTTCTAGTCTCTCCACATAATTGAAGTCCCGCATCCCTGCACCCTTTTGGACCTCTCCTCTGTTTCCCATCAAAGGGCTGAAGTGGTGGAGTCCTTAGGAGCACTCCTTGAGGAGTGTCTCAATCAACACCATTTGCCATGCTTACATATGTAATAATAGTGACTGACTATCCCAAGGAATTGATAAGATGCTCAGAACATAGGGACATAAACAATATACAAGCAGGATAGGCTGTACAATCCCTGCTCTACCATGAAGAGCATCTAATGTAGTCTTTTATCTAAAATCCATCGCCCTGCCCCAATCCTGTACCCCTAATATAAATACAAAATCGTTTTTGTTTGTAACAGTTATTGATGGAGTCAGACGAGAAAGATTGTCAAGCTTTTCCAATTGTGTTTGGTGTGAGTGCCAACTGTTTGTGAATGTGGGTAGAATGATCCTTTGAAATTGAGTTTCATTTGGCCAGAACTAACTCAAGTTAAATCTCCAGCAGTAATCCCTGATCCATTTTCTGGTGGGCGCCCTCTCCTTTCTATAATTTTTTCCTTACATGCATGATGTAATAAATATTCAGTAAATATTTGTCTGCAATATTGCCGTGGCAATAAAGAGTGAGAATTGAACCAATTGAATGTTAATAAATTTGTTGGCTGCTTTCAATCAGCAGTCTGGATCTCTGACTCCTTATCTCAGTCTGATCATATTGGTCCTCTGTCTCTCTCTCTCTCATTCTCTCTCTCTATTGCCAGAAGATGAGCAATGTTTATTTGTCAATAATTCTCTGTTGAGTAATTCTGAACTTCCTGACATCTGGTACATGTGTAAAGCTGGAAATACTCACAATTGATCCAGAATTGAGATTCAGACCCGTTACCTCTTTCTAACTTTTTAAAAACACTCACCTCTCCGTCTGCCTCCCCAATCTGCTCCACCCATGTTTTTGTTATGACCAGACTTTAAACTAGACCTCTTTGTATCTCTGCTGTCTGTATGGAAACTCATCACTGTGTCCTGTTCACCCCATATTCTTTGTTCCAGCAATGAGTGAAATTTAAAATTCCCTGTTTCAGCAAAAATTCTCACTCCTGTTTACGAAACTCTCAATGGCTTTGCTCCTCCCTGCGCGAGTAATCTACTCCGATCACTGTCCTCCGTGGTATCTGTTCTGTTTTCATTCTGGCATCTTGAGCATTCCTGATTTTAAACAGTGCACAATTGGTGACAAAGCCTTCCACAGTTTATAGATCCCAAATTCTTGTCTACTTTTCCTAAACATCATTATGTCTCTACTCAACCTTCTTCCTATAAAATGATCTTTAAAATCTACCTCTCTGACCAAGCTTGCAGTCCAGCTGACCTGATTTTTGTTGCTAGTTTTCATAGTCTGTTTGATAACTCTCTTCTGAATCACCTTATGATGTTCTGCACCTAAATGTTTAACCATTAAAGTGAGGATGCAATATTGTATTTCATTTGCTTGTCTTTTTGTTCTCCGTGTGGCATTTAGTGTGACAAGCTGCCAGTTTATACCAGTCTGTATAATTAACACTGGAGCATCCAATATCAGACAGAGAGGACTTGAAGAAATACAACCTTCTTCTATGTATTTGGGTCTGTGAGACAGCCATATTCTTTTGGAACTGTAAGATCAACATGACCCTGTTCATTGAGTTTTGTGATGATCAGTTAAAGCCTGTTTGGGTCATTTGTCAGGATGCATTAATCTTTTTAAACTTTAATTACCTTGCTTAAGTGACTGTCATCAGAAAATTTCAAAAGACACTTTAGTTTTCATCGAAATGAATAGATTTAAGAGCTGTGTTTGTCCCTCAACTCCTTATTACCTTTGTTCCCTGCCCCCACGCAGATTAATTACAGGCCTCTACCTGACCGCGCGCTACTTCAAAAAGTTTAATTAATTACTATTTTCTCTCCATGTTTGGTGGTTGCCTTCTTTAGGGTAAAGCCATATGGATGATGCTAGTGCACTGATAATATCAGTGTGTGAGTAATCCAGCAGTCTAGGCTAAACACTTGGGGAGATGGCTTTAAATTATACCATGGTAGAAGTTAAATTGAATTATATATTTTTTAAAAGCTGAAATAGGAAGCACTTCTTAATGATGGCCAATATCATTGATTATCATTAAAAATCCATCCAGCTCATTGCTCGCAAACGGAATAACTATATTTTATCAGTGCTATCAAGTATGTTTTAGGTCTGATGACCCTTCTTTGGAGCTGGTAGTAGCTTGGAAAAGATTGGGTGGGGGGAGGTTAGAGGACTAAGTGATGGCTGGAGACAGAGCCCAGAGAGAGAAAGACAATTTGGCAAACAGAGGGATGGGTACTAGTGAGCTAGGGAGAAAGAAGAGCTGATAATGAGGATCATTGTGTGGTGATGGCTGTGCTGAAAAATATCCATGTAATGACAAAGCTTGAGGGTGAGGACTTGGGTAAAGCACATGGAAGAAGGTGTTCGGGCCCTAAAGTTATTAAACTTGGTATTGAGTCCTGAAGGCTGCAGGGTCCCCAAGTGGAAAATGAGATGCTGCTTTTCCAGCTTGTGCTGAGTATTGCAGCAATCCTGAGACAGAGGTGTTGACCAGGGACATGGGTGGTGTGTTGCAGTGGTGAGCAACAGGAAACTAGGGATCATTTTTGTAGACAGAACGCAGGTCGCCCAGTGTGTCTTTTGTCTTCCCAATCAAAGAATATAGAATCAAAGAATCCCTACAGTGTAGAAAGAGGCCATTTGGCCCAATCCTCCAAACAGCATCCCATCCAGACACAACCTGTTTTGACCAGAAGGTAAGTGCCTTATTCCCATATCCCCACATTTACCGTGGCTGATCCACCTAACCTGCGGGAGGTAGGAAAAGGGATGAGAGTCTCAGTTTGGGAAATGGCTGAGGATCCTGTCAACCAAAGTAGTAGGGAATCTATGATTGAGGAAACATGGACAATTCCGAAGCCTCCCTGAGGAAGGTGGGTGGATGAGATGGATATGAAGAAACTAAAAGAATTGGAATGGAGTCTTTACAGGAAGCAGGGTGTGAGGATGTATAGTCCAGATGTAGTGGTGGGCTTAAAACGTATATCTCCAAACCACACCATTAAACATTAATGGTTAAGGGTTTATTGGACATGACAATGAGCTATTGAAGCAACATGGAAAAATTTTCATGAAAAAAAGGCCCAGTGTGAAAAACAACCTGTTTTGGCCAGGAGGTAAGTGCATGACCTTGACTTACTGAGGGAACAATTCTTTTATGTAGTTACCGAGGAGCCACCTGGAGATGTTTTCAATTTGTTTTCTGCACCATGGAATGTCTGGAGAAGTACTGAAAAGATAACAAAATGGTGATACAGCCCATAACCAGAATAGTATTCGTATCAGGGATCCTGTGAGACCGGGACCCTCACTATTGTACAGGGGTCTGGGAGGCCGGTGCCCCAAGGAATCTGAGATAGAGCTCCAAGTGCCAACTGTCCAAAGTCAATGGTGTAAAGATAGGGCAGTGAGACTCATTAGTATAGAGTAATTTAAACTTATAGATTTGTTCATTCATTTGTGTGTGTATATGCCATATATTAAAGTGCATGTCTTTTCGTAATCATTTTGATCAGACCTTAAAGGACCTATTAAGCACTTTCAGCCTAACAATACACCAGCTAACTGTGAAAGTCGGTGTGTTTGTAATGGATATAGGTGGCCAGCCTATCCCCAGAAATAGAAACAAAAATGTCAAAGAACAGAAAAGAGGAGTCAGAGATGTACCAGGTGAAGGTGAGAGTGGGGCTGGAAATTGGAAATGAAATTGGTACATTTTTCCAGTTCAGAACAAGAGAGGGAAGCAGCATTGATGATGTCATCAGTGTACTGGAGAAAGAGTTGTCGGCGGGGGCCAGAATAAGACTGGAACAAGGAATGTTTCAATACCTCACGAAGAGACAGGCGTAACTGGGGCCCATGGGGTGACCCATGCCACCCATCTGACCTGAAGAAAGTGGGAGGAGTTAAAGGAGAATTTATTCTAAGTGAGGGTGCGCTCAGTTAGGCAGTGGAGGATGGTGGTGGTGGATGGGAAGGATTCAGGCCACTTTCTCCAGGAAGAAGTAGAAATCCCTGACACCATCCTGATGGGGGATGGATGGGTAAAGGGATTGCATGTCCATGGTGAAGAGGAGGTGGCTGGAGCCTGCAAACTGGAAATTCTGACACTGCTGTAAAGTGTCAGAAGGATTGTGGATGTAAGTAGGAAGAAACTGGACAAGGGGAGAAAATATCAGGTCAAGGTAGGAAGAGATGAGTTCCATGGGAACAGGAAGAAACAATGTGTCTGCCCGCGCAGTCCTATTTGTGGATTTTGGGAGGAAAGTAGAAACAGACTCAATGGGATGGGTGAACTATGAGCTTGGAGATTCTGGGGGAGTTGGGGTGGGAATGGGAGTTGGGGGAGATCCTGAGATAAGAAGAGATTGGGTACTACTGTGGACACAGTGGCCTGATGCTGGATGGTGGGGTCATGGTCCAGGGGGAGGTGCCTGAGAGCTGTTGCACAGTCTCTGCAGTATAAGAGTCAGTAACACAAAATCACAAATTTATGATAATTGGTTGAGGAATCAACAATGTAAGGACGGGGTAGGAAAATTGGTGGGACAAGGAGAATTATTTATCACACAATGAGACTCATTGGAACTCACTGGTTGAAAGGGCGATAGAAGCAGATTCAATAAGAAGTTTTCAGAGGTGAATTGGATATAGAAGGTAATGATTCCTGGCACATTCGAGAGCAGATCAGACATTTCGTGAGCTTGCTGCAACAGTGTGTCCTGTCCAAGAAAGTTTCCTTCTTGAGAAGGAAAAGCATTTTGGGCTGAGGGGAATGAGCCACCAGGAGTTGGGAGCTAATGGGATGGCTCTTGCCACAATGTAATGATTGGCCTTTCTCTCTGTGCTGTCTGAAGCTAAGAACTCCATTCACAGTCAGGGATGCAGGAAGACGAAACAAGTAGTCATTCTGCAGCTGGTCCACAGTGAGGGGCTCGGCTCCTGATTGTAATCTAATCTCTCTGCTCGAGATTGTCTATGCGTCAGTGCTGCATAAAGGAGTCAATTAAAGCTGAGCAATCCGCTCAGTCCAAGGCAATTGCCAGCTGGCACCTCCTGTTATTGGCAGAGGAGGAATGACCAATCCAGCAAGGCACTGCATGTCTTGGTGATGCCCATGGACCCTTGGCCCAGGCTCATCTTGGTGAATCAGAAGTTGAATGAAAAAGTCAGAGTAGGACGGGAATGAAAGGCACTTTAGTTTGAAAGTCATAGCACTTTTACTGCTGGGATCATCTCCCGCTGGGAACAAGAGTCCTTTGTAGTTTCTTGTTTTTCACTATTCTGTGCTGGCTGCATCTCAGCATTTGTATTAGTGAGCAATTCAATCTGCGTAAACACATTTTTCTGGCCTGAGGAATTTGGACCTGAGCCTCTGACAGTAACCAGTGCAGTTGAGATCATGGAGCTACCAGCAACCATACCCTCTGGATGTGCCAGGACTGAGGGGAGGGAGCTGAGATTTCACCCTCTGTATAAGAATGGAAATTTCCCAGCTCACTGTCGCAGTTTGATTCTCTAGAAAGTGCTAGAATTCAGAACATCTTCCTTTGCGAATGTTCAGGCTGACTCAAATCAGAATATGGCAGATACCAGCTCTGAGTCAAACTGCATTATCCCAGATTACCTAGTGCTCCGGACCCAACCTGTGCCTGTTTCTTTATTGGTTACCCTCTGTACCTCAGCGTTCACAGATTCCTTTTCTCTTCTACAATAATCTAACACTGCCTCTGGAATTCCTGAATTGTTTCACTCTTTGAAGTGGAGCCACTGCTGTAAAAGTCTGTGCACAGAAAGATCCCACAAATGAAATGTGTTCATGATCAACTCATTTATTTGAAGTGGTGCTGTTGGAGCAAGACATATTAAATGATAATACCACGAAGGACTCTCCCCACTCCTCTTCAAACTCAATGCCATATGATGAGCTGAGGAGGTGAACTGGGCATCAGATTAACCAGCGCCCATCACAGAGAGCTGCTCTTGGTGCCAGGTTCACTGAAGAGTGCAGGAGGGCAACACGGGGCATATCTAAAGGTGAGACGTCAAGCTGGTGAAGCGACAACACCTGCACGCTAAACAGCATAACTAGCATAACATACAGCACAAAGCAATTCCACAACAAACAGATCAGGTCAAAGCTCTGCAGTCCTGCCAGATCCTTAATGGTGGTGGGCAATTAAACAGCTCTCTGGAACAGAAAGCTCCCCCAATCTCAATCACAAATCACAAATCTCAAATGCCTGTCCTCAGTGGTGGTCAGGGTGGGTGGGAGTATCTTTAGTCAAAAGTCCCGGTGACTGACTTATTCAGCCTCCATCAAAAGTCTCCAGCATCGCATTTTCAGCTAATTCAATTCGCTTTATTTGACATCAAGAAACGTTGGAGGCACTGGATACCGCAAAGGCAATGAACCCTGACAACATTCTGGCAATAGTACTGAAGCATTATATTCCAAAATTTTCCGTGCTCTCAGCCAAGCTGTTCCAGTCCAGTTCCAACTCTGGCACTTACCTGACAGCATGGAAAATTGCCCAAGTTTGTCCTGTACACAAAAAGCAGGACAAATCCAACCCGGCCAATTACCGCCCCATCAGCCTACTCTCGGTCATCAGTAAAGTGATGGAAGGTGTCATCAACAGTGATATCAAGCATAATCTGCTCAGAAATAACCTGCTCAGTGATGCCCAGGGCCACTCAGCTCCTGACCTCATTACAGCCTTGATTCAAACATGGACAGAAGAGCTGAATTCCAGAGGTGAGGTGAGAGGGACAGCCCTTGATATCAAGGCCACATTTGACTGAGTATTGTCCTAACAAAACCGGAATCAGTTGGAACAAGGGGAAACTGCAGCACAGGTTGGACTGCTATCTAGCACATAGGAAAATGGTTGTAGTTGTTGGAGGTCAGTCATCTCAGCTCCAGGACATCACTGCCAGTGTTCCTCAGGTACTTTCCTAATCAGCCTGTACTGAGTGTCATTATAAATCTCTGGAGTAAGTGGGACTTGAGCCTGGGCCTCCTGGATCAGAGGTAGGGACACCACCACTGCATCACAAAATCCCTAGTCCCTCAGGGTAATGTTCTGGGCCTAGCCATCTTCAGCTGCTTTATCTATGACCTTGTCTTCATCACGAGGTCAGAAATGGAGATGTTTGCTGATGATTACACAATGTTCACCATCCAAGGTGTGGAGATGCCGGTGTTGGACTGGAGTGGTCAAGGTCAAAAATCACACGACAACAGGCAATAGTCCAACAGGTTGACAGAGGTCAGACAGAGTCTTAATTAGTATCAGGTTACAGGATTATGGGAAGGGAGCCAGAAAGTGAAGTTGAGACTAAGGTAAGATCGGCCATGATCCTACTAAATGAGCTTTCGAGAACAGTGGTGGTCCAGGCAGTATCAGAGCAGTCTCATTCCCTGCCTCATGAACAGTTCTAAAGTCCTATATAGGTTGATACATCTTGAATAAATGGAGCAAGGTCAAAGCTACTTGTGCTCTATCTGCTGGCCTTGTAGTCACCGTGTAGGTTTTCCAAGGACAACTGGCTATCTCACAAGATATTCAACCCAGACAGCATGGGTTTTCTCAACTTCCTTATGTCTATTGGAAGTATCAATTGGGTTACTATTATGGACCAGACCAAAACCCCTCAAAATATATTAAGAAGATAGCCTAGACCCTAACTTTTTCTTATTTTAAAGGCAAGTGACAGGTGTTGCATTCTGGATGCAATTCAATTGAAACAAAACACACTTTATTCATACTTTGGAGTTAAAATACAAACAAAAACATGGATTGGAATAATTGAACTCTAACGGAAAACTTAACTGGACAATAGAGTAATGATGTACAAAACAACAACTGTTCCAATATAATGACATCCCATAAACACACCCTTGGCAAAGGGAAGTTCAGTAAAATAGATTGTCTCACATGCAGTTCTAGCAGCAGGAAGAGCTCTTTCAGCTGTAGCAAAGAGACAGAGAAATGTCACAACCCTGACAGCTGCCGAAAGTGAAAGCTGAAAATCCTGATTCTGTGGGAGCTTGACACCCCAAGGCCTTACAAGCTGTTACCTTCATTGGCTTAAAGCAGACCACTCAGTACCTCTGTCTCAACCTTTCTTCATAAAAGAAACCAGGACAAAAATATGTCTCTTAAAGCCATAGTATTGAGACTGCTGTGAACTAGCAGAAACACCCGGCTATGAAAGCTGTGATTGAGTAGAGACAGGGAGAATTCCATGTGACCACAATAGAGGATTTCCAACCCAAGTGAGGCAGAGTCCTGATGAGGGAAGAATCATCGATCAGCTCACATTCCTCATCGAGATATTGAAAAACTGGTGAATAATGGCTCCTGTGTCAATTAACCACTGGCTTTCGCCTTGACAAATTTCATACTCACTGGAGGGCAAATCCGGATTGATTTACATTGGAAAGAGCCTCTTCCTGAAGGAAACTCAGCCCTGCCTGGCTTTCAAAGGGAGGTCATACCGATTTAATCCCTGGTGAGAAGGGAAGGCCTTTGAACAGGAGGGCTCTCTGTGGCTGAGGGCACTGTGATGGCAGTGGTTGTTGAGGGCAGTTTTGTTTGAAGTGCCCAGCCCTGTCACAGAGCATCCCTTCGGATGGATCAGCCCTGAGGGCTTACTCTGCAGATCTGATGGTGCCAACTGGATCCCTTCTTGCTGTCTAGTGATATGTTCCACTTTCTTCTTCAGCCTGAGGTCTACATCCCTCTCTACAACTCCATGATCAATGCCTCCTGCCATGATAGATAGACAAGCAGACGATTTCACCATATGTATTCTCATCAAAAAGAGAAGAAAGGGTTATCGGGAAAAGTGGAATTGAGGATCATCAAATCAGCCATGATGTCAGTGAATGGTGAAGCAGACTTGATGGGCTGAATGGTTGATTGCTGCTCCTATGTCTTGTGGTCTTAAGAGGATTGTGTGTATAATAGAAGGGGCGAAATACAAGGTAATATACAGAAGAGAGGGTTTCTTTTATATTAGAAACTAAAGGTTTCATTCCTATGTGCAAGTGCTCTACATAGGGAAATGCAGTTGATGGTTTCAACCTCTTCTATCCTTTTTGGATCTATATATAAATGTTGGAATGACTTGGGAGCTGCCTTGGTTTCCCCCTTCGCCCTGCGCTACCGATCACAATAAAGAAGGCCCTGTTGGGCCTGTTGGATGAAAGCATTACCATGACCCAAGCTCCTTTTCAGTAAAATGTGCTGTTTACTTTATATTATTTAAAGGCAAGGAAAGTAAATAAATCTGAAGGCCAAGAATGCTGGATATTGCCTTTTAAGATCCGTTAGAGGGCCGATTATTTACGGCTCACACACAGGGCCCAGTCTACCATTCAGAGTGGCTAAGAAAGAGCCAGATTGTCTCTGAAATGCGAAGGTAATAATATATCATATTTTTCTTCAGCTTTACTCTCTCCTCCCCCTGTCTGTTTCTCTCTCGCCGTCTCCCTTGCTGCCTTGACTTGGCTGGGATAGTGCTACAGTTGGCACCCTTCCACTAGCTGCCTGATAATAGCTCTCTCAGGCTCACACAAGCACAACCTTTGTTGGGTGACTCGGAATAACCTGCCTCTCCTGGGGCGTGGTGGGAGGCAGTGCGCCTCTTTTTGCAATGGATCTGTGGGTTGGCATTAGAATTTGCAGAGCTGTGCCCCAGTGGAGTGTTTTCTTCTGTAAGGTCAAGTGAGGAGCAGTCTTGCTGTGTGCTGGACTAGGAAAGCTGGCTGCTTCTCTCTCCTTCACTCAGCGGCCTTTAGTCTTCTCTCTCTCTCTCTCCAAGGCTGATGGCTCATGTTGGGTTTGAAACTCAGAGAGAGCAGCCAAGCTCCCTGCTCCTGTCCAGTCCTGTTGCCAGACTTTTGACTGAAAGTTGAGTAACTCCCATCAGCCTGATTGGCAACCACTTTGGTATCTCCCCTCATTAGAACAGGGTCTACCAGAGAGCTGGCAGGAGCAGAATTCCTGGTGGAGTTTGTATTTTGTGTGCTGTCTAGTCTAAGGATTCTGAGCCGAATCTTCAAGTGACTAACTCTGCCAAGGTGAAGCTAGTCATCTGGGAATTTTATCCAAATAGATTTTCCTGGACTGTAGATGACATAGACCCACACAATGCAATCGCAATCACAACATTCGCAATTACAATAAAATCTTCCAGAGATCTCACTTCATAGGAGAGACTATCAAGCAAAATTAGACATCCAGCCATATGAGGAAATATAAGGACAGGTAAATGATGAGGCAGGACCTCCAAGACCCTGCCTGCAAACTGAGCTGCCAATTTTCCCGTCTGTCATGTTTGGGACCAATGTCAGGAACCATTCAGGGCAGCTCCGGACTTTTAAAGTTGGTGTGGGTGCAGTGAATTCTGGGACATTCTGGTGGTGGCAAGTTGTTCTGGAAGGGTGTGTGTTGGATAAGGTGGGGTTGGAATCGTGACATTAGGGCCACCAGTTGGGTGGGGCCGGTAGTTAATAAGGCGAGTCTGGTAAGATATGAGGAGAAACCTTGCTAGGCCTCAGAGCAGAAATCCCTCCAAAAAGCCTGATGCGACCTAGACAGTCCATTAGCTCTGTTTATCTCTTCACAGATGCTCCCAAGCTTGCTGAATATTTCCAATATTTTCTGTTTTTATTCCAGAACCTACAGCAGATGCAGCAGAGACATGACCACCAGCAATGAAAATCGGAATGGTCAGGCACCAGAAAGAGGGAAATACAATGATTGGGAAGGTCTGGGGATTTGGGTAAGTCACATACATAAGCAGTGGATTCTCATGTTCAGGATAAAGAGATGAGTGAATTCTTAGGAAAACACCAAAGTATAAGGCTGCGCTACAAAAAAAGTCAGTCTCTCAGAGACTGCTGCTTTCACTGCGAGATTTGTGGGCAGGGCTACTGAGGTAGTAGTTAATAGATGTGGAGCTGGAAAAGCACAGCAGGTCAGGAGCATCCGAAGAGCAGGAAAGGCAACATTCATGTTAGTGCCAGGAGTTCAACATGGACATCTGGAGGAGGAGCAGGTGAACTGGAGGAGGAATGTGTGAACTGGATTTACCAGATACTAGCTCTGACTTTCATGTTGGGATTTCTTGAACTGAAGCGGTAGAATGGGAGTGTGCATATTAACGAGGTGAGATTAAGTAATGATGAGGGTGATAATGAGTGAAAATCCCTGTTAAGTAACCTCTTGCTGCTCACTAGTGTACATCCTGATGTGGCGTCCATAAATTAGTTGGAAAATATGACTTGCTGGTCTCAAGGCCTCACTCAACTTCTCGTCCAATTCTCCCAAACGGCTCACCATAGCCCACGTCATTCAGGGCCTGAGAAGATCCTGTCCAATGTGTTTTCAATTCCCCACCATCTGCCCCCAAAGTCTATTGTTCACAGATTGAAATGCTGCGCAGGTCTCACAATTCTCCCTGAATCAGTTATTCGACAAAGGGTTTCAACCTGAAATGTTGACTTTCTTGCTCCTTGGATGCTGTCTGACCTGCTGTGCTTTTCCAGCTCCACATCTATTGACTCTGGCTTCCAGCGTCAACAGTTCTTACTGTCTCTAAGCTACTGAGGCAGTATCTGATTGACAGCAAAACCTTCCAGTTGAGAAAATAGGATAATAGGACCTTTTGTGTTGCCTGCTGTCAAACCTAAATATGTTCCTTAAACACGAGGCAAAGATAATAAATGTCATTGGCCCTCATGCAAAAGGGGAACACCATACTTCAGGATTAGTGATGAATTTTCCTGATCATGTATAGCATCCTGAACTCTTGGGGAAACTTGAATGAATTGTGTGTGTGTGACCTCCTCACAAAGCTGAAAGTACTAGAACTTCCATTAGTTTATCACCTACAGAGCTTCTCCATGAGCACTATCAGTCGAGAAACTGGCTTCATAACAAAACTATGTGAGGAATCCTGTTCTCTCTGATTTCAAAGAGTATCAAAGCAATCTTGATACACTGCTTCAAGAACTAAAGAGTGAGAAGCTACCTGCGGAAGGGATGAAACGCAGCCTGAGAGTGGTATGAGATAAAGCTTGCTCTGGGTGTGTCTCCTAGTTAGAGAGAGAATATCCTCTTCCAACACAAATTGGAAAGGATTCCTCATGCTGACGAAGCTTTTGGAAAAGCTGTGAGAGTTCTTAACAATATGTGATCCAATCCCGTTGACATTGAGCATCTGTGTGCAGAGTTATCTGTGGAAAATCCTCACAAAATGTTCTCTTGACCTTCTTCAGATGACAGCTCCTGTCCCTTAAAAGAATGTTGTAAGTCATCACCAATTGGGACATAATCTCCATGTGGACATGGAAGTTCCTCACAAAAGGGATTGGAAGCATCATCCAGGCGGGAGTCAATGTCTTGCTGATAAAGACTGCCTCGTACAAAAAGTAAACAACTTAATTGCATACAAGCCTACTGACTCAGTGTTTATTTTGATTCCAGAAGACATATACAGACTCTTTAACAGCCTTGCTATTGTAGGGAAATGTTGCTTCAAACCAGCTGGAAGATTAGCGCCTCTGAGTATCTGGATCTTGACATTTAGTGACAGAAGATGTGCTGTGTAAAGTTTTACAGAAGGAGGCAGCATGGTAATGTCTGATCCTGAATCAAGGAAAAAATTGTCGTGTTAAAATTGTTGATTTTTAAGCTGGCTGCCAAAAGTCCTGTTCAGTCAGTACTCCAATAGGGATGACAATATTGATGTGACCAAAGAAAGAGATCACTTCCATATCACCTTCTGCTTTTCTTGTTCAATTAGCTCGATTCTACTTCATTCTTGAGGCCATCTCTTTCATTTACTTTGAGCAGATGGGGTTTTGCAGAACAACCAAGCTGTACATGGACAAAGCTGCCAACCAAAACCGTTGGGACAATTTTGGCACCTCATCGAATCAGACAGTACAGAAGAGGCTCTTTGGCCCATCAAGTCCATACCACCAAAGCCACACTCAATCTACGCTAGTTAGGACATTTCAAGTGCTTGTCTAAGTGTTTTTTAAAGGTTGTGAGGTTACCCATATGTGACAGTTGCTTTCACCAGAACACCAGCATTTCAAAAAGACAGTTCACACCCTTTCCTCAGTTTTGGTGATCTTCTTGTTGGCCCAATTTACAATTTTACACCCAGCCTCCAGACTGCATTGTGCACCTCCAGTTACACACATTTTGACCACTGCTTGGTCTAACGTTAGGTAATTTTGCAACTGCAATAAACTGGAGCATTTGTCATCAACGATGCTGACCATGATTCTATCTCAAATAAGTTCACCCTTCAATGCCCCCTAACGTAATAAAGGAGTCTGCCAATTTTCCTGGATGTTGAGACCACTAGTTGAAGCAGGTATATTCGATAATGAACCTCTTCTTGATGCTAAAATAAGAGCTGAATGCTGCTCCAGTTGAATGAAAATCTGAGTCTTCATCAACAGTTTGCTGGGTGAGGATGTCGTCAGTAAAAGGACACATTATGTACAAGAACAGACTGACTCAGAGCTGCTGCTGCCTCAAATGGAGATCTGAGGAAACGCATCTTCCAGAATCTTTATATATCTGCATCAGAGGGGATACAGGAGAGTAGGAATTGCACAGCCACAGTGCTCTTTGGGAATGTACCTCAACTGACCTCACTTCACAAGTCTTTAACTCCTTCACCATACTCTGAGATAGTGATCAAGTCACAATACTTGGGAAAACTTTTAAGAATCTTACCAAATAGTTACTCAATCTTGCATGGTTGGTCTCTGATTCTACTGAGAAAAAGCAAGGCCTATCTTAACCTTTACACCATGTTTGATCATGTTGTGTAATGGATTCTTTTGGTCTTAACCGAAGTTGGGGCCAAACTTTTTAGTAACCATGAAACTATTCATAATTACACTGTACATCTGTTTAAAGTTTTGGGTTGTGTCTTTCTTCCAAAATTACTTGTTTTTTTTTCTCCCCAGTAAACAGCAAACAACCCACAGTTCTCCTTGGCTCTTGATTTTTTTTTCAAGAAATCGCATGATAAAACCTTTTTCAACTCAGTAATGTCCAAACAATTGCAATGATGTTCACTGCCACCTCAACCCTTTATTTTGACTGGAGATAGTGTGGTCATATTGTATAGTGTTAAATTTCCCAATTCCTTATAAATTCTTCAGCTGAATTCTTCCCTCATGAAATTAGTACCTTTGTCTCTCATCAGAATGGCTGGAATGTTGTAAAGGCTGAACTGATTCCAGGCATCCTGGAGTCATTAAATTCAGCGAGTCTAACACTCAGTGGTCAGGATAATAGCTGAAAATTACAAGCAAATCAATTTGTGCAAAAGGTCTGCTTCAAGTTTCATTTGTAATCAGTCTAGGATATCATATACAGAATTATATACTGCAGAAATGGCCCTTTGGCCCATTGAGTCTGCACCGACAAAATAAACTGTTCTAAATCTACACTAGCCCCACTTTCCAGCACTCAGGCCTTTGACCTGAATGTTATGACATTTCAAGTGCTCATCCAAGTATTTTTTAAAGGTTGTGAGGTTTCCTGCTTCAACTACCCTTGCAGATTCCCCCATGCTCTGGGTGAAAATTATTTCTTCAAACCCCCTCCAAACCTCCTGCCTTTCGCCTTAAAGTTATGCCTCTTGTAATTACTTTAGTTTATTTTGGTCATTGGTATAAGCATTGCACTGGCTGAGGGGTCCATAATCTCATTGCTCATATTTGTCCAGTTTCACCTGCCTTCCTCAAACTAGATTCAACTGCTTGATGCATCAGCATCACTTTTCTCATTCTCTCAGGTCCGATGGCATTACTGTATTTCCTTTGTACAAAATGTCATATGTGCTCCCCCTTCAGCTCTGTGTACCTGATATTTTCTGGCAGCAACACGTGTGTCCTTGATGCTTTCAGGCCATCCTTTTATCACTACAACCCACTTGCTGAGTTGTATCTTGGTATATAATTTACTTGATTTCAGCCAGACATTAGTCTTTAAGATTCGATGTCTCGGCTGGCTTGATGACTTCTAGACTTTTAGTTCCAAGCCGTTGCTTATGATTGAGTTTAGAAGATGTCACAGTTTATCTTGGCAGCGCCAACTTCATCATCAGTAGTGCTCCTCTTGACTGCACTTCAGCAATGTACATCTGTTCCCTTTGCTTCTATGTCATGTCTCTGCAAACAAAGCAACATTTCTCGCAGAAACTTTACGGTAGATAGAAGTGGTTTGAGGAAAATGCTTTGAAGTGGTTTCTGGTTGGATTCCACTGTCACGATGTCTCTCCCAAACAGATATTGAATAAAACATTCACAAGCGAAGACAAACAATGGGCACATTTCCCCAACTGATCATTCAATTGTTGATAACATCCTGAACTGGCTTTCCTTGTTCTATAAGTCGCTCCGCGTTATGTCTCGCTAGTATCACACAGCAAGGTAATTTCATCGTTGACATTATAACAGTTTAGCACTGAAATTACTAACACTGGTCGTTTACAATATTGAAATCTGCCTCTTCTTCCAGGTCCAGAGGCTACGTGTTATGATCATAGTTGATGTTACGACTGGACAAGTCAATTACCAGTCTGACAGATTGATACAAGTCTGGGTATGGGGGGCATGTAACAAACAGGCAAGACTGTCAAACAACCTCTGCAGGAGACCCGTCCTCAGTGCTGTGTCCATCAAAGCTGCTGGAGGTGGTCAACGTGTTTTCTTTTTTTATTGCAATCTTCTCCCTGGTTTTGACCACATATGGTACCAGTCGCTTATTTTTAATGATAACTCCTAGGATCCCTGGAGCATCGCCACCAAAGATCCTGACATGGCCTGTCTCTCCCCCAAGTAATTTTTGAGATCTGGGAAAAACTTTGACTCCATTGTGTTCCTTGCAGTCGGAGCCCCTTCGTATGGCTTTCACTTTCTCTTCACAGGGTATAATCTGTCCTTGTTGCACCTAAGGTACATTATCTCCGTTACCTGGAACACACATTTTTTTCCCCCTTTTTAGCTGAGTGCTAGCCTCAGAAAAAACATTATAAGATTTGTTCCAAACTCTCCACATGTTACTTTGCAGTAGCTCCTGAGATTATGCTGGTCATCCAGACAGACCACTAATCTGGACACCCTTGGACGATATTCTCCTCTCCACTTTGAAAGATGAAACAAGGCGAAGACACCCCAAAGGGCAGGTGAGTGCACTCAATCCCGATCTCCCTGCAGTGCAGGAGCTTCGTGACACCTTGTCAATCCCCGACAAACAGCACTGCATCTTCCTCCAGGCTGCCCTTGCAAAGGCACCTTCCAGCAGGCGATGTGTAACAGTCTGTACCCGCACAACCCCCTGGCAGCCACTTCAAGGGTAGCGTACAGTGGAGCAGATCTCTGCAGATGACGGGATGTTTGTTGACTGATGGAGACCTTTTGTTGTAAACTGTCATTGCTGTAGTTTGTGGAGCACTAACCGGGTATGGCTGACCCAGTGACAGCTCTCCTCGTCAGGAATGACCCAGAGCTGCTGAGGGATTGGAAGCTCTCAATGTATTGCAGATTCCCTCTTCTACATGATTGAGGTGAGGAATACTTGGATGATCAGGTGGAGATTGATGTATGAGTTCCATTTTGGTAACATTCAAATGCGGACGGAGTTTTTCAAGGTCTTTCACACAATACCAGTCATGATGTGACTTCAAATTGGAAGTTAGTGTTAGTTTTACACCCATCTCTTTAGCAAGAATCCCTTGTGGTCGAAGTTAACTGACCTGCATCATGTGAATGTACAACAAGAGATAAATAGGGTAAGAATGATCACAAGGTATGGAGGGGTAACTGAGGTCGGGTAAATGCTGTAGGATAAAAGGCTATTGATACATGAACAGGTAAAGAGTAGAACTCAACCTTAGACTTTGAATCACAAGCAAGAGACACATTTGTTTCAAATAAAAACTCACTTGTTACAGTGCTGTCTAGAATTGGGCATTTAGCCAGAGGTTAGAACCACAAGCTATAATTTACTTCAATATAACCCAGGGTGTAAACATGTGCTTAACAAAATAATCGTGGTTCAGCTCTCTCTCCCTGTTTCTCACACATACACACACACACACACACTCTCACATACACACACACATACACACACACTCTCACATACACATGCACACACACATACACACATGCACACACACATACACACATGCACACACACACATACACACATCCACACGCACACACACCCACACACCCACACACACCCACACACACACACACACACACACACACATTCAACCCACAGCAGGAGGACTGCAGTGGTTCAAGAAGGCAGCTCACCACCACCTTCTCAAGGGCAACTAGGGATGGGCAAAAAATGCTGGCCAACCAGCGACGCCCACATCCCACAAATGAATAAAATACACACACACACACACACACACGTGTGCAAACATGGCCACACACACATGCACATGCACACATACACATGCACATGCATGTGCACACACACACACCCTCTCTCACATGCACACACATATGCGCACACACACACACTCACACAGACACACACATGCACACACGCAGACTCACAGACACACACGCCTATGCACACCGACACAGACACACAAACACACACACTCTCTCTCTTTCCTCTTGCATTCTCTCTCCATGGGTGACACAGGGCTAGCACTACTGCCTCATACTGCTGGAGACCTCGGTTCAATTCGAGTGTTGCCGGTTGTCTTTATGAAGTTTGCATGTGCTCCCTGTGTCCGCGTGGGTTTCTTCCATGTGCTCTGGTTTTCTTCCACAGTTCAAAGATGTGCGGGTTTGGTGGATTGGCCATGCTATATTGTCCAAAGTGCTCAGTGTTGCAGGTGGATTAGTCATGGGAAATGGAGGGTTACAGGGATAGGGTAGGAGGATGGGTCTGACTGGGATGCTGTTAGAGCATTGGTATGGGCTGAATGGCCTGCTTCCATAATGTAGGGATTCTATGATTGTCGTGCCATTTCTCCTCTCTCATGTATTGTCTCTTTCTTTGAGCCTCTGTCGCTCTTTTATTCCATCTCCTTTGTCTCACTTCATCTCTCTCTCTCTTTCTCCTTCTTTCACATAGTTTGGCTGCCCTGCCAGGGCTGTCCTCATTTTTATCATCTTTTACTTCTCGGTTTCTCTCTGCCATTGTGCTTTCTTGCTCACTCTGTCTCCTCCATGCACTCTTTAGCCCACACACACACATTCTCCCTCTCTCTGTCCTCCATCACACATTTCCCTCATGTACTTGTCCTCCCTCTTTGACCCTCTCCCCCTGCCTGAAGGTCTCTGTGCAGCTAGTGTGCTGACGCCTAGTTTTGCACGGTTGTTTGTGAGATACACATTGAAAATATTGACTCATTCAAATGTACAAGTCAAACAAACAAATACTTGCTGACCACGGACCTACAGAGCGACTCTGTGCCAGTGAGATGGTGCAATGACTGATGGACTTCAGTGGAGACATTATCTAATCAGCCTCCTGACTATTAATGCAGGGAAATGGAAGAATTTACCGAACCAGATGCCTTTAGTACAAATACTTGCCGATCAATGCTCACTGTCGAGTAAACTTCCTCCCTACCTGCTCAACAGGAAGGTGCCAGCCTTGTCTCAGTAAAATCCCCTCAAATATCGCACCAGTGAGCCATCTCCCTGACCAGACCTTTGCTGGCTGCCTAACATCAGTAATCAGCTCGTGTCAACAGCCAAGGCTGCTTTTCTTAAGGTTTATTTGACAGAGATATTCAGAACCTTGAGGGGCTCCAATGCAGTAGCTAAGAAGAAACTGTGCCCGCTGACAGGAGAGTCACTAACTAGGAGACAGAGATTGAAGACGACCGGTAAAATAACCGGAAATGAGGAAAAGCTTCTTTCAACACAAGGACTAGCCATTTGGAATGGACGGTAGAAGCGGATTTAACTGTAACTTCCAAGAAGGAGGAATTGAGAGGAGAAAGGAATAATTGAGAGGACGAAGGAAGAAATTTGCAGAAGACCCAAAAATAAGGGAAGCGCAAGTTGTGAGAGGGTTACAAACAGTTTCAGAAAGATATTGATAGGTTAAGTAAGTGGGAAAAAAGTTGGTAAATGGAGTATAATGTGGGAAAATGTGAATTTGCTCATTTTGGAAGGGAGAACAAAATAGCAATATTATTTAAATGGAGAAAAACTGCAGAAAGTTGCGATAGAAAGGGATTTGGGGCTACCTGTGCACAAAACACAGAAAGCTAGCACACAGGTACAGCAGGTAATCAGGAAGGGTAATGAAATGTTAGCCCTTATTTCAAGTGTTGGAGTAAAAAACTGGGGAAGTCTTACTGTAACTGTACAAGGTGAGACCACATCTGGAGTACTGTGAGCAGTTCCCCTTATTTAATGAAATCCATCATTTAATTGGAGGCTGTTCAGAGAAGGTTCACTGGGATGATCCCTGTATGGCAGAATTCTCTGCAGCTTAGAAGAATGAGAGGTCATCTCACTGAAACAAAGAGAGTTCTTAAAGGGTTTGACAGGGTAAATGCTGAGAGGATGTTTCCCCTCATGGGAGAGTCCAGGGCCAGAGGGCAAAGTATCAAGGTAAAGGGCCACCAATTTAAATCTGAGATGAGGGGGAATGTCTTCTTTCAGTGGATTCTGAGGTTTTGGAACTCCTTGCCACAGATAGCTGTGGGGATAGCATCCTTGTGTATATTTAGAGCTGAGATAGATTCTTGATCAGTCAGGGAATCAAAGGTTATGGGAAAAGGGCAGGAAAGGGAATGTGAGGAATGTCAGAGCAGCCGCGACCTGATTGAATGGTGGAACAGGCTCGAGGGGCTGAATGGTTTACTCCTGGTCCTGTTTCTTATGCTCCTACAGTCTTTACAGTTGAGAAGAAAGTGAATGATAGGGTTATGGATAAAGAGCAGGAGCCAGCGGATGAAATGGTAAACTATCAAAGGTAGATGCATGATGGATCGCATGGCCTCCTGCTGTCCTCTCAGAATCTGCAATTCCCCCCATTCCCAACTGGAACTGTAAGAAGAAAGAATTAAAGGCTTGAATTTATATAACACCTGTCACAATCTCAGCATGCCCTAAAGTACTCCTGTTTCTGTTTTGGGTTGGCATCATAGATGAACATCGATATTCTGCTAACAGTTATCACAGTGAAAGGTCAGATAATCTCTTTCCCACATAATGATTGACGGACAGATATTGGTTGTAACCCCGGTGAGACCTCCCTGCTCATCTTCAAAATAGTGGCATGGGGGTCTTTTACTTTTGCCTGGGAGGGCAGGTGGTGCCTCAGTTCAACAGTTTATCTACCCCTTCTTTGACCCCCTCCCTCCCCAGCAATATCCCTCAGTACCGTTGCTGCCGGGAGTGTCAGCCTGGAACATGTGCTGATCTCTATCTGGAGAGAGTTTTGAAACTAGACTCCGTTGAATCTGAAGACAGAGTACTGCTCACAGCTGACACGTACACCGATTCCACATCGAGCGAAATCCACAGTGTGATTTTGCAGCACCTCAAATTGTCGAATTGGGAAGTCGATGGCTCCTTTCTCCCTTAGCAGCACCTCCACCAGCTGCACTTCCCCACGCTCCTTGCACTCGGAAGATCCAATGGGATGCTGGACTGGGAAAGCACCATCTTCTTCTCCTGATGGAGTCATAGCCTGGAGGGAAGGGGAATCTTTCTCCAGAAAATGGAAGGCTGAGGGAAGACCGGCAGAAAGTTGTCAAAAATCATGAGGGTTTGGACACAATAGATGTTGAGAAGATGTTTTCACTTGTGTAGGTGTTAGGAAGTGTCTGCTCCCCGCTTTCTCTCTCTCGGTCTCCTTTTTCGTCTTTTTTTTCTCTTTTCTTTCTTTCCCTCATTGTCTGATGTCATGGGGAAGCTGGGGCGGTGCTTGTTGGGGCATCGGCTGCAGCGGTGGTGTTGCCCCGAGTGAGGACTACAGGCTGTGGTAGGCCCGGAGCCTGGACTCGAGGACTCAGTGGGTTGTTGGCTACAGTAGATCTTAGCACCCAGACCAGGGCTGCAGTAGGCCTGGAGCCTGGAGCCTGGACTCGGGTATTGAGTGGGTCACCGGCTGTGCTGGTGGCGGTGTCTGGAGGGGCGACACTTAGCTGCTGTAGGCCTGAAGTGCGGGGACTCCCTGAGGCCTGGGAAACCTCACAGAGAGCTTGCAGAAACCCTGGAGCTGTGTTTGAAGACTCTTGTACAGAAGATGAACTCTATTTGTGTAATTTCTTTATTATTCTTTTGGTAAGTCAAAATGGCGCTGGCTTGTGGTGACAAAACAGTTTTCACTGTATCTTTCCAGATGTACGAGACAACAAGTAAATAAATAGGAAGTAGGGAAGATTGTTATAAAATGACCATTAATAAATCCAGAATATGGAAGCAGCTGCTTTCCCCAGTGGGTGGAGAAACCAGCTCCCACAGGGAATGGAAATGTGCTAAAAGAAGTAGAAGAATTGATTGGTAAAAAAGAAAGGGGCAGGTGTGGAGGGTGACCACAAGCCTAAACCATGTGGGCTGAATGGCCTGTTGATGTGTTGGAAAAGGAAGTTTTTTTTCTCTCCTGAAGCGTCAAAATAGTTGAATCTTGCTGAAAAGTGACAACGTGTTGCTGATTTTGTTTTTTCATTTTACACTCATCAGTGGCAGTTTCAGAAATATTTGTTTCTGTTCCAGCAAGCAAGTGTTCATATACAGATTTTAGGAAGCTTCCTCTGAGGCACTGTTTCTTCCTCTGTTCCTTTCAGCAGTGTCTCTGGTCTTTCTGTTGCCTTTTCAAGTCTCCTTTCCCCTCAGACTCGTGTGTCCTTGCCCAACCCCCACTTCTGCTTTCTCGATGGTGCTCATCCTCCACTGCCCTTCATATTGGCATCAGGCTAATGGTTGGCACAGAGATTGGATGCCAGCTCCTTCTTGTTTGACAAGTTGTGTATCCGGAAAGTTCTAAAATGGAAAAGGAGACAATGAAAGCAGTTCCTCGAAATAGGATCTTGTTGATTGCCGATGACCTCTTCGTCAGTGGTCAGGAAGGCATGAATGAACAAGGGAAGGCTTTCAATGAATCTTCCTCAGCAACAAATCAAAAGTCAAAACAGCAGAACCTGCACTGCTATAGCACCTATCACATCTGAAGGACATTCCAAAGTGCTTCATTATTTGAAGCGTTATATGCTTGTTATGTTTATTGTATAAATAATAAGCCAATTTACACACAGCAACCTCACAAAAGCAGCAATGGGTTCAGAAATTCAAGTTCCAATTCAAAATATTCAGCATGGGATATCACATGGGATATCACTACATTCAGACAGTTATTGGGACTTCTAGCAACCTGAATGTGGCCTGGGATAATAGGTGACGTCAAAGGTGGAGAGGGGTAAATGTTCTTAAATTGCATTTAGGAAAATATCCTTTAGCAGTATGTTTCCAGTCCAACAAGAAAGGATACACAGTTGTATCTTGGAAAAGAGGTGGGCCAAATAGGTCAAGTGTTAGTGTGGGATAATTCAGGAGACAGAGATCATAGAATCATCCGGTTTAGGATGATGGTACAAAAGGACATTGGGGCAATCCAGGCAAAGAGCAATTAACTGGGAGAGAGTAATTTCAATAGGACAAGAATGGAGCTGAGTCAGGTAGTCTAGAACAAAAGGCTGATGGGAAAAACTGTTGTTAAACAATTGGTCAACCTCAAAAAGGAGACGGTTAGCATACAGTTGAGGTATATTCCCTCAAAATGGAAAGTGTGTGCAATCTAATGCAGAGCTTCCTGGATGAAGAAGAGTTTGAAATTAAATGTGTGCTTATGGCAGACGTCAGATAGAAAATACAGTTGAGAATGAAGAGGAATACAGTAGGTTCAGAGGGGAGGTGAACAGGTGTATCACAAAGAGGAGTGAGCAGGGGCTATGAGAAATGACTAGCAGCCAACATAAAGGGGAATCTCAAACACTTCTACAGGCTTATAAAACACAGAAAATAGTGGCAAAAGGAACAGTAGTGTTGGCTGGGGACAAAAAGAAATGACTTTACATATAGAGGCAGCAGCATGGTGTGTTAAAATTAATACTTTGCATCTGTTGTTACTGAGAAGGTAGATGCCACCCAGGCCATGGTGGCAGAGGAGACAGCTCTGTCACTGGAAAGGTTCAGAATTGATAAGGAGGATGCATTGGATAGACTGTCGACATTCAAAGTTGGCAAGGCTCCGGGAATGGATGAGCTGCATCCAAGAATATTGAAGGAAATGAGAGTGGAAATTGCAATGGCATTGGCTACAATCTTTCATTCTTTAGGCTCAGGAGAGGTGCCAGAGGATTGGAAAATAGCAGACAATACGCCCTTGTTCGAAAAGCTGTCAGGGTAAGGCCAGCAATTATAAACCAAACAGTTTCACCCCACGGGTAGGGAAGCTTGGTAGTCAAAAGGAAAAAGCCAGCAGAGTTTGTAAAGAGGAAATGCGTCTGAGTAACTTGCTGGAGCTTTTTTGAAGAGGTGAAAGAGGGTATTGAAAAGGGTAATGCTGTTGATGTGGTGGATATGAACATTCGTAAGGCATTTGATTAAGTGCCACGCAACAGACTTGGTAGAAAACTTATTATTCACCGAATAAAAACGTCAGTAGCAACATGGATACAACATTGCAGAATGTTAGAAGCAGAGAGTAATGGTCAATGGATATCTTTTAGGCTGGAGTAAGATTTGTAGTGGAGTTCCTGATGGATCAGAATTGGGATGTTTGCTTTCCTAATATATATGAATAATCCAATTTTTGAGGTGCAGGAGACAATTTCAAAGTTCACAGATGATACAAAACTTGGAAGCATTGTAAACTGTGAGGAAGACTGTGTGGGACTCCAAAAGGATATAGACAGATTGGTAGAGAAGGCAGATAAGTTGACAATCCCAATGCAAAGAACAGAAGTGCGAGGTGATGCATTTTGGTTGGAAGAACACAGACAATGTAAAATAATAGTACAATTCTAAAGGGCCTGCAGTAATAGAGAATTCTCGGTATATGTGTGCACACATCACTGAAAGTGACAGGACAGCGGGGAGAGAGCAGTCGATAAAGTATACAGTATCCTGGGCAAGATCAAGGCAGTTATCCTGAACTTGTAGAAGACAGTTTTAGCTGGAGTATTGTCTACCTTGTGGGCATCACACTGAAGGAAGGATTTGAACATATTGGAGCGAGGACAGAGGAGATTTACAAAAATGATTCTGGGAATAAGAAACTGCAGTTTGTAAGGACAGATTGGAGGGGTTGGGACTGTTCTCCTCGGTACAAAGAAGGCTGAGAGGAGATTTAATAGACGTTTTCAAAATCCAGAGATGTTTGAGTAGAATAGACAGGAAGAGCCTTCTCACTTGGAAAAGCGTTGAGCGGGCACAGATTTAAAGTGATTTGCAAATCTGTGACCTGAGACAAAGCCTTTTCACACAAAGACTAGTTGGGTCCAGAATACACTGCCTGGAAGATTGGTGAAGGCAGAATCAATTGAGACATTTAAGAGAGTATGAGGTGGCTATCAGGATAGAAACAATATTCAAGCTTATTGGAAAAGGGCAGGCAAATAGCACAAAGTTGTTAAGCATGTTTGAGAACTAGTGCAGTTACAATGGGCTGAGTGGTCTCTTCTGCACCATAACAATTCTGTAAGTCTGTGAGGTCCAGAATTTCTTGTCATCCTCAATTGCCCTGGAGTAGGTCGTGCTGAGCAGCTATCTTGAACTGGAGCAGTTCATGTGGTGCACATAAACCTAGATAGTTTTACAAGTTTCTCACTGGGAGTCATCACAGTGTGGTGGGTCTGGAGGTAAGTGTGGGTCAGGCCAGGTGAAGGCAGCAGATTTCCTCTTTAGAAGGACAACAGTGAACTAGGTAAATTCTTTTTAATTAAATAGTTTCATGATGATAATGAATGAGATTAGTTTTTAATTTCAGACCCATTAATGGAATTAACATTCCCAAACAGTTGAATTTCTATTCAGAGACTCAGTGTATTAGTCCAGAGTTCTGGATTATGAGTTTAGTAACATTCCCACACTACTAATGACCATCTTCGTATCTTTTTGAGGGTTTTAATACCTCAGCTGACAGCTGGCATCTCCGACAGTGCCTCACTCCTTCAGGGGGAATATCAGCTTAGATTCCTCAATAGAATTTGAGCTCATTACCTTCTGACTCAGAGGTATCCAGCAGTTTATACTAATATCAGCCTGTAAACTGTGGTCATCCTACTTGGAATCTTCTGCAGCCCTAGTTTCCTTCAAACTCCCAGTGTATCTGAGCCTCCAGCTGTCCAGGCAGGAAGTGGAAATTCCCTCCCTACACCCCCTCTCTCCCCTCTCAGATGCTCCTTAGAACCTACCTCTTTGATTGAGCTTTTAGGTTATCTTATACCTCCTTACAATGCTCAGTGTTCCATAATTGTGCGTGTGTGTGTGTGTGTGTCTGTGTGTGTGTGTGTGTTGGGGGTGGGGGGGCGGTGGTGTCACTCTTGTACAGAGCCAGCACAAGCACAGAATGTCTTCGTCCTGTGCTGTAAACCGTGTTAAAGATTAAATACTGTCACTAAGTGAGATGTTTGTAGACATTCTTTACAAGAGGTTATTGGATCCTGGAATACCATGCAGCAGGGAGTAGGTGAGACAGAGACCATCATCAGAGTGAGTAAACTTTGAGGAGACGTGGGCTTTAATGAAGGAATGGGAGATTGTAATATAAGCCAGCACAGAGTCAGTGGGCTGAGTGGTCTCCTGCATGCTGTTTATAGAGTGATGGGGGGACTGAATGGACTACGTGCTGTAGGAAAGTTGGATGGCAGTGCTCAAAGAAAGAGCCCACTAGGACAGTTAATGATGAGCAACAAATGCTGGCCTTGCTCCTGATACCTACATCTATGGACTTTGAAAAAATAAAGCTTCAGCAATGAGGCGTAGGAATAGGAACAAACAATAATCCAGAGTTAGGATCAGATTCTGCTCCCAACTCATAGTCTGGTAGATGGTTATAAACTTGGCCAATAGCCGCAGTGCAATACTGAGGGAGCACTGTGCAGCACAGGATGTGTATTTTAAATGAGACATTTCACTAAGGCTCCTTCTGCCGTCCAGGGTGACTATAAGGTATTGTGAGGCACTATTTAAAGCAAGAGCAGGGGAATATTCCTTTGTCATTTTACCCCAACATCATAATAAACTCATTATTACTATTTCCTACATTACAACAATAACTGTACTTCAAATGTGCTTCATTGGCTGTTAACTTTGGAACATCTTGGGATCATGAAAGGCACTACACAAATGCATATCTTTTTTGCTGATGGGCTGGACCACATTGCTGAAGTATATGATGTTGGTTTGCCTCCAGCAGGGTATTTTATCTGATGCACCAATTCTCATGCTACCCATCGTATAAGAAAATAGAGATGGATAGAGTGGTATTGAAGGATCCAACAGATGGCTATTAAATGCAAACATTGCATTCGCAGGCACATCAGTGTCTGATCTAACATTAAGCTATTAAGAAACACAGAGCAGCAAGCTTCTGAAAGCATGCCAAGCTTTTAGTGATTTGAGTTAGATGGAGTATGAGATTATTGCACCAGTCAGTTACATGCCATGGTACAGTAGTGCTGTCAAAAGAATGTTTCTCAAAAACTTACTGACAGACTGTGTCTCTTAAAGAGATACTGACAGACTGTGTCTCTTAAACGTACAGTGACAGACTGTGTCTCTGAAAGGTAAACATACAGGCTGAACAAAAACAAAGTTGCTGGAAAAGTTCAGCAGGTCTGGCAGCATCTGTGAAGGAGAAAACAGAGTTAACGTTTCGGGTCCGGTGTCCCTTCCTCAGAACACTGTTTTTGTTCCTGATTTACAGCATCCGCAGTTCTTTTGATTTTTAAACATACAGGCTGTGTCGCCAAAAGATGTAGTTACAGACTGTTTCCCTTAAAAGCAGGCTGATAGAGTGTGCCTCCTAGAGATATACTGACAAAGTGTGTTTGACAGCCTGTTTCTATTAAAGACATAGTGACATAGTGACCTTAAGGCACAGCACAACAGTGGGGAACAGAAACTGGATACAGGTCGACACATTTAGCTGAGGAGAGCAATGCTAAACAGAATCTGGTGGAAAGCCTCAGGGACAGGATAGCTTGGGCCTCGAAGGGAATAACTCCTTGAGGGTGGAATTGTTCATAAGTAACATCAGGGATGCCCACCAGTGAACAGAGCATCCAGGCAGCGAATGGGAAATGTCAGTTTAGTTTGTTCATTCGTGGGATGTGAGTGTCATTAGTAAGGTCAGCATTTGTTGACCCCCTAATTGCCCTTAAATTAAGTACCCCACTAGGTCATTTCAGGTGGCAGTTAAGAGTCAGCAATGTGATTGTGGGTCTGGAATCTGGAATTTGTAAGGAAGAGGAAGATTTCCTTCTCTTCCCCACATTGGTGAACCAGTTGGGAATTTTTTTTACAATGGTTTCATAATCACTATCACTGAGACTAGCTTTCAATTCCACATGTATTCATCGAATTTAAAATCCATCGGCTGCTGTGATCCCCTATCCCCACAGCATTAATCCTTCATTACTGTAAGACCATCAGATACGGAAACATAAGTAGACAGTTCAGTTCATCGAAGCTGCTTCACCATTCAATGGGATCATGGCTGATCTGATAATCCTCATCTCCACTTTCCTGTACTTCTCTCTCAACCTTGATTGCTGGAGGTAGTGACCCAGAATTTGCTGGGTTCGGCAAAATGAGTGAGAAAAAGTATGAGATAACACAATGTGGAGCTAGAGGAACACAGCAGGCCAGGCAGTATCAGAGGAGCAGGAAAGCTGATGTTTCGCGTCAGGATCCTTCTTCTGAAATGGGGGAGGGGGAGGGAGCTCTGAAATAAATAGAGAGGAAGGGTGGGGCTGGGGAAGGTAGGTGGGATGGTGATAGGTGAGTACAGGTAGGCAGTGGTGAGGATTGGTCAGTGAGGTGGGAGGAGCAGATAGGTAGGAGAGAAGATGGACAAGTTGTGTCAGGTCAAGGAGGCGGGGATGAGAGGGAGGGTTGGTTATGGGATGAGGCCAGGGGCAGGGAGAATTTGAAACTGGTAAAATCCACATTGAGACCATTGGGCTGTAGGCTCCCCAGGCGGAATATGAGGTGTTGCTCCTCCAGTTTCCGGGTGGCGTCGTTGTGATACTGGAGGAGGCCAAGGATGGACATGTCACCCAGGGAGTGGGAGGGGAAGTTGAAGTGGTTCGCGACTGGGAGGTGCAGTTGTTTGTCACGAACTGAGCGTAGGTGTTCCACAAAGCGGTCTCTGAGCCTCCGCTTGGTTTCACCGATGTAGAGGAAGCCACATCGGGAACAGCAGGTACAATAGACCACATTGACAGATGTGCAGGTGAACATCTGTTTAATCTGGAAGGTTTTTTGGGGCCTTGAATGGAGGTGAGGGGGGATGTGTAGGGGCAGGCGTAGCACTTCATGTGGTTGCAGGGAATGGTGCCAGGAGTTGTTGGGGCTGGTGGGGAGAGTGGAGCAGACGAGGGAGTCACAGAGAGAGCGGTCCCTGCGGAAGGCAGATAAGGGTAGGGAGGGAAATATACCCTTGGTTGTGGGGTTAGATTGTAGGAAGTGGAAGTGGCGGAGAATGATTGGCTGGATCCAGAGGTTGGTGGGGTGGTATGTGAGGACCCGGGGGATTCTGTCTTTATTTTTGTTGGGGAGCCCAATTCCTCCATTTCCACCATATCTGCTCCCAAGATGGGGTGTTCCACTCCCGAACATCCCAGATGTCCTCTTATTTCAAGGACTGCAACGTCCTCCCCTTCGGTAGTCGAAAATGCTCTCGACCGCATCTCTTGCATTCCCCTCCCTGCAACAAAAACAAAGACAGAATCCCCCTTGTCCTCACGTATCACCCCATTAATCTCCAGATTCAAAGTACCATTCTCCGCCACTTCCGATAATCTGACCCCACAACCAAAGGTATATTTCCCTCTCCAACCCTATCCACCTTTCACAGGGACCACTCTCTCTGTGACTCCCTCATCCGCTCCACACTCCCCACTAGCCCCACCACACCCGGCACTATTCCCTGCTACCGCAGGAAGTGCTACACCTGCCCCCGCACCTCCCCCCTCACCCCCATCCCAGGCCCCAAGAAAACCTTCCACATTAAACAGATGTTCACCTGCACATCTGCTAATGTGGTCTATTGTATCCGCTGTTCCCAATGTGGCCTCCTCTACATCGGGGAGACCAAGCGGAGGCTCAGAGACCGCTTGTGGAACACCTACGCTCAGTTTGCGACAAACAACAACACCTCCCAGTCATGAACCATTTTAACTCCCCCTCCCACTCCCTGGGTGACATGTCCATCCTGGGCCCCCTCCAGTGTCACAATGACACCACCCGCAAACTGGAGGAGCAGCACCTCATATTCCGCCTCGGGAGCCTACAGCCCAATGGCCTAAACATGGAGTTCACCAGTTTTAAACTCTCCCCACCCCCTGGCCTCATCCCATGACCAACCCTCCCTCTCATCCCCGCCTCCTTGACCTGACACAACCTGTCCATCTTCTCTCCCACCTAACCACTCCTCCCATCTCACTGACCAATCCCCACCACTCCCTGCCTGCACTCACCTATCACCATCCCACCTACCTTCTCCAGCCCCACCCCTCCTCTCCCTATTTATTTCAGAGCCCCCTTCCTCCTTCCCATTTCTGAAGAAGAGTCCCGACCCAAAACGTCAACTTTCCTGCTCCGCTGATGCTGCCTGGCCTGCTGTGTTCCTCCAGCTCCAAACGGTGTTATCTCTGACTCCAGCATCGGCAGTTCTTGCTATCTATGACAAAAAGTATGAATCCTAATAGAACATAGAACATAGAACATAGAACATTACAGCGCAGTACAGGCCCTTCGGCCCTCGATGTTGCGCCGACCTGTGAAACCAATCTGAAGCCCATCTAACCTAAACTATTCCATTATCATCCATATATTTATCCAATGACCATTTAAATGCCCTTAACATGGACGAGTCTACTATTTTTGCAGGCAGGGCATTCCACGCCCTTACTACTGAGTGAAAGGTCAATCTTAGGGCTGATTAGTTGACGCAGAAGTTGCAGCAGCAGTGAGCAAGCTAGCCTGAGGTCAAGGTTCATTAAAACAGGGAGATAAGCCTCTTTCTGGGGAAAACAAACAACATTCCCAATGAACGGAAAGTCGCCTGACCGTGGTAGATGACACATGTTGCCAAACTGCTCAGTCGCTGAAGATTAGAGAGTGTGCAGGTTTGATCACACAGGCTGCTTGTATAGAAAGGAGTCAAAAAGAAAGTGTGTAATGGTGACCTCTCAGGAACAGGAGCAGGCTGTGAGCAATGACTGAACATTGAGGCAGAGCAGGATAATAATCCATTTCAATCTAATCCTTGCTCAAATCACTGTAAACCAGGGACACTTCAGTTTGTAAATATTGTACACATAAGCTCATGATGTGTTACCATTATTTCAATGGAGAGCAAGTGGCTGTGTCTCACTGTTGAGACTGCCTTAGGTTATTGTTATCCAGAGTAAACCTGACAGACCAGAAAAGTAGGAATAAAAGCTCACATTCCCTTGCTAATTAAAAAGCTGTCTCACTCAGCTGTAAATACACTTAACAATCCAGTCTTGAGAGCCCTATGCCGGCCCAGTAATATTGCCAGTCTGCTGCCATCTGGGCCAGTTAGCTATCACTTCTGATGGGCCAGGAGCTCTCATGATCTGAATGCAGCCTCCCTGGAAACAGGCCTGAAGTGGGGACATGCCAGTGGATTGGCACAGAAAGGGAGCCAGTACGCCCACCTCCAAGCCTGTCTCCACACAGAACGAAGCCTCTGCCCAAGGCGTCAGACCTGGTGCAGGCTAACCCTTGATTATTTACTCAGCTACATTCCCTTCCCTGCCTTCTGACAGATAAATGTGGTCCAGTCTGGAAATGAAAGGCGAGCAGAAATGATCAGCAGTTCAAAAGTAAATGAATTGCTCTTTCCATTCATTCCAGCCAGGCAAACGGTGGGCCCTCGGAATGTTTCAGATACTTGCGAAGGCCCGGGGGATCTAACCTTAGACGGCATTTGGGAAGGGAACAGGGCAGCGGCAGGCAGGAAAGAGACTTTGAAAGTAGTGACAACTCAGGTTGACATTTGCTTTTGATTTATTTTTCTGATCTGCAGCAATCAAACCTTCCTGCTGACTGTCCAACATCAGCAAAGTGTTGAACGACAGCCCGGTCTGGTACAGGGGTAGCCTTTGATTGAATCCTCCCCAGTCAGGCAAAGGGAAGTCAGTGCTTCGTAACAGCCTTTACACATCAGCTCTGTACTCCTTCCTCACTGAGACAGAACGCCATTCCCACTGTAGGGATTTGTGTTCACAAGGATATCGCATCAGGATTTCCAGGACACATTGACTTCTGGTCAAACTGGCTTTTTCTCATTAGCTTCACCAACATCATCAATGAACTTGTTGACTTGAACTCATAACTCGGTTCACTTACACATTTTCCTGTTGATGTACGTTCATTCTCTGCAAACAAGAGGAACGTGTTCAAACCTTGCACTTTTTTAGCACGATTATGGATGCTTTGTCCATGGTAATGTCATGGCCAGTGAGTTGACTTTCCAACTAATCAGCATCTTTTCCCTATGGAATTAATTGTTTTGATTGTTTGAAACCTATCTTTAGACATGATGAGTGCAAAATGTAAAGGTTCAGCAACATGTGTGTATTTCAGCATTGGTACAGTTGGTTATTCTCAAACATGTTTAGGCCAGATACCCACTGTCACATTTTTATTCTGGCAACAGTTTCATGGTTCTCAATTTAACTGCATTTAATGACAGGGAGTAAGATACACAAGCATTTTTGCAGCAGTGAAATGCAAAACATTTCTGCACAAATACAGGTAAAGCAAAGGACAGGATATTAAACAACAGCTCCATGTACCAGCACTGTACATGATACATTGAATAAGCTGAAACAATTTGAGGCAGAAATACAGTGAGACTTAAACATTACCAAAAAGAGACATAATGTTGAAGCATTTTCTCTTGCACTCATCAGGGCGAGAATGCAAGAAACCAAAATTAGAAAGGGAACTCTAATTTATACAGCATGCCAAGAGGGTACTGATTTGGTTGGATTATGTTTGGCATGGAGATGCAGCAAGAACTGTTATTTGATCTTAGTTGGCTGAATTAAATTTAGACCGGGCAGTTTGAATGTGATAGGTCACAGCATGTAGGGAATGTACTGGGATTGACAGTTTTCACAGAGAATGCAATAGGGTTTGGCTGTTTCTATAACCTATGTCTCAATGAAAAACGTGCAGGATATGGACAAGGTTCATTTACCTGAACAGAATGGGTTTGTGTGCCAAAGTTGTGTGCCTAAGGATTGGGAGAATTTGCCAATAATGGTCTTGATTATGAAATAGAATAGAATATGAATCTAAAATAGCAGAGGACATAAGGGGATTGTAAATTAAGTATGTGAAAGGAAAAGATTAGCAAAGGCTAATGTTGTCCCATTAAAGGCAGGGCAGAAGAGCTTATAATAGGAAAAAGAGAAATGGCAGCAAAGCTAGGTAAGTACTCTGTGTCTGTCTTCACAGAGGAACCCGCAAGTCATCTCACTGAAAGAATTAAGATCCAAGTGTGTGGAATTGAAAGAAATTACTATTAGTAAAAAGAAATTAATGGGACTGAAAGGGGCCCAATGACTTTCACCATAGATGGTTGAAAGAAATTACTCCAGAGACAGTGGATGCATTGATCACCTTCAGTATTTTACTAAATCTGCAATGGTGCCTGCAGATTAAAAGGCTGCAAATGTAACCACAGCGTTTGATAAAAGGGGAGGAGAGAAAACAAGGAACCATCAGCTTGTTCACAAGATTTCAGTCGGAGGAAAATTACCAGAATCTTTATCAAGGATGTGATTAGTAAATATTTAGGAAATAATTGTCTGGTTGGACAGAGTGGACATGGATTTATGAAAGTCGTGACACAAATGAAACACACTGTGAATCAAACTGATCATCTTAGATCATTTCTACTGTACTTCGTAACACAGCTGGGATTGTTTGGTCAATGTTATCCAATAGCTAAATCTTTCAACACTGTCCATCAAAACACTTACCAGTCAGATGCAGTCTGGATCAGATCTACAGTGAGACTTTTCAACACTGTCCATCGATCACATCCTGGGCAGGTACAGTCTGGGTCAGATCTAAAGGAGACCCCCTCGACACTACATTAAACATTGCCTGGTTAGATACAGCCTGGGTCAGATATAACATCATTAGAACAGAAGGTAGGAGCAGGAGGTAGAGAGACTGACAATCTTGGTACAAATGAGAGTCGTGGGTGGGGGTGGAATTTAATAGCAGTGTGGGGAAAAGGAAACTGTCCACATTCACACAGCAAACTCACTACAGATGCAACTTTAAGTATTTTGGAAAAAGATGTAGGGCAAGTGTGAGAACTAACTTTCTTCCTGAACAAAATTTTCAGGGCTACTGAGTTCGAGCTGGGAGAGCAGGACGGATTGGGTTGGTCGTTTGTGAGCTATCATGGAGTCGATGAACAAAATGGCCTCTTCCTGTGCCATAAAGGAGTCCATGATATGGCATTTCCCTTCCAAATTGCGTGCTGTGCTTTCTTATTAACTTTCCGAGCACCTTGTATGACAACATTCAAGTGTCTCTGAATAGTAACAGTTGCAAGTTCCAAGCCTTTCGAAAATCACTTGTGTTTCCAATATTATGCCAATGGTGGTGCAGCAGCCCAGTGGTTAGCACTGCTGCCTCACAGCACCAGGGGCCCAAGTTCAATTCCAGCATCAGGCAATTGACTGTGTGCAGTTTGCATGTTCTCCCTGTGTCTGTGTGAGCTTCCTCCTGCAGTCCGAAGTTTGTAGGTTAGATGGATTGGCCATAGGAAATGCAGGGATAGGGGCAGTCTGGATGGGATGAGAGAGATCAGTGTGGACTTGTTGGGCTGAATGGCCTGTTTCCACACTGTAGGGATTCTAAAGTGAGTAAATGCACACTTTTCTGCAGTTATACAACATCTGCAACCTTGTTGCATCACCTCTTAACTTGTCTATATATGGATATAATTTTTTTAAACACCAGTGCATTTTTACTTTAAATATTTCCCAAATTCATCACTTCTCAATTCTCCTATTTTGAAGTTAACCGTGAGCCTCCTTTCCCTTTAGCATTAACAAATATGACATTGTTTCCCGTTTTCCCTTTCTCTTAATCAGGCCATGCTGCTTTAGAAATTCTCTAATTATTGCTGTTAACACACTGATTGGTTGGCGGTGCTGTTTCTCAGCAGTATTCTTTGAGGATAGCAGCAAACATGATTTGAGCTGTAGTGTGTGGGCAGTGCTGAGTTCTCCAACAGCCATTGATGCCACCCTCTGAACTCTGTACAAATGATACATCACAGAAACAGCCCCGTGTGCCAGTCTGCTTTCACAGCAAGAATCCTGGATGGAATGCTGGGGTCTGCCATGCACTAGGCCATTAGGGGGTCCCTCCTGGCTCGGTGGTAGCACTCCCATCTCTCAATCACTGCTGAGCTCATGTCTCTGTTCATAGAACAGACTCATAGGCATTTACAGCACAGAGGGAGGTCATTCGGCCCATTGTGTCCTTGCTGGTTGGTAAAGACCGAACTAACTAATCCCATTTTCTGGCTCTTGGCCCATTGCCCTGGAGGCTATGGCTAAGCAAGTGGGTGCTGAAATACTGCTTCAATGTTATGAAGAGTTTCTGATCCAACCACCCTTTCAGGCAGTGAGTTCCCCACCCCTGCCACCTTCTGAGTGAAGTGAAAAATATTCCTTTCAACTCTCCTCTACGTCTTATCTTAAAGCTTTGCCTCCCCGGTTATTGACACCTTTTCTCATGGAGAAAGTGCCTTTCTATCCACCATAGCAATGCCCTTTGTAACCTTATGCACCACAGCCAGGTCCTCTCTCATCCTTTGCTGTTGCAAGGAAAGCAACTCCAGCCTATCCAATCTTCCCGCACAGCTCAGACCCTTCAGTTCAGGCAGCATCCTGGTAAATATCCTCTGCATTCTCTCAACTGCAATCACATCCTCCCTGTAATGTGGTGACCAGAATGACAGTATTCCAGTTGTGGCCTAACTAGCATTTTACGGTGTTCCAGCACAGCCATCTTTCTGTTTAATCTGTGCCTTGGATAATGAAGCCTGGATGGGATGCTCTTCAGAGTGTCAGTATGGACTTGCTGGGCCAAATGGCCTGCTTCCACACTGTAGGCATTCTATGAAAAGTACAAGAGCAGGAAGGTGATGTTGAACTTATACAACATACTGTTAAACCACAGCTGGAACATTATGTACAGTTTTGGGGTTCCACATTATTGGAAGGTGTGAATGCCTTGGATAAAGTATAGAGTCAATTTAGAAGAATCGTTCCTGGGATGAGAAATTTCATTGAAGAGGATAGATTGAAGTTTGGACTTCTTTCCTTGCAGAGAAGAAGGCTTACCGGAAATCTGTTAAACGTTTTCTAAATCATGAGTGGGCTGGATGGAGTATATAGGAAGAACCTGTTCTTGCTTGTAAAGGGAAGACAAATAAGAGGGCATTGATTTAAGATGATTTGCAAAAGAAGCAAGGGTGAAGTGAGGAAAAACTTTTCACGTAGTGAGTAGTTAGGATATGGAATGCACTGCCTGGAAATGTAGTGAAGGCATGTTCCATTTAGACATTGAGAGGGTGTGGGGTGCTGATTATTTGGACAGAAACGATGCACAAGGGTATGGGGCAAAAGCAGGGAGATTGGCACTCAGTAATGATGCTCATTTGAAGAGCTAACAGGCTCTTTCAATGCCATAACAATTTGGTGATGTTACCCCTCGAGCAGCATCCTGAAACATTGCAGTGTAGGTGGCAGACTGTTAAAGATTGTACAATATCACTTCAAGTTCAGGCTGTGCTCACTGTATCATCACAGGGAGTCCAGGAGAAGGTGCCACTGCAGTGTGTTGGAGAATGGGGCAGTCACACTGCAGACCTGAGAACCCCATCAATAGTGCCTCAATTCGAGCTAGCTATTGAGATTTTAAAATTATAGACACATACGCCCAGAGAATTTGGGCAGGTTTAATCTTTAAACAAGCTTTGTTGTTGTTGGATGGGGAATTCCATGCATCGTAAGTGAAGAGGATGTGGCTTGGCCAGGTTCAGTTCTGTACTTGGATAGTGAACACACACATTCTCTCCTCAATAGGCCTATTTACCCATAGCTGCTGAGCACCGAATTCTCTCTCTGGGTTCCTGATTCAGGGTTTTAGGGAGTAACATCGAGCTTAAAGGCTGTTTGACTGAATATTACTCATTCAATTCAAAAAGTTTTGTTCATTTGAGGCTCCCCTTGATAAATTTGTAGTGTGGGGGACTCACTGACTGGATGTTGACCAAACTGGCCATCATTCCTGTTGGCGACAGACGCTCAGTATTCTGAATTCACATCTGTACTAAACAGTCGGGAAAGGTGGTGGTCAAATCTGCTTGATTTGTTGAGAAAAAGCTCTGATCATGAATGTATTTCTGCTCGTTGTTGACATTCTCCCCTCAACCCATTAGCCGCCTCCATCTGTCACTGGCTCTGGATTGACCAGCAGCTGGGTTGGCTAACCCTGCTGAATAAATTGGCACATCCCTCCCAAAGAAATACTACATCACCGACGCGGACGCAACTCCACCCACCGCCGGCGCAACTCCGCCCACCGCCGACACCGGCGCAACTCTGCCCACCGCTGGTGCAACTCCGCCCACTGCTGACGCCGATGCAACTCCGCCCACCACCAACGCAACTCCGCCCACCGCCGACGCCGACGCAACTCCGCCCACCGCCGATGCCGATGCAGCTCCGCCCACCGCCTCCACAGCCAGCAGCTCCAGAGGGGACAATAGCATCCAGCCCTGCTGAGTCTTCACCAAACCCCCTGACCTACCCCTTACTGAGGACGAACGGTCAGTCCTCAGTAAAGGGCTCACCTTTGTCCCCCTCCACCCACAGATCAA
>NC_063366.1:21093834-21118434 GCF_021869965.1 Rhincodon typus | reverse complement strand
TCTGCTCCTATGATGCTGCTTGGCCTGCTGTGTTCATCCAGCCCTGCACCTTGTTGTCTCTACTTCACATAATCTGTTTTATTCTCACCCTGGCTCTTTGACGCCTGTGAAAAGGAATTTGCATTCACACACTGTGACCATTTTCTGCATAGATAAGGATTTATTTTATTATTCATTCACAGGATGAGGTTGTTGCTGGCTAGGCCAGCATTTATTGCCCATCCCTCTGGGCAGTTAAGAGTCAACCACATTATTGTGGGTCTGGAGTCACACGTAGGCCAGACCAGTTTCCTTCCTAAAGAATATTAGTGAACCAGAGGGGTTTTTCCCCAACAATCAACCATGGGATTTATAGTCATCATTTGACACTTAATTCCAGGTCCTTTACTGAATACAAATTCCCCATCTACCATAGTGAGATTTGAACCCAGTTTCCCAGGGTCCCTGGATTCACAACCCAGCAATAATACCACTAGACCATTGCCTCCCCTTTAAGGGGCATGCTCAAGCCCTGTGCCTTTACAGAGTCAGCAGGAGCTTAGGGGAGCCAAGAGGTCCCCATTGCTTTCTCCATGGCAAAGTGTCAGTGAATCAGAGTTGACTTGTCAGCCAATCAGCACCATGCTTTGCTGTAGAATAAACTGTTGTGTCTGTTTGAGATTTGACGTTCTTGCATCTGTTCTGATGAAGGCAACATAAAAAACTTCAGCACCATGACTTTCTTCTCAAAAATATTCAACTTTATCAAAACTACATTCACTGGAAAAGCCAGTTCATTGGCTTGTGAATCCCCTCAGTGTCTACCACAAGGAGTGGGTTAATTCTTCATCGTGTGCTCACTGTTTGGATTTATCCAATTTTCCACCCTAGATATTAGTGATCTTATTTGAGAGAAAAATATTGCTCAGGAAATCTTCTGCTAACCACTGAGTCACCGTGAGATTTGAACCCACCTCTCTAGATTATGAATCCAGTGACATTGCCACTATCGTGCCACACACTATGTACTGTTGAACAATTCTGGAGCATGGCGCCATTCCAGGAGAGAAACTGTGAAAGAGATTTACAGAATGGCAGCACGGTCGCTCAGTGGCTAGCACTGTTGCCTCACAGCGCCAGGGGCTCGGGTTCGATTCCAGCCTCTGGTGACTGTCTGTGTGGAGTTTGCACATTCTCCCCATGTCTGCATGGGTTTCCTCCGGTTGCTCCGGTTTCCTCCCACAGTCCAAAGATGTGCAGGCTAGGTGGATTGGCCATGCTAAATTGCCCATCGTGCCTGCCGATCTTTAGGTTGTATGGGTTAGACGTGGGAAATGCTGGGGTAGGGAATGGGTCTGGGTGGGATGCTCTTCTGAGGGACGGAATGGACTTGTTGGGCCGAATGGCCTGTTTCCACACTGTAGGGGTTCTATGGGGAAAAGAATGGTTTCAGGGATGAGGTGCTTCAGTTTGGAGGATAGACGGGGGAGATTGGGACTGTTCTCCTCGGAGTGTAGAAGGCTAAAAGGGGATCTGATAGAAATTTTAGAAATCATGAGAAAGTTCGATAGAGCAGATAGGGGGAAACTGTTTTTGCTTGTAAAACAATCAAGAATGAGATGGCACAAATTTAAAGAGATTTGCAAAATTAGCAAATGTGATGTGAGAAGGAGGTTTTTAGTGTAACAAGTGTCAATTTATAAACTGAAAATATAAAGCTAGTCTTAATAATGATGACCATGACACTACCATTGAAAAACCCATTTCGTTCACTAATGCTCTCGAAGGAAGGAAATCTGTTGCTTTTACCTAGTCTGGCCTACATGTGATTCTAGATTTGGAACTGCTCACTGAAATGGCCTGGCATGCAACTCAGTCCAACAGCATTTAGGGATGGGCCACAAATGTTGACCTTGAGTGACATCCATTCAAAGAAGTAAAGAAAAAAATGTCTATTTTACACCTTATCTCATGCTTCTACATTCTTTAGCAGTAGGGACTCCAGCACTGTGAACACAAAGTTATTAAGAATCTTTACAAGTTAGACACAACTTGTCCATTTGTAAATTGTATCAATGTAGAATTATAGCTCATGTAATGTGTGGCTATACTAACGCTATTTTGGGGAAGGAATCAGACATGCTTACCTGATCTGGGCCTCTACGTGACTCCAGTCCCACAGTTAACACCTCACTGGAGTACAGCACTGGAAATAAAGCCCCATTATTGCCAGAGCCATAGTAAAGTTAAAGATTTTTTTAAAGGATACACAATTCTGCTAATCTATCTATCTTTTTTAGACCCAGTTTGGCAGAGAACGTGGACCAGGTTTCTGTATTTACCAATATTGATGATTTATGACAAATAAATAAATTCCAATTACAGGTAAACATTTATGAATTGTTGGCTTATAACTCTAATGGTTATAACTCGAACCCCCTTATCAAGGCCCCTCTACTTAAATATACTGACGCAGACAGGAAAACTAAAGGGTATTAGGGACAGTGGGAAAGATTCGAAAGGAAAGTCAATGCTCCCAGTTCACAGGGTTCACTGAGATGGTCGTTTCAACTTCTTACTGTGTGCTGCTCCTAGAATCTCCTTCTCCCAATGCTAATTTGCAGAAGGTACAATGTGGCTGGCTTACACGTATAAAGTCTCCAGCTTATTGGTTAAAAGCCATGGCTTACAGCAACCAAAGAAAAAAAAATAAAGTGACTTTCTTCAGGCAAATGGTGCAGAGAACAGAGACAGCTCCTTGTAGAAATCTGATCATTTCTTCTCACCACTAAGCTAGACAACTGCTCGAGAGCCAATCACATCGCAGTTGGCAGGCAAGAGGCCTTTGTCGTCAATAACAGACATTATAACATTAATAAACAGACCAATCAGCTGCTTGTTGCTGGCCAAATCTTCATTTCTACACAGCCTCCTGGCTCCAGCACATCTGTAACTAGACTTCCGCTGCTGCTTGAGCCAGCAGTAAACCATGGTACACAGTGCTTACAATGAGGGTCAAGTTACCTGTTTTTACAAGGTGTGGCAATCCTTCAATCACCCCAGATTTTAAAACAGTCTTGTTCCCATTTTAGCCCACAATCAAAAATACACACCAGTGCGCCACACCAACTTTCTGAAACCACTCAGTTCAACTCAAACCTGTTAGGAAGAAAACAAGACAGCAGCTGTTGCAGTTAAAGCCTTACCCCCAGCAGCTTCTCGGTGTAACTGAGGAATCAACAATAAACTCCAGTGTTGCTGCCAGTGGCACTCACATCCCACACAATGAAGAAGCCACAGGGAGCTCTACCTCACAGCCAGCGAGACTCCCATCAGTGGTGAGAACCCATTCATTTTGTCCCATTGCAATTCTAGCCTCCGTTTTTATATCTGTTCCGTGGGATGGGAGTGGCAATGGTTAGACCCTTGTTATTTATTGCCCAACGCTAATTGCTTCTGAGAATTTGATGGTGAACCAACCTCATGATCCAGCCTTATTTATATCCACTAATTCCATCTCTGATGTTAAAGACCTCAGTGAGATCCCCTTAATCCCCTTACTCTCCTGAACTTGAGAGAATGCATGTCAAGAGGGCTAGCACAGACACGACAGGTCAATAGCTTCCTTCTATGCTGTTACAATTCAGTGACACCATGATACGTTCTGTCTTCAGAATGGAGCCCTTGAGCCCTGATTCCCAGCTAGAGTGCCAACTGAGTATCATAATGAGCCAAGCTCCCACTCTCCTGCAACTGGGAAGGTACTGTCTTTTGCAGGGAGGCAGGCTGGCCCTGGAGAAAGGCACTGCCTACAGGGGGCGCTATCAGTACGTAGGTGCATGCTTGAGAACTGGATCCATTCTTGTTGGGTACCAATGGACTGATTTTCTGACAGTATTGGATCATTGGCCAAACTCATGTTCTCCCAGCCTTTGGAGTGAACGTGGGACCATCATCCCATTCCCATTTTGGGTATGTTTTTGGAATCTTTTGCCACTCACTGAGTGAGCGGTGTGCCAGCTGTCATGTGACTGCCATTCCATGTGGCTACATGTTGCCCAGCTCTGGGTAGATGTATCCCCGGGGCTTCATCAGCTGACCTCTTAACCCATGATGCCACCCTCAGCACACCTCCCCTCAGGGCTCCTGCTCTGGCTGACCATCCTTGCTGGGAGTTACTCGCTCCTAAGGCCAATCAGAATGTGAACATATCCCTCCTTATCTGATTGGACAAAGTCCTGGCTGTCAGCCAAGGCATCCCTTTCATTGGACAGCTCTAAGTTTGCAAAAATAATAAGCGGAAGCATTCAAAGAAAACACAAAAGGCTGTTGTTTCTTTCCCCTCTCTGCGATGATTTTAACTCCCTGGTGGGAGCAATGCCCTGGACCTGACTCCATTTATCCACTCTAGGCCAATCCTGGAGGGTTAGCAACAGCTACATGTGGAGCAGGCCTAAACGCAGGGATTGGGGCCTGTGAAAGCCTGTCCTCCCGGGGGAGGAGAAAGGAATCCTTGGAAATGAGATCACTGATCCTACAAGAGTTCTATCTTGAAGTAAATGAGACAAGGCGGACCCAGTGTGACCTCATTCACGATTTTTACTTGGTTTTGCCTTTCTGAGCTCAGTTGTGGGTCATGCCATATCCTCCTGACGAATTCAAAACGATTATTTATTTTCTCCCCTTGCTCCCCTGGCTCCGAGCAAAGGTGGCCATTGCTTGACTTCACAGGTTTAATCCACACAGATGGACATTCATTCAGATCTTTCCAAGGTACAAAGGGGCTGAAGGCAGGGACAGCTATAACTCACATTACTAAAGCCACGTGCAGCAAAAACTGAGAGGCGGGACCAGGCTAGGGATCCAAAGGTGCAAGTTTCAAGGCGTTATACAGATCAAAAGCCTGAGGCCCACAGCAAGGCCAAAGGTACTGAATTTGAGCTGAAACTGAGTCGGCTTGTCAGGGAACAAAGAAGGTTTATACATTTCCCTTCAGTTGTTGCAGAGCTTTCCCTACACAGACCTGTTCCTGTTTAGCCTGAAGTCCATTCACTGTGAAAGGCTATACGTTCCAGTCAGAAACACGTCCTTAAACAGAGTTTACCTCCAGACCTAGCTATGTGTGTTTTATAGTTCGCTATTTTCTGGGCTCTATCCAACTGCTACACTTCAATACTGACCGTTTTGTTCGAAGCTGTGCAAACGTAGACTTAGATGTTTACAATCTTCACTTATTCCTTTCCCCACAAAAATAAAATTTGAGGAAACTTTTCAGGTATTTCCTTGAATATGTTTTCTTTTGCAGTGGATCATGTTGAGCATGACTTGGGACATCAGCGTGGATAGGCTACACGCTAAGTAAAGAATAATGATTTACTCCCATTGCATACTGTACAGCCCATCAGCTTCTCGTACACGTACAGACTGGAGAACAAGCTAATAATTCACTCCTGTCTGGTTCTGCATAGACTGCATGTGTGTGTCTCTGTAACAGCTCCTGTACATGTACTGTAAGGTAAAGTCACCATTGACTTACCAGTCTATAGGGCTGCTCTCTCAGTAGAGAGAGACAATGGTGATGTTTTAACCTGAGGGTCACCATCCCTCAGGTTAAAGGAGGAAGTTGAGAAAGACAGTCCTTCACAGTAACCTCAGCTGGTGCAGGAATTGAACCAACGCTGTTAGCATCACTCACTGGCCATCCAGCCAACTGAGCTAACAAACCTGTCCAGTTTTGTAAACAGACAGGTACAAGATGCACTGAGAAATAGGCATATACTGTACAGATTGTACCTGCCATTCGCATTCCTCCTGAATGGTTGTGTTCATGTTGTGCTATGTACACACTGGATAATGAGCTGAAAGTGGTTCCCCAGTCGATGCTCTGAACACCAGCCTGTGTGATGATGATGATGTGGGGAAATGAGTTTGCCTATTGTCCAGTGCCACATGTGCCACAGGAAGGTACCCTACTCACCTTCCCAGCATACGTTATACATATGTATGAGAAAGGGTGAAAATAATCCACACACAATTACCATGTGTGAGGGAAAAGGCACTCAGGGAAGATCACTCAGCATTAGGCAGTATCGCAGTTTGAAGACTCCCTGGATTCTGACCCTCACAAGAAGCAGCAGGGTGAGAGGAGATGGTTGCGGAAGATGAAAAGATTAAAGAAAACTCTGTAAAACTTGGCACCAAACTGAAACAAAAGCTATTCTCACCAAGGCAATATTTTTGAATGGAAATTATGTGAAAAATGGAGCCCCATGCATATGTACATATTGATGTGTGTAAATACTCATATGTATATATTCACATGTCATTAGAAATGAACATATCTGAGGTTATGTGTACATATTCATGTATTTCTGTGTATGTACACATTTACCCGAATGTGTATGTGTGTGCGCTGCATGTTTGTACATTCACGTGTTTATTTACATGTATGTGTGTGTGCATGTGTGTGCACGTGTATGTGTGTGTGCATGTGTGTGTTTGCATGTGTGTGCGCATGTGTGTGTATGTGTGTGTGTGTGTGTGTGCATGTATGTGTTTGCGAGTGTGTGTGTGCATGTGTGTGTGTGCATGTGTGCGAGTGTGTGTGTGTATGTGTGTGTCTGTGTGTGTGTGTGTATGTGTGCATGTGTGTGTGTGCATGTGTGCGAGTGTGTGTGTGTACATGTGTGTGTGTGTGTGTGTGTCTGTCTGTGTGTGTGTGTGCGTGTGCGTGCATCTTTTGTGTGCAGACTCCACGCGAACACACACAATCACAACTTTATAGCCTGGCCTGGAAAGTCACAAACAGCTGACAGTGGGCCCTTTGCCTGTGAAAGCCTGATGCAGCACAGCCACCCACATCCAACAAGCAGAACAATGCCAAGGAACATTCTAGAAAGCAAAAGAACCTTTCCTGTTAACATGTGACGAAGGTGGAGACGGAGAGTCCTGCAGAGAGAAACTATCCTTGTTATTGATTGGAATCTTGGCTCATTCAGAGCGAACATGAGCGGGAATTCCATGGGAACTGGGATGGGAGGGGAAAGGGGTCATTGAAAGGGCATTTGAGGGAGGCCATGAATTTGTCAGTGACAGACCTTGCTCGAAACTATGGCAGCTTCCACCAATGCCAACTGAGTGCCTGTATCTGGGTTGGTTGGCTACAAGGACACTCTCATTCCTTGCTATATCTCCCAACCTAGTCCCTTCCGTCCGCCACCCCCATTCTCCTGCACTGCTCTCGGTAGGCTTTCCTTCTCAAACTGCAGCAGATGTGTTTAATGTCACACTTTCTCTGTTGGCGACAGCCTCCAGAACAGCAGCTGCGATCGAAGGTACAACGAAACTGAGTCAGCATCCCAGAGGAAGTCAGCAGACTCGAAGAAATTTCTTGCCTCGTTCCCTCAGCGTGGAGCTCTGTCCAAGGGCTCCGAGAGTTCGGAGAGAGTTTCTTTATTCATTCTGACTGTGTTTCTGCTCAATCCTCCAGAAACTGTCTGCGCTTGGTTCTCGGAGTTACAGAGAACATAGAACAATACAGCGCAAGAACAGGCCCTTTGGCCCACCATGTCTGTGCTGACCAGGCTGTGAAGATTGTTGCTGAACTGTGTCCTCTCGCAGTGACAACTGTTCCATGTCACTTTCACAGGGGATGCTATACTTGCATAAACATTTGGACTTTTAAATTGTTTTTCTTTCTTGTATTTTGCCACAAACAAGGTGAGGATTATGTCTCTGGTTATACACCCAGTCCCAGAAGGGGATAGTGTCTGACCCAATGTCCCACCCAGTCCCTCCTCTGTGTGTCACGTGGGGATCACAGGGAATCTGGAACCCCCGTGGTCCCAGGCTAAAGCTGGTCTATAATTCCAATGGAGACTGTCCTCCCCTGAACATGCAGTGTGCTCTGATATGTGACACACACTGGCACATGTGATCAGAACTCCCAGCTCCGGACAAACCGTTCCACTGCCTCATGGATAGCTTTGGAGAGTCGAAGAGTTATTGGTGCAAAAGCCTGAAAAATAATTTGGACTGTGGCCCAAAGTTGGAATAATGTCTAAAATTGCCATCGTTCTGAACAACAGGGTGCCTCAGTGGTTAGCACTGCTGCCTCACAGTGCCAGGAACCTGGGTGACTGTCTGCGTGGAGTTTGCACATTCTCCCCATGTCTCCGTGGGTTTCCTCCGGGTGCTCCGGTTTCCTCACACAGTCCAAAGATGTGCAGGTTAGGTGGATTGGCCATGGGAAATTGCCCATCGTGTTCAGGGATGTGTAGATTAGGTGGGTTATAGGCGGATGGGTCTGGGTGGGATGCTCTGAGGGTCAGTGTGGGCTTGTTGGGCCGAAGGGCCTGTTTCCACACTGTAGGGATTCTATGAAATGCATGGTTACAGGGATAGGGTAAGTGGTGGGTCTGGTTGGGATGCTCTTTGGAGGGTCAGTGTGGACTCGATGGGCTGAATGGCCTGCTTCCACTCTGTAGGGATTCTATGATTCCTGAAAGCAAGCCTCTGGCAAGCATGGTACTTTGTCTTATTTGTTGATCAGAAGTTAAGGGAGGGACCCTCACATTTGAACAGCCCCTGATCTCCGTACATATCATACAGCCAAGTGTCCGGGAGATGACACTCCCATTTCACTGTGGAGCATTAACACAATATCCTTACCAAGTATTTCTATTACTGCAGATTGTTAAGTAAAAATAACTTTCCTGCTTTAAAATCTTCAATGTGAAAGCCAAGCCTGTAATTTATGTTTTAAAAGTCCTTTTGAAATGTAGCAGCCAACATTCCCTGATATTGGGCTGGTTCAAAACCCAACATGAACCACAGAGAGAGACTTTGGAATCTGATTAACTCTTTGATAACACAAGGGACCTTCTAAAGGTGGGAGAATTTAAAGCCTATGGGGGAACAAGTAACAGAAAGGGGCCTCAAAGTCATGAATTTCTTTGTCTGGTGGACAATGGATCATTTAAAAGTACAATAGCACTTATTTGGATTGGTTTGTGATAAAACCAAAGCCATTTTGCTCAGGGAGGTCTTGAAGGGATATCAGTGGGATGGATTCTCAGCCAATCTGAGCTTTGAGAGCCTTCTGCAATCAACTCCTGTTTTGCCGAAAGAGTCCAGACAATCTGCAAGCGTCATAAACACAGGCTTTTGAGGGAGAAGCATTATCTCTCCCTCTTTGCTAAAACCTTAAAAATTATCCGTTCCCCCTTAGAATCCTGCTACAGTCCCCCTGTACGGGCAAACACTGACTATTCAACCACTGAAGCTTTAAAGGGAAAACTTCAAGGAGTAAGAGGTTCATAGCGGTCTTACTTTCATCCTGGTAATTATTTTTATCCTGAGTGATGCCTCGCCTTTGCATGTGCATTTTTTAGCTAATAACTATCATCTTTATTTGAATGTCCACTGTAGTCATTTTGCAGTAAACTGGCCTTTATCTTCTTTAAGACTAAAACTTTGCTGCTGGTTATTTTTAAATTGAATCACTGGGAAACTAAATGGGAAAGGGGCACACGGACTATAGCTGTTTAAGAAGGCAGCTTCTCAAGGGCAACTAGGAGCAGGCAATAAACACTGGCCCAGCCAACGATGCCCCCATCCCACAAAGAGTTTTTAAAAAATGCAAATTCTCTGGTTCACTGTGACGGTATCTGCCTAGATACTGGTAAAAGTCTATTTACACAGCTTGCTGCTGCAGAAAGGTGGCCAACATCATCAAAGACCCATCACACCCTGGTAATGATCTCCTACAACCTCTTCCATCAGGCAGAAGATACAGAAGCCTGAACACACGCACCAGCAGGTTCAGGAACAGCTTCTTTCCTGCTGCTATCAGACTATTGAGTGGACTCTCTAGCCTCAAACAATGTAACCTGCCATGTTACCTGTATGCCTCTAAGTCTTTTTGATCTGTACATCCTCTGTCTGCTGTGATCTGCCTGTGCCGTTCATAAACAAAGCTTTTCACTGTATTTCGGTACACGTGACAATAAAAATTAATCAATCAAAAAAGTTCGGGGCAGTTTATCGGCGCAGTTGACCATCAATTGCCTTATGAGATAGAAGGCAGTCGCTGTCAAAAAAGATCTGGACAAGCACATGACGAGGAAGGAACAGGGCGACATGCTGATGCAGTTCGATGAAACAAAGGTGGAAGGAGACTCAGGTAGGATATACATACCAGCAGGGGCTGGGTTTGTCTGTGCTGTAAACACTTCATTATGTCTCCTGCTGGAGTGAGGTTTAACAGCACACTCCAAACTCAGGGAAAATAGGGATACAACAGTCCACCATCCTGATTGTAAAGATATCACTGATCCTGCACTGTTGCTGGGTTAAGATCCTGGAGCTCCATTCCTAACACCGCTATGGGTCACCCTATATCCCAGTGGTTGAGAATGCGGCACACCATCGCATTCCTGAGGGCAGTAAGGGATGGGTAATAAATGCTGGTCCAGCCCCTGTTGTTGCCAGATCATGAAATACTGGCACCAGATTAATTGCTCAAACCAGTGGTGCGCTTCTGGCCTGAGGCCACAGTGCATTCACATCACTCCCACTCTCTCCACTTGTGTGAACTCAGTATGTCAGCAGAATGGCTGAAGCCAGCTCATGGGAAGGTGCTGTGAAGGGGCTTGCTGTTCACTGGTTACTGCTCAGGCAGTTTAACACAGACACACACTCTGTGTCAAACAGGACTGGTGGTCATTGGGAAGATTGTGGGCATCTGTGAGATGCTGCGCGTGGTTCTGGGAGGGAGGGGTGGCACAACGGGCAGGCACGTCAGTGCTGTGGGCGGTGGTGTCGAAACATTTACAAACAGGCCGATGTTTATCATCGTTGCCTGAGCAGACCGCTGAGGTAAGCATTGGGCTGGGATTTCTGACTGGGTTCTTTGTCCGTGTTTGTCCAGGTCTGTAGCCGCAGCCTGGTAGAAAGACCCTGACTTTGGAGACTCTCCCTCGCAGTGTTCCTGCTTCATCACGAGGATATGCACGTCTGTCTCAATCACAAAGGGCCAAACAGTCGTTGTTGCAAACACGTGGAATGGGCCAGGGGCATTTCTCGGCCTTGTCTCGTATAGCAAGAGAGCGTTCGGCCCATTGTCCCCATGTTGGGTCTTTGCCAGAGCTATCCAATTAATCCTGTCCTTAACCCATCGCCTGCAAGCCGCAAGTATTTATCCAATTCCCTGTTGAAAATTACTATTGAATCTGTACTGAAAACAACAAATGCTGCAGATCACAGTGGGTCAGGCATCATCCATGGAGAGAGAGCAAGCTAATGTTACAACTCTTTGTCAGCGTGGATAGGGCAGCGTTTATGCTACACTGGGGAGTGGGAGTGGAGTGCTGGGATGCTGACATTGGAGCCATGATTGAGTCTGTTCCCACCAGCCCTCTAAATACCTTGTCCTAGATCACAACAATAACTAGCTGCATTAAAATATCCTCCTTGTTGTTTTTCTGACTTTTACCGATGACCTTGAGTCTCTGTCCTCATGTCGTCAATAATGGTGCTGTGGGGAAACAGCTTCTGAACACTTACTCAATCAGCATCTCCTCATTTTGCGCAGCTAGATTTAATCCTTCTCTTTACCCACTCTTGCACTCAGGAGGACATTACTGACTTCTCTCTAGTCTCTCCATGTCAGATACAGCTCTCCCTCCCCCGAGTTGCTGTGCGATCATTAGAAAGTGCACTCAGTTAAGGAAGGACAGCCTAAGGAACAATCTTTCTGTTCTCCATGAACTTGCTTGGAATTAGCAGAGAATACGGTCATCTGTCAGACTGCATTGTTATGTGTGCAGCAATCTGCAAAAGTTTACTCTGCAAGAATACTGAAACTATCCATCAAGCATGTCACTCGCCTCAGACTGGGCTGGGAGCCCCACAGTGAACAATTTAATCTCAAATTGAATAAAGATTCCTGGCAGCCCAGGCTGCGGCACACTGACTCGAGTGAGATTGTCTGAACTCAGAATCCTTTCCAGAGACATTCATTGTCCTCAGATCATCGCTTAGCTTTCTGTGAAACCTATTCCTTCAGTTTGGCCCAGTTATACCCTTTCACAACAATTGTGCCCAGGGCCGTGTGTCAATGATATTACAAGAGGTTTATTGTTGTCTTGCAGGCTGTGGAAATATGGAAAATATTTCCCCAGCAGTGACGGCCCACGTGTGAGATAATCACATCTGTCCTGGCACTGCAGATAAATATTTCCTACATCATGGTCAAAACATCCACTTAAAGCTCTGTCAGTGATCATGTGCTTAATTATCTAATGGCAACTATGAATATTTTCCTGACTTCACTGTGAAGAAACAACATGCATCTCTCTCTCTCTCTCTCTGTTGTGTCTCTCTCAGCCTCAGGACATCTGAGAGCACTTTACAGCCAATGCTCAATCATATAGCAAACATAATCACTGTTGTAATGTAGGAGACACTGCAGCCAATTTGTACATAGTGCCATTTCCCCCTCAAAAGCAATCCAATACTGAACACAAATTCTGCTTTCATCAGTGAATATTGGCCAGGATACCAGAGGCACCCTGATTCTTCATGGAAATAGTCCGAGATGTACGAAGAAGGTGGTGAGGGAGCTTACAGGAAACAGAAATGATGGGCTGAGCTGGCCAGGCGAGAAACTCAGCCCCACTAACTGAGATATGGGCAAGAAGGCCCATGGGTGACTTTCTTGATCAATCACCAGTTGAGGCCCTTTAGTCATCAATCAATGGCCATTGAAGTGCTTCCGTTTGCCATATCCCCAACCATGTGCTTCTCCAGCAGCGTAGAAAAGCATTGAGTTTCTAGACTGGGAAACCAGGGTGCCCTGCCAACAAAGTTGGGGGATGGCTCCCAAATGTGCCCATCTCGGGACAACCACAGAATGGGGGAGGGGTGGGGGAAATGCTTGTCTCTGAACCCCTGCCACTCCTCTCCCCACCCCACAGGAAGGGAATGAAACTTACTTCAGCTTCTTGCTGCTGGATTTTCCTTGGGTTAGGCCTCAAGCAGCGGCTCTAAATACCCAGAGGCCAGTGCGGAGGCCTGCGGTTTGCTGAGAGAGCTGCCCAAGCTCACTGATCAACTCTTACTGAGCTGATTGTCAGGCATTACGGCGAGTTCCTCAGCAGTGGGGGTGGACAGGGGCGTGGACAGGGGGTAGTGGACGGGCGGGGTGCTGGGGGGGCGCGGTGGGAATCGATGAGTTAGTCACCACCAAACGCATTTAGCCTGACACAATAAGAACAGGAAAACTCCAGAGCCATCTACAGCATAGAGAAAGGCCATTCAGTTCATCAAGTATGGGCTGGCTCTGTGTAAATTAATCCTGTGAGACCCAAAGGCCAATGTATCTTCACAGCCCCATCCATTTATTCATCCCAAACGTTCACCAAACTGCATTTTGAAGTAATTGCTCATCACAGTGAATTCCTGTCCATTATCACTTGCTGCATTACAAACATCATCTCTCTTTCTCCCTGTATATCTTGCTACAACTTTTAAACCAGTGTCTGCATTATCTCCAGCTGTCATCATCTTCTGTACTGCCAATCACCCTCATGCCTGGAATTACAGCTCTGCCTTGCCAGCCTAAAATCCCTTCTCCATGAACCAATTCCATAAGACTCTTCCTGTGCATTCTCACAGACCCTCCCATCCTTGGGATCTTCTATAACCACCTGAGAGAGGCCTCAGTTTAATCTCTCACCCAAACAGTGCACCTCCCACCTCGCACAGCTTCCTTCACTCAGCACTGCACTGGACTGTTCACATGGCTTTGCAGTACGTTAACTGGGTCTATAGCTCTGGGGCTGAGTGAGGGAAAAGACGGAATGTAATCCAGGGCCATGCTTCCACCTAATGAGCTATAACTGGCTCCCATTGATGTCACCGGGCTAGTCATTCAGAGCTTCAAGTTAATATTCTGGGAGATGGGTTTAAGTCCCAGAGAAGCAGGCAGTGCTAGATTGTACAGCACACCTAGATGTCAGCTTTATACCAGCTGCCTCTGCACTGCCCAATGATGCTGACAAATGGCCAGTCCAGAAACTGACTGGGGGGTAGTCCTGAGCTGTGTTATATGGAGTTCCAATGGGTTAAATGTTTTCTATTTACTATGCAGATTTCCAGTGGGTTCCATTCATTCCCATCCATTCTCACTGCACAGAATTCCAATGTTGCAGATTATGCCTTTTCGGATTGTACAGAATGCTAATGCAGGAAGGAGGTTACATTCCCCTCCATTGCTTGTGGATAGCGGTGACTAATGGACATTGTCTCAGTCGGGTAGTACCGCTGGGAGTGATCATTGTGTCACTCTCTGACGTTTAGGATGTTCATCAGCATGTAGAACACATGCTTATGTTTGTTTAACTGAAACTGCTGAATGACTCATTAGGGAAAAGTGATGGAAAGAAGTTGCCAACTGGCATAGTCTCTCAGCAGTTCATCACACTGCTGTCAAATCAGGGAATCACTGCTTGGGTTACAAGCTGCTGAGGTATGAGTTGGTCTGGAAGCAGTGAGCTCAGAGAAACAAACGTTAAAAACTGAATGTGTCTGAGTGACAGGGAATGGCCCACCTCACAGTGACTGGATTGTTACCCACCATTATCATCTTCCCCAGGATCGATCCCAGGGGTTGTTTTTGTGAACAGCCTGAGCGTGAGGAAATAGGGTCCCAAGTAAGTTTATTATTTGAGCGTGGTATTTGAAGGTGGACAATTCAGCTGGTGTAGATATCCCATCAGCATGCAATCCATCACCTTTCACTAACACAGGACCTCCACAAACTTTATTTAACAACAGCAGCAGGAGGTCTTTTGGACCATGAAGTGTGCTCTACCAGTCAACATGCTGCTGGCTGACCCTCAGCCTTGACTCCATATCCCTGCCCAGTCCCTACATCTCTTCATTCCCTGAGATACCATTCCAGCCATAAAGATGTTCAGGACATCCACAATCATCCTGGGGTATAGATCACCAAAAGTTCACTCTGTTTCGAGTGAACAAGCTTCTCTTCATCCACAGCCAATGAGGAGCAAGCATTCACTGTCAGTATGGAAGTAAGAGTGGCACCCTACTCGTGCACAGCAAGATCCCACAAACAGCAGTGAGATGATGTACCAGGTCATCTGTTTTCACTGAGGAAGATAGCTGTGACTTTCACACTGGTGTCATGGGATCGTCTGTGTCCTTCTGACAGGCCTCACAAAGCCACCCCCCCAAACCCCACTCCACACCACCCCCAAAACCCCCAATGATGGGACCTCTGACAGTGCCACAGCCACCCAGAAATATACCCGGAGCATAAGCATGGAGTGGCACCTGAAACCAAATCACTCAGACTCTGAGGCAGTGACCCTCACTGGGTCACAGCTGACACCACACTCTAGATGGGGACTGCTGAGTAAGTCAGCTGGAAATGGAGAAGAGCCTAGTTCCTAGCTTGAGTCTGTAAGCTGGCTGACCCACCAATGTCCTCTGTGCTTACTGGTTACATCTGGGCATCAATCTGACAACGGAGCTTCTTTCATTGCATTCTTTTACCACATCACCCTGGATTCTGCAACTAACAATCTAATTGCCTTTGATTTGTAAACACTGCAGTGTCCCATCGACTTCACCCCCCCCTCTCTAATGCATCACATTATCTTCCCCAGCACACTGACTGCCTGGAGACACAAGGCAGGATATGTCCACATCCTCTGCCCATTCCTAAACAGCTGACCTGGACTATCCTGCTCTTCCCGATGTAGGACCTGGGATGTAAACTGTAGAATTCTTTCCTTGCGTTTTTCCACCTCACTTTCCTCTTTATGACGCCCCGAACAAACCTCTGTCTGTGATCAAGGTTTTGCTCACCTGACCTACTATCTCCTCTATATTTCACATATATTTGCTGTTAGGACTGTTGTAAAGTTGATAGAATGACTTGCATTCTGAAGGTGCATTTTGGAAAGTCAGTGAGTTTCCAAGTGCTTTCCAGTTAAGGAAAGTCTGTTGCACTATAGGGAGAGTAGTAGCCAGTTTGCACAAGAGTGGGATCTCAATGATAGCCTCATGATTACAGCCATATAATCTGATGTAGTTTGGGGATGATGCTGGAGGATGATGAATGACCCAGGGAGAACACATTTGCTCAGCCTCATACCTTGGGAGCTGTGCCATCAACTTGAGAAGGCAGAAGATCGGACTTTGTGGTAGGCCTCATCAGAAAGATAGCACCTCTGACAGTGTAGGGCTACTGCAATACATTCACCGGCAGCGTCAGTCTGGATTACGAGCTAAGGTTTCTGGGCTGAGGAATCTCAACCTGCAGCCCTTCAATTACGAGTGCTAACTGCTGAGCCACTGATTTGATTTGGTTTGATTTGTTTTATTATTGTCACATGTGCTGAGATACAGGGAAAAGTATTGTTTTGCGCGCTAACCAGGCAGATCATGAGTGCATTTGGGTAATAGAACAGAATTCAGCGTGTTACAGCAACAGAGAAGGTGCAGAGAGAGGGATCAACTCTAATACATTTAAGGTCCATTCACAAGTCTGATAGCAACCAGGAAGAGGCTGCTCTGAAATCTGCTGGTACATGTTTTCAAATGCCTGTATCTTCGGCCCGATGGAAGAGGGTGGAAGAGAGCATAACCGGGGTGGGAGGGATCTTTGACTATGTTGGCTGCTTTCCCGAAGCAGGAGGAAGTATAAATGGAGTCAATGGAAGGAAGGCTGATTTGTGTGAAGGACTGGGCTGTGTTCACAACTCTCTGAAATTTCTTACGGTCTTGAGCAGTGCAGTTGCCGTACCATTCCGGGCTGAAATGTTGACTTTCCTGCTCCTCGGATGCTGTCTGACCTGCTGTGTTTTTCCAGCTCCACATTTATTGACTCTTGCTTCCAGTATCTGCAGTCCTTGCTGTCTCTGAGGAGCTGAGACCTAGGTCTTGGAGTTTGGAGATGAGTTTTGTTGGAAATATTATGATGTTGAAGGTGGAGCTGTAATCAATAAAAAGGAGCCTGACGTAGGTGTCCTTGTTATCCAGATGTTCCAGGGATGTGTGTAGGGCCAGGGAGATGGTGTCTGCTGTGGACCTGATGCACAGGTAGGCGAATTGCAAAGGATCAGGACATTCTGGGAGGCTGGAGTCGATGTGAACCATGACTAACATCCCAAAGTACTTCATATTTACGAGACCAGAGTCACCAGGCGGTAGTCATTGAGGCACGTTGCATGATTTTCCTTTGGCACCGGGATGATGGTGGTCTTCCCGAAGCAGACAGGGACTTCAGATCGTGGTAAGGAGAGGTTAAAGATGTTTTCGAATATTCCCACCAGCTGGTCCATGCAGGATCAGAGTGCACAGCCGGGGATTCCATCTGGGCCAGTCAGTTTCCCTGGGTTCAGCAGTGTCTCACCCAACCCTGAAAAATCAACACTTTGTAAAACATCAGCTGATCGAAATTTTGAGGAGCTGCCATCACTTGGGACTTGCCTAGCCTCTCCAAGGGTAAAAGGCAGGTTGTTTTCCCTAGCCTGGGGTGGTGAGATGGAGCGGCGAAGAGGGGAGCAGTAGGAGGACACAGTGGACAGTGCTCAGCAAAATAGTTCAAACCAATGAATGAGTTTTGGCATTTCCTCAATGACATCACTGGCTGAAATCACATGGGTGAAGTCTCAGTGAGAGAGGGAGTGTTTGTGTGTGTGTGTGTGTGTGTGTGTGAAGCCTGCAGCCTTCTTGCTGATCTCACTGTGTTAGAAGGAATTTATTTGACAGTCAGGGCATCAGAGTCCTGTCTACAATCAGCCAGCTCAGACCTAAATCAGCTCTTCAACTCTCCCCTGCCACTGAGGTAAGAGACTTGACTGTTTGACAAGAATTACAGCTAATATTGATCAAAAAGCACTTCTGTTGCTTAAAATTATGATGGTGAAGCCAGCAAATTCAAAAAATGTTTCAACATTTTTTCTGTTATCACTGTTTCTGATTTTCCAGTCAGCTTTAATAGTTAAAGATATGCACCTGAATTCTCCTTAAAGCAAACTGGGAATATTTTTCCTGAAAGGGAGGGAAATTGAGATTTTTCAAATTGTGTTTCTGACATCGACCACTAAAGTGAAAGGAACAATTTCTGTCGCTGTTCATTTAAGTGCATTTTTGCCAGAAGTTGTATAGGATGCTTGGGGAACAGACTGTGAAAAAGTTTTGACAGCTGTTTCTAAGAAAGGGGATTTAACATCTGGGGATCTAGAAATGGATTGTTTAAGTCAATTCTGAATAGAAATTTAAGCGACAGGAATATTTTTTCAAGGGGTAGTTTCGCTATTGTTAAAATAATTTTTCTGCGTAAGAAAGGAAATTGTCAAAACCAGAGGAAAGATGAGGACTTTTTAAATGAATGACTCTGGAATTCATTGCCTGAGAAGAGTGGTGGAAGCACAAATTTCCCAAAGGGAATTAGATTAATATTTACAAAAGAAAATTTCACAGAGCTACAGAGACAGAGTGTGGTTTGAGTCTGGTTTTAGAGCCTCACCAAGATATAGGCTTGATAGGGTGAATGTCCTCCTTCTGCACTGTAAGATTTGGATGACTAGGGCTGAGAGGCTGATTTGCAAATGGTTAAATAATTGAAATTTTTGGGAACTCATTGTGAGACCATTTCAGGACTGGGACACAAATTTCCACCCAGCAATTGCATAATAGCTCTTACAGACCCCGGTCACACTACCATGTGCCAGGCTGAGACTGTTGAAAAAGGAAGCCCTGAACGGAGAAAGGGCTGTGGAAAAGTCTTCCAGGTTCGTATCCTGTCACGGTTACAAATCCAGACCAGGCAGGGCACTGCGGACGAATGTATATGTGTGGCAATTGTATTGTGCGTATAACATATATTGACTGTGCCCATTAAAATACAGATTTGTTGGTCAGCCTCAATTAGCTCTGATTCATTTCCTGCCTTGCTGAATGTCAGCTTTTACAGCTGTCGGTGCTTATTTGTGTGCATGAATTCTCTCCAATGCCCCTTATATATCCCATCTGTGTGATCCATGGATCACAGAATCATAGGATGTTGCCTGGTATGGAGGGAAGGTCTTATGAGGAAAGGCTGAGGGTTTTGAGGCTGTTTTCGTTAGAGAGAAGAAGGTTAAGAGGTGACTTGATAGAGACATACAAGATGATCAGAGGATTAGATAGGGTGGACAGTGGGAGCCTTTTTCCTCGGATGGTGATGGCTAGCACGAGGGGACATAGCTTTAAATTGAGGGGTGATAGATATAGGACAGATGTCAGAGGTAGGTTCTTTACTCAGAGAGTAGTAAGGGCGTGGAATGCCCTGCCTGCAAAAATAGTAGACTCGCCCACTTAAAGGGCATTTAAATGGTCATTGGATAAACATATGGATGATAATGGAATAGTTTAGGTTAGATGGGCTTCAGATTGGTTTCACAGGTCGGCGCAACATCGAGGGCCGAAGGGCCTGTACTGCGCTGTAATGTTCTATGTTCTATGTTCTATAGTATTTTAAGGTGTTGAAGGAGGCCATTCGGTCCATTATTCCTGAGCTAGTTTTTGGGAGAGCTGTTTCCACCTTTGATATGCTTTATCCCAGTTAACCATTAGAAACACTGACTGTTCACCATCACCATTGGTGACAATTGTATATTGCTACTTCTCACATAGTATGTCTGCCGATGCAGCATCAGGCTGCTGTTTTTATTGAGTTACTTAGACCTGACTATGACAACATGCTTCAGCAGTGATAACCAATTCACCTCCTCCCTCCACAGCTACAACCTGGTGTACCTGATCATTGATTTACTGTACTCTGCAGTACAGGAGCTTACAGAGGTTTAGCCAACTTGAACTAGCATCATCTGGCTCATCACTTCAATTCAACTGTTGCCTACTCCCAGAGAGATGCCTCCAGCCATAATCCTGCCACTGTTTATGGTTCTTGTAATCATCCTGGTTGGCATGTTATGCCACACATCTAGGGCAGGTGGGATTGAACCTGGCTCAGAGACAGGGAGACTACCACTGTGCGACAAAAGCCCTTTATCTATCTATAAATCCAATGTTGATCAACTCCCTGATGGTTTGCCAGATTTAAAATCTTGTTAGTCACGGAGTACCTCCTTTCAGTAATTCTGGAGTGAGGTTTAAAGAACTTACTGTCCTGACTCAGGGACTGAGCCACAGCTGATACTTTAGGAAGTGGGTTTCCCCAGCACCTGACAGACCATAATTAATCCAGCCGCTCTGTGCAAACCTCACAGCCCTCGAGAGTCTGAATGATTCGGTTTATTCACTGTATCTGTCAGTCCAGGCTGTGTACCTGTTGTGCACATCGGAATCTGGGAACATTCAGCGAAATAACATCAGGGAAACATTAGTGTGGTGATTCATACTTTCAGACAGGGGAACAAGCTGCAAACCATTTTAACATCTGGGGTATGCAACAAAACAGGTGGCGGAAATGGGAGATAAAAACTGACAAATATTGGAAACCAGAAATGAAAATCTTAATAAACAGTCTTCCCTGGTCTGCGCAGAGTTAGAGTAGGTTAATGAGGCAGAAAGACTCTTTGACAGCAAGGCGATAGTCTGATCTCAGAGGTGTGAAGGTCATAACCTCTCGTATCATGGCACAGAAAGGTTTATATGAACTTGGCTTGTGTTCACTGGGGAGTGAGGGCTGATCTGATCAAGATGTTTAAAAAGATGAGTGGGTTGCACACAGCAGATAAGGAGAGATTATTTCCTCTCATGGGAAGATCAGGGGACCTTATCTTCCAGTTGGAGCTCACTTACTTTCAAGGGAAATCAAATAGAAAGGTTTCACACAAAGGATGCATCATGTAATACTGTACAGTGCACCACTGCTGCCCCATTCACTATTGGTGTGCCATGCACGATTGCTGCATGGTTCACTCTAGCTGTGCAATGCATTATTGTTGCACTGTTCATTATCCATGTAATGTGTACTAATGCTGTGTGAATGCTGTAGTTATAACATGCTCTGATACTGCATCAAGCGGTCCTGTTGTACTGTGCAGTACTGTGGCACTATGCACTATTGCTGCAGCATCACTGCCCCATGCATTACTGTTGTACCATGCATTATTGCTGCATTGTGCCCTGCAATTGTACAATTCACCATGTACATTATTGCTGCGTGGCGCAACATGGTATACAATGCTTCACCGTGTACCATCAACATACCATGCATTGTTGCTGTAGCATTGCTGCCGTATGCATTGGAGTTTCACTCTGCACATTTCTACAGATACATTAATGCTGTATTGTACATTATTGTCCATTACTGCAATATCCACTATTACAATACAAAGTTCTGGCGTTACAACACACAATATTCCACCCAAAAGCACTTAGTCCATCTGCAATATATTGTTGCACTGTGCACAGTCTCTGTATAATACCACAGCTAGCCTGTTGTGCCAATCATCAGGCTGATCTGACTCTCCTCATGTCCACCTTCCTGCTCTTTCCCCATACCCTCGATTCCCCGACTGACCAAGAATCTATCTATCTCAGCATTAAACATACACAAGGACTCAGCTTCCCCAGCTCTCTGTGGCAAGGAATTCTCATAAACCTCTGAGAGAAGAAATCCCTACTCATCTCAGTATTAAATCTGTGCCCCTTAACTATTTTCTGTGATGTTAGCAATCACGAACATCCCTATTTCCTCAACTTTTCACTGCAAATTGTCTCTCCATCTATCTGAGCTCCTTTGTAATGACAATTCCTCTATATCTGCCCCCTCATGTGACTGTAACTTTACCAACCTCATCAGCATTTCTTTGTACAGTATTCCTTTTTCTCTAATGAGCTCAATGCAGCTTCCTCCTTATGCACATCCACAATATTCACTGCTTTTATATGTGTGGCCACAAGTTTCACATTCTCACCACACTTGTGGTGGCTGCTGTGGTTCAGTGGGTTGTTGTTCTAAATCACAAGGTCATGGGTTCTGTTTCCCTGCCAGACTAGCACATGCTAGAATTTAGGCTTGCACTCCAGTGCTGTACTCAGGAAACGCTGCATTGTTGAAAGTGCTGTCTGTCAAATGAGAAATTAAATTGCATCCTTTCCATCCACGTATATACATGTCAAAGATTGTATTGTGACTAATGATTATTGTTAAGTTTACAATAAGATGATAAATTAACTGCTTGTTAACAGATTGCTATTTGTGGGAACTTGCTGTGTGCAAATTGGCTGCCATGTTTCCTACGTTGCATCAGTAACCACATTACAAAAGCACTACTTTGGCCATTTTAGGCTCTACATAAATGTAAGCCTGCACCTGGATTTCCCAATTGGAGGTGTAGGTCATCAATCTGGTCAGAGATATTGTTACACAGCTCTGGAGTAAGTGAGACTTGAATCCAGACCTCTTAGGCTCTAGAGGTAGGGACACTACCATTGTGCCACAAGAGGGCCTCAAAGCAGCTGTTACTGTCAAAGTGACAAACACCACTTTGTTAATGCAACTAGCAGTGGACAGTTTCAATCCATCACCCTCTGGGTTAGGCACCCAGCACACTGCTGCTGTGCCACACTGCCAATGGCCCTTTTGTTTCTGCTGTTTCCCCACAATTACTTGGAATTCCCCAAGTCTATAGTTCAACCAATAAGTTCCTCATTCAGCAAAACCTTAGGATACAACTTAGTTGTTGCTTGTAGGAAATACTAGCATTTAAATCCACTGAATCCATTTACAGCCATTGGCACAATCAATTCTTTTTTGGTATGGAGACACTGTTATTACTGCCAGCATGAACTGCATTGGAAGGACTCTTGTTCTAAATGTTTTATTTCTCTATTTTCTAATTTATTCCTACAATCTGTAATGCTGGACTTTTTATTTTTTTATTTTCCTAATTTTTTTTCCTAAGAACTTTACCTTGTACCTAAGATGGTGATGTAAGTGGCGACTTGTAAACTTTTCACTGTACCCATTTGAGTACGTTATAATGAAGCTAATTCTAATTTTAATTGCAGTTCTAATTCTTTCTCTTCCCTGTGGCGTTTGATTTTCACAGAAGGTATGTGCATTGACGCTATTCTGTACTGCACTAAAACAAACATGTTCAACTATCACAGCCACTATCAAACTAAGTGTATTTACACCTCCCCAACAGATGGTGCAGCAGTGAGGCCAACTTGAAAATGCTCAGATCATGCAATGTACCACACTCCCTCCCTATTTTTAAAAAATACTGTACATTAAAATGTGCAATAGTACATGTACATCATTCCCCAGAATATAGTATAGCTAAACCAATTTCACCGGTTCCTTCATAAATTCATAAGATATAGGGGGGAATTAGGCCATTCGGCCCATCAAAGTCTGCTCCACTTTTCGATCATGGCTGATATGCTCCTCATCCCCATTTTCCTGCCTGCTCTCCATAACCCTTCAATCCATTACCAATTAAAATTCTGTCTAACTCCTCCTTAAATTTACTCACTGTCCCAGCATACACCACACTTTGGGATAGTGAATTCCACAGATTCACAATCCTTTGGGAGAAGCAGTTTCTCCTCAACTCTGTTTTACATTTGCTACACCTTATCCGTCGTCTAGAATGCCCCACAAGAGGGACTGTCCTCTCCATGTCTATTTTATCTATACCTTTTATCATCTTCAATACCTCAATTTGATCTGCCCTCATTCTTCTAAATTCCAGTGAGTATAGGCCTAAACTGTTCAATCACTCTTCATATGACACACCCCTCATCTCTGGGATCAATCTAGTGAACCTCTTCTGAACTGTCTCCAATGCCACCACATCCTTCCTCAAATAAGGGGACCAAAACCGTGCAAAATATTCCAGGTGCGGTCTCACCAATGCCTTGTATAGTTGCAACAATACTTCCTTACCTTTATATTCTATTTCTTTAGCTATAAAAGCCAACATTCCATTCAGTTTCTTTATTATCTGCTGTACCTGCTTGCTAGTTTTCTGTGACTCCTGAATGAGGACACTCAGATCCCTCTGTACCGGAGCATACTGAAGTCTCGCCCTATTTAAATAACAAGTAGCCTTCCCATTTTTCCAACCAAAATGCATTACTCTCACACTTATCCATGTAAAACTCCATCTGCCACATTTTGGTCCACTCTCCTAACCTATCTATATCCATTTCTAAAGTTCTTACTTCCTCATTGCAATTTTACCGTCCCACCTATTTTGTGTCATCCACAAATTTGACTATAGAGCCTTCTATCCCTGTATCCAAGTCATTACTGTAGATTGTAAATGCCTGGGGTCCAAGGCCTGAACCCTGTGGCACCCCACTAGTTAATTCTTGCCATCCAGAAAAAAAAACATTTATCCCAACTCTCTGTCTTCCGTCCATCAGTTAATCACCTATCCAAGCTAATAAATTACGCCTAATCCCATATGATCCAACTTTGTGAATTAACCTTTTATGCGGCACCTTATCAAACACCTTCCGGAAGTCCAGATATATTACATCTACAGGATCCCCATTATCCACTTTGCTTGTTACATCTTCAAAGAACTCGAGAAAATTAGTCAAATGTGATTTACCATTCAT
>NC_063366.1:21080199-21093334 GCF_021869965.1 Rhincodon typus | reverse complement strand
ACGTTATGGGAGGGATGATAAGTAAGATTGATGATCACACCAGGATTGACCGCATGGTTGACAATGACGAAGATAGTCTACAGGACGATATAAACCGATTAGTCAGAAGGGCAGACTCGTCGTAGGTGGAATTTAAGTTGGAGGTGATGCACTTTGGAAGAAGTCACAAGAAAAGGGAGTACTCAATGAATGACAGGACAGTAGGAAGCTCAGAGGACCAGAGGAATTTGGGATGCTTGTTCACAGATCCCTGAATGTGGCAGGGCCTGTTAATACGTTGGTTAAGAGGGAAAATGTGACACTTGTCTTTATCAGTTATAGAATAGACTATAAGAGCAGGGAAGTTATGTTGGAGTTGTCCAGGATTTTGGATAGGCCACAGCACTATAGGAAAGAAATGATTGCACAGGAGGGAGCGCAGAGGAGAGTCACCAAGATGACACAAAGTTTGTTGGAATTGCAGATAGCGATGAGGACCGTGAAAGGATACAGCTGGATATAGATGGGTTGGTGACTTGGACAGAGAGACGGCAGATTTAATCTGGAAAAATGTGAGGTAATGCATTTTGGAAGATCTAATCCAGATGGAAAATATACGTGAATGGCAGAACCCTTAAGAGCACTGATAGGCAGAGGGATCTGGGTGTACAAGTACACCAGTCACTGAAAGTGGCAACGCAGGTGGAGAAGGTGGTCAAAAAGGCATACGGCATGCTTGCCTTCATCGGCCGGGGCATTGAGTTTAAAAATTGGCAGGTAATGTTGCAGCTTTATAGAGCCTCAGTTAGGCCGCATTTGGAATATTGTGTTCAATTCTGGTCGCCACGCTACCAGAAGGATGTGGTGGCTTTGGAGAGGGTACAGAAAAGATTTACCAGGATGTTGCCTGGTATGGAGGGCATTATTGATGAGGAGAGGTTGGAGAAACTTGTGTTGTTCGCTCTGGAGGTTGAGGCGCGACCTGATAGAGGTCTACAAGATTATGAAGGGCATGGACAGAGTGGACAGTCAGAAGCTTTTTCCCAGGGTGGAAGAGTCAGTTACCAGGGGTCATGGGTTTAAGGTGCGAGGGGTAAGGTTTAAAGGTGATGTACGAGGCAAGTTTTTTACACAGAGGGTGGTGGGTGCCTGGAACTCGCTGCTGGGGGAGGTAGTGGCAGCAGATGATGTAATGACTTTTAAAGGGCATCTTGACAAATATATGAATAGGATGGGAATAGAGGGATACGGTTCCCGGAAGGGTAGGGGGTTTTAGTTGTGACAGGCAGCATGTTGGTACAGGCTTGGAGGGCCAAAGGGCCTGTTTCTGTGCTGTAATTTTCTTTGTTCTTTGTTCTTTGTTATGTTGTCTGGGATGGAGCATTTTCACTAGAGAGTGAAAGAGAGTCTGGGTAAGTTCAAATTGTTTCCTTTGGAGCAGAATGGGCTGAGAGGGGACCTGGTTGAGCTGTTTCAGATTATGGATAGGGACAGAGTGAATAGAAAGCAGCAATAACAAGGGAGGGAGGGGGAATAATTTTAGGGTGAAAGGCTGCAGGGTTACTGTAGTGATGGGAACAAGGTCAACCAGATGTACCTCATTAAATATGAGCTCCCTGATTGGGGCTGTTAATCTGGTCCAATCAAGGAGCCCTGGCTGACAGGTATAAACAGAAGTGTCGGGAGTTCTGTTCACTCTGAGAGCTAAGCTAGTATCAAGAACTCTCCACGTGTAAATAAAGGGTTATGTGGTGACAGGATACCGGCCAATGTGGAGTTATTTCAGTGACGACAAGAGTGGGGTTAATGATGTAACCATGCAAAAGCACCTACTAGCTGAAGCCCAACAGGACTTCACATGGGTTCCACAACTGGCTTTATTGTTAGAAAATGCAGAAAGTGGAGCGGATGAGTTGCAGGACATCCCAATGGAAGTGGACCTCCCTTGCCAGGCCGACTGAGTTTGGGGAACATCACTTGAGTGAAGGCTATTGCACAGCCTCACTCAATACATATCCTGGACAGAGGGACTCTAGGTCAGCCCACAGCAAAATCCCAAAACAAAACCAGGCCTTGGCCAAACAGTTAAAATTCCCTTCAGGATCAAGGCTGCAAGCCATTGTAGTTGCTGCCAGTTTACAGTCTCAAGACATCAAAAGAGACCCACTCAGCCTGAATCGAGTAAAAGAACTTATAGGCTGGTATCCAAGAGAGTGCACACCCTGGAAAGCCCACCTACATCCGGTTTGGAACAGCTAACTTGCTTAGCAACATCCAAATCAGAACCAATCAAAATAAACATCTGGTTAAATGATCACCCAGTTCTCCCAGAGGTCAATACCAGCTCGGGTCGTTTCAGTGAGTGCAGAACCAGTCCTTTACAAAATTCTCTCTAGACTCCAACCCTTAAGTTTATGCAAGACCTCAGCCAGACTGAGAACCTATACCAGGGAACCTTTACAGATTAAATGTACAATATCAATGCTGGTCTCTTATGAGAAGTTCAGTTACCACTGATAGTAGTAAAAAGCTCAGGCCTAACTTGATGGGGTAATTGAATGACAAAGATTCACCTAGATTGGCTTGACATTTTTTGATTAGAAATGGCTGTCTGAGTTAAGCTCTAATTAAATACTTGGAAATTTTTCAGGAAGGTCTAGGGACTATCAAAAGAGTCAAGGCCACCTTGCACGTTGACCAGGAAGCAATTCCATGATTTTGCCAGGCCCTCCCAATGCCATTTGCCTGATGGAAATCAGGAGGCTGGAAAACGAAGGAATCATCAAACCAGTCCAGCTTGTGGAATGGGCAGCTCTAAGGTGTTGGCACACTCTGATCCCAAGTGAGATCTGGTGGTGACATGTGATGCCTCCCCATTTGGCATTGGGCTGGTATTAGCTCATAGGTGGCCCAATGGAGAGGAACGCCCAATAGCGTATGCATCAAGGACTTTAGCTAACGCAGAGCATAAATACAGCCAGATAGAGAAGGAAGGTTTAGTGGTCATATTTGGAGTCAGGAAGTTCCACCAATACCTTTACGGGTGTAAATTTGTCACAATAATGGACAACAAACTCCTGCTAGGTCTACTTAAAGAGGACAAGGCAGTGCTGCCCATAACTTCAGGCTGAATTCTGCAGTGGGCTCTATTACTAGATGCATATAATTACACGTTGGAACACCATCTGGGAAACCAAGTAACAAATGAGGATGCAATGAGCCACCTCCTACAGGCAGATACACCACTGCTGGTACCGCCACTGGGAGAGCCTGTAATGGTTTTCAATTTTCTGAACATGCTACCGTTCACAGCTGGCAGCATCAGACTTTGAATGCAGAAAGATCCGGTCCTGGCAAAACTGAATCAGCGGCTGGAGATGGGGGACACCAATGGGTCATCACAACCAGAGCTGAAACCTTTTGGGACCCAGAGAGACCAGATCACAGTAGAGGATGACATATTATTATGGGAAGCAAGAGTGATTGTCCCAAGCAAACATTGTCACCAGATACTGGCTGAACTTCACCAGGGTCATCCATGGAGTCTCCAAAATGAAGATATTGGTGAGAAGTCAAGTCTGGTGGCCAGGATTGGATGCTGACATAACCATGTTGGTGGAGCAGTGCCAACAAGGACAAAGATTACTGCCAGCAGCTCCCCCATGTTCATGGGAATGGCTGTGTTAACCCTGGGCTCAGTTACACATCGACTATGCAGGTTCTTTCCTGGGTTCAATGTTCCTAGTCACTGGGGACACCCACTCAAAGTGGCTTGAGATGCATAGAGTTCATTTCTCAAACACAGGGACGACAGTGGAAGTGTTGGTCGCAGATAATGGACCATTGTTTACCAGCAGGGAATTTGAGTATTTCCAAAAGTCAAATGGTATTCGCCATATAAGGACAGATCCAGTCCATCCATCATCCAATGGTCTGACAGAAAGACCAGACCAAAGATTGAAGTCAGGTTTAAAGAAAGAGCCTACAGCTTCACTAGAGAGCAAACTGTCCCGGTCCACCCCTCACACAATGACGGGGACAGCTCCGCCTGAGTTGCTAATGGGGAGAAGACTCTGCACCAGGTTAAACCTGATCTTCCTGGACCTGGGGTGGATGGTGAAATGGCATCAGGAACGCCGACGCCAGATACAAGACTCCACTAACTGAGTTTACTTCAGGGGGCGAAATTTGGAGTAGGAACCACAGGAATGGCCCTGCAGGGGTAAGAGTCACAGTTGATGTAAGGTCAGGTCCAAGTGACATATGAAGTTCGGGAGGTGTGATAGTCCTGAACCACTACGTGGGCCACTTGAAAGCTGAAAACTCACAAATAGTGCGAGGGCTGAACGTACCCGGCTCCTCGACAGCTTTTCCGACTGTTCTAGAACCATCAAGCATTAGAGGGACCTTGCAATCTGAGATAGACACAGCGGATGTCACTGCCTCGATGCTTGAAGAGGAGAATGAACTTCTTCAGAGATGCTCCAGGCACAAGCAGTGAGCTACTGTGCGTTACACGCCTCCCGTATCCGAGGCAGAGTTGGAGGAACCTGACCCGGTCCTCAAAAGCCCGAGAAGGAGCTGCATAAAAAGGAACAGGCCTTTATCCTCGGACTCAGAAGGGGAGGGATGTAGTGACTGGAACAGGGTCGGCCACGTGGAGGTCATAGAATATGAGTTCCCTGATTGGGGCTGTTAACCCAGTCCAATCAGGGAGCCCTGGCTGACAGATACAAACAGGAGTGTCAGAGGCTGTGTTCACTCTGACAGCTGGCTCCGAGGAAGCTGGATCAGTGTCAAGAGCTCTCCACGTGTAAATAAAGGACAGCTTGGTGAGGGATAGTGGCCTCTGTGGAGTTATTCCAGTTACAGTAGATTTGAGGAAATGATGTCTCAAGCAGACGGTGACGGGAATCCGGAATGCACTGCCTGGGCGGGTAGTTGAGGCAAGAAACCTCACAACATTTAAAAATTGCTTGGATAAACACTTGAAACGTCATAACATTCAAGGCTGTGGGCCTGGAGCTGGAGGGTGGGACTGGTACAGATTTAGAGTAGTTTATGCCAAGATAGATTCGATGGCTGAATGGCCTCCTCAGTACTGTATTATTCTAACAATCTAAGGAGGATCTATCTTATGAGGAGAGCTTGGACCTGTAATTGTTGGAATTGGTAAGAATGAGAGAGGACTGTATTGATATGTACAAGATGCAAGTGTCTTAAGGAACTTGACAGGATAGATGCATAAAGATGGTTTCTCCTCATGTGAGTTTCCAGGCACACAATCTATAATCTCTAGACGCTGGGTCATCGAGTGTAATTAAGGCTGAGATTGAGTTTTAATCTGTAAGGGTTACGGGGAAAAGGTAGGAAAGTGGAGTTGAAGATTATCAGATCAGTCTTTACCTCATTGAATGAGCAAATCCGATGGGCTGAATGACCTATTTCCACGCTATGTCTTATGGACTGCATTAGAAAGAGTGTAGAAGAGGTTTATGAGAATAAAGTTATGAAGAGGGATGGGAGAAGCTGGGACAGTTTTCAATGGAGAAGAGAAGGTTAAGAGATTTGACAGAAGTTTTCATAGTCAGGAGGTCACTGGACAGTGGTGATAGAGAGAAACTGTTCTCACTTGGAAACGGATTGAGGATCAGTGGGCACAGATTTAAAGTGTTTTGCAAAAGAAGCAAACATAGGAGGAGTCATTAGCAAGGATGGAATGTGTGACCTGGAAATGTGGCGGAGGCAGGTTTAATTGGGGCATTCAAGAGGGTGTTGGATGATTATTTAAATAGAAGCAACAAGCAGAGTTATTGGGAAAAGGTAGGAGGTTTGCACTAATCCAAAACACTCAGAGAGCTAATGTGGACATGGTGGACCAAATAGCCTCCACCTGCACCATAGCATTTCTGTGATTGAATGGCAGACCAGGTCTGAGTGACCGAATGGCTTATCCCTGCACTAGATTCACATGGTGAGCTAATCTGTGGGGATCTTTTGTGTGGAGAGTTAAATATTGACCAAGACACTGGGGATCGGGAAGGGTTATTTACCTGCGCCGTTTCCATTAATGGCCGTGGATTTTGAGATCGCTGAAACATCAGACCAGAAAGGCAGCCCTTCCTCTGGTACAGGCATTGGGAGTGCCAGTCTAGATGCCATGCTTAGGGATGGGTATCGATCCCACACAACCTCCCGGTTGCTTGCCGAGCCACCCACCCATTTTGTTGCATTTTCCTTTTGACCAGGAGGTTTTGTGTGAAGCAGTGCTCCCGCTGCCACCTGGGAATCCCGGCCTCGGAGATGGTGATGTGGGCCAAGGACGAGGTCTACCACGTCAGCTGCTTCACCTGCGCCGTCTGCGGTGAGGCGCTGGTGACAGGCGACCTGTTCGGTACCCGACAGGGCCTGGTCTACTGCCAGACGCACTTTGAGCTGCTGTGCCGGCAGGAGGATGAGGCCAGGCTGATGGGAGGCCTGTCTGAGCTGGCCCTCACGGTGGACGAAGGAGTCGTGGCGGGTCAAAGAGACAATGACTGGCACACACGGAGGTGCAGTGCCCGCAAGAGGAGAGGTTCCAGACACCACACTGAGGGAGACGATTTCAATCAAGGTAGGTGCTTCTGTCACTCTGACTAACCTGGTAATGTTTGTGATTGGATGGGACAAGGCTAGCTATTCAGAAAAGGATGCCCTGCCAGAGGATCAATGGGTAACAAACCACATTCCTCCGCTCCACGATTGCAGGTGGACCATGTTCAAAGTCTCCTAAACCAGTCAGTTTGGTTCGTTTATTATTGTCACATGTACCTAGGTACAGTGAAACATTTTGTTTTGCTTGCAGTATGGGCAGGTCATACCGTACAAAGGTCACAGGGTGATTGAATAGCGCAAGGATAACCAAGGTGCACAGAAAGGAAGATCAGCATTCGATTTGAAATTTGAGAGGGCAGTTCAGCAGTCTAATAACAGCTTGGAAGAAGCTGTTCTTGAACCCCTTGGTATGTGGGTTTAAGCTTCCGCCTGACTCAAGGGATTGGAAGAGATTATTACCATGGTGGGAGGGGTCTCTAATGATGTTGGCTGCCTTCCCAAGGCAGTGAGAAGTGTAGATGGAGTCAGTGGATGGGAGGTTGGCTTGTGTGATGGACTGGGCTGTGTTCACAGCTCTCTGTAGTTTCTCACGGACCTGGGCACAGCATCAGTGGTAGGGATAAAGAACGAAGGCTTTGTTAAATTGCAAATAAATACTTAGAATGAGAAATATAAAAATGAAGAGTCATTGTGGATTTCCAAGGTGGAGATATCAGACAATTTATCTGGCTTTTTCAAACAGCCTGGGACAAAGTGTCCTGTAACAGCTGAATCAGTGAAGCCAGAGAACGTGAAATTGAGTGACGTGTGGCTTCAATGTAGAGAGCACAGAAAAAGAGTTCAGGGTTAATTATTTGAAGTGGCAGAAGGTGGGAATCACAGGGATTGGATCTGGGATCCTTGCTGGGATTCTCTTCCCCAGAAGTCCAGACACAGTTCACTAGACTAATGGAGCAACTGTCTCATGAGGAGAGGTCAATTAGATTGGGACAATACTCATTGGAATACAGAAGAATGAAAGGTGACCTTATTGAAACATTTAAGATTCCAAGAGGATTTAACAGGGTAGATGCGGAGAGGTTGCTTCTCCTTGTGGAAGAGGGCATTGTCTCAGAATAAGGGGTCACACAGTTAGGACAGCATGGTGCTTGGGGGTACAGTGACTTAGTGGTTAGGACTGTTGGCTTGCAGCTCCAGGGATACAGGTTCAATCCTAGCCTTGGGTCACCCTCTGTGTGGAGTTTGCACGTTCTCCCGGTGTCTGTGTGCATTCCCTCCCTCCAAAGATGTGTGGGCTAGGTGGATTGACCATGTTAAATTGCCATAGTTTCCAGAGATATGCAGGTTAAGTAGATCAGCCATGGGAAATGATGCAGTGTGGGTCTGGCTGGAATGCTCCTCAGAGTGTTGGTGCTGACATGATGGGCCGAGTGGCCTCTTTTGCACTGCAGTGATCCCATAACAGAGATGGGGAGGAATTCCTTGTCTCAGGGGTTAGTGAATCTGTGGAATTCTTTACCACAGAGGGCTGCTGAGACTACTCCAATGGCTGAGGGAGACAGATTTTTAATCAGTAAGGGATTGAGAGTTATGGTGAAAACATAGGAAGTCAAGTTGAGGATTGTCAGACCAGCCGTAATCTCCTTGAATGATAGAGCAGACTCGATGGGCTGAATGGCCAATTGTTGTCTTGTTTAAATTTGAGGATGACTGGGCAATTGGGGGAAGGTAATTAGAACTTAGAAGGCCAGCAATAAATGACGGGGTCATTTGAATGAATTGGCAGAATGGGCAAATAATTGGCACATGAAGAATCGAACACAGATCTGTTTGAGGCCATACGTTTTAGTAAGAAGGAGGGAGGTCACTTTTTTACTTGGAAGGTATCAGTGTAGGTGGTATAAAGGCACTAATTGCTCTCAGCATAGCAATTAGGAAAAGCTTCATCACAGGTTAGCAAAGCCTTTTATACAAAAACAAACCAAACACAGTTCTTTATTTCGAGAAAGATAGAATTGGAAAGTAGGGAAGTTGAACAAAACCTGCAGTAAGGCTTGGGTGAACTACACTTAGTGTCCTGCATCAGTCTAGTCGCCCTGTTCTAGTTGCTTTGGAGAGGGTGCTCGGAAGATTCACAGGGACGACACCAGACCTCAGGATGTTAGTGATACATCAGGATAAGATTCAAGATCTGAAGGATAGATAGTCATGTCAGACTCAAAACGTTAGCTCTGTTTCTCTCTCCACAGATGTAGCCAGACCTGCTGAGTTTCTCCAGTGTTTTTATTTCAGAATTCAAGCATCTTCCGTATTTTATTTTCACATCAAGAATGGATTGACAGGCCCAGCTCTCTTTGCGTAGGGGGAGGGAAGGTGAAGGGGTGACTTCATCAAGGTCTTTGAAGTTGTGAAAGAATTTTGATAGAGTGGAGACACAGACAACATCTCCTGACGTGGACAAGACGAAAACTTGAGGCTGACAGTGTGAGGTGGTCTCCAGGGAACTCAACAAGGGATTCTGAAACATCCTGAACCAAAAGCTAGTGAGGAACGTGAACTTTATCCAACAGGGAGGGATTGAAGTGGGTAGTAGTACCAAAGGAAATCTACTAAAGGGGAAACTAGACAAATAGGTGAAGGAGAAGGGAATAATGGTAACAATTGTAGATTTGGATGAAGAAATGTAGAAGGAGTATAAATATCAACAGGCACTATTTAGGCTGAGTGGACTGTTTCTGTGCCATATATCTTATAGAATCCGACGTATAAAACCCAAAAGGTTTATGAACATCTTTTACAGAATGTAATCTGCCCTCCTGATCCAGTCTGTGTGACTCCAATCCCACACCCCTCTGCACTTCCATAACCTAGTCTACTGCATTTGCTGCTCACAATGTGGTCTCCTTTATGCTGGGGAAACGAAGCCCAGACTGGGTAACCGTTTTTCAGAACATCTACATTCTGCTCGCTAAAAAAAAGACCCTGAGCTTCCAGTTGCCTGCCACTTTAACACACCACCCTGTTCCCTGGCCAACATCTCTGTCTCTGGCTTGCTGCAGTGTTCCAGCGAAACTCAGTGCAAGGTGGAAGAACACCACCTCATTTTCTGCTTGGGGACCCTACAGCCTTCTGGGCTCGATATCAAGTTCAATACCTTTAAGGTTTGAGGTCTCCCATACCTTTACCCCAACACCAGGCCTTGTTTATCATACAGTCTGCTATAACACACAGCCCATTGTTAGCCAGTAATTGTCCCCATTGACAGCTATTCAACTTCCAAGCCTGACTGTTACCACTCCTCTGTCTATCCAATTGTTCTTCTCTCTCTCTTTGGGCTCTGTCCCCACCTATCATTTACTCCTTACACTTCCCACCACCTCCTGCATATAAACCGACATTTTCCTAGCTACCATCAGTTCTGAGGAAGGGTCGCTCAACCCGAAACGTTAACTCTGATTTCTCTCCACAGATGCTGCCAGGCCTGCTGAGCTTTTCCAACAATTTCTGTTTCTGCCCCCTGTGTGGTTGACCTTTGCCCCCTCCGCAAAATGATCAGGGAAGCCACTGGGTCACTGCATCCATTACACAGGATCATTGAGAAGGCTCAATGCGCTTTGGGTAACTGAGGCTAACTTATGTTGGTCATACCAGCAAAATGTTCACTGGGCATCCTCTTTGACTTCCCATCTCCCGAGCTAAAGTCCCTTCCCCCCTTCCACATCTCCATTCCACCTCTCTCTCTTTCCCTATTCCCCACCACAAATATCTCCAGTCTCTCCATACCTCTGCATCACATTAACCCAGGAAGGACGCCTATGTGTGGATTCACCAGAGCAAGCATCAAAAGACCAGATGATGAGGAGACATTATATAAACTCGGTTTGTCTTCGCTGGAATATATAGGCTTAGGGGCAGCTAGACTGAGATTTGGAGGATTTTGACAGGAATTGACAGGATAGCTGTAAGATAAAACCAATTCTGTTAGTGCTGGCACTGAGGTCAATTGTCATTGAAAAACCAGAGGCAGGTCAATCAACAGGGACGTTAGGATGTGCTTCGCCACACAGAAGGAAGTGTAAAAATCTCTCCCATTAAAAAGACACTGATAGCAGTGCAAAGAATCACTTAACATTAACATGGTTTATTTCTCTGGATAAGAGGGGTTAAGGTGCAGAGCGGCTGTGTCCATATCAGATGGTCGAACAAGCTTGAGAGGGCTGAATGGCCTCCTGTCATTCCTCTTGCGGGTCTAGTTTGTTATTGCAGGCAAGGTGTTGTCTCCCTTTGTTGTGGTTTCAGTCTGCTCTGAGATGGGGCAGCCGCTGGAGGAGCTGCGTTACTGTGGCCAGCAGAAGACGAAACGTATCCGCACCTGCTTCAAGCACCACCAGCTCCGCACCATGGAGTCTTACTTTGCAGTCAAGCACAACCCAGACGGTAAGGACTGGGAGCAACTCTCCAAGAAGACTGGCCTGCCCAAGCGAGTCCTTCAGGTGAGAGCAGCTCTGCCAGTACGCTGATCCCCCCACCCCCTCACCTTCCCTAGTTGCTGGTTAACATAACACACATGATTAGCACCAAGATACAGACAGAACTGACCAGCTCAGTGCTGGTTTCTGTTGCAAAGCCATTGAAATACATGAATAAAGACATCTCGTTACAAATGTACAAGCCTTTCGGGGGATCACACCCCTGTGCAGTTTTGGTCTCAGCAGGGATTGGATGGAGCATAGTGGTTATAAAGTCATGGTGGCATGGAGAGGGTGAATATCCAAGGCCTTTTCTCCAGGGAAGGGGGGTCCATAACTAAAGGGTACAGGTTTAAGTTGTGAGGGGAAAGATTTAAAAGGGACCTGGGGGCAACTTGTTTCACACAGAGGGTGGTATGTGTATGGAATGAGCTGCCAGAGGAAGTGGTGGAGGCTGGCACAATTACAACATTTAAAAGACATCGGGTTGAGTACATAAATGGGAAGGGTTTAGAGGGATATGGGCAAAATGCTGGCAAATAGCAGTTCAGGGTTTCTGGTTGGCATGGATGTGTCGGACTGAAGAGTCTATTTCCATGGTAATATATACTTATGACTCTAATGCCCTCACTTGATCCTGGGGAGTGAGAGAGTTGTTCTTTGGCAGACTGGGGGAAGCTGGGGCCTGTAATCTCTGGAGTTTAACAGTGCTCTCAATGGCTATATATTTCTGAAGGGCCCTGGCATGGATGACACTGAGAGGCTGTTCCCCACTGAAATGTAGGACACAGATCTTGGGTTCAGAGGACAATCATTTACAACCAAGATGAGGAGAAATTTCTCAAGAGGGTTGGGAACCTTTGGAATTCTTTACCCATGAGGTACCCATCATTCAATACATTTAATTTTTGGTCTCTCAGGAAATGACAGGATACGGGCAGCAGGGGGCGGATGTGGTGAAAGCCCGAGACCAGCAACGGTCATATTGACTATTGGGACATGCCCAAGAGGTCAAAGGGTCCACTCCTGGGCCTATTTCTTACGGCTGTATGCAACGTTGCAAGGTCCTAAGATCAAATTGTGTATCCAGCAAAGGGCAAGCATGGGAAGGAAAGGGAACGCGATTAGCTGGGTCGAGATAAATTGTTGCCATGGGGTGAAGTGAGGCCAGAGCTGGAGAATGTAAATGAAAGAGGAAAGAAGATCAGAGTGTGGTAACCTGCCTGAAACAACAGTCTGTGCTGCTCAGTTTAACCCGAGAGCCATCATTGTAATCACTTTGTGCAGAGTGACCAATCCCCTTCACACAGTCTCAGACCTGTATAGGCCCAAGGACGGAGCATTTCGGGAAGGCCTCATATGGCCATACTCACAGTGGGGAGGGCAGCAGCTAATCTACGCACAGTAAGATCCCAGAAACGGTGATCGGATTAAGCCTTTACTTTTATCGCGACGTTAACCATTTCAGGAACCGTTATTGACCAGGATGTCTTTCCCATCTCCTCAAGGGTCCTTGGTTTAACCCCGCTCCCCACCATCACACCCCATCCCTCATCTGAGAGGCAGTGCCCCTGACAGTGTTGTACCCACTGCCAGCATCAGCCTTCCTTCACCCGCTCAAGCCTTGCAGTGGGGACGTGAATCCGTGACTTTTCCGACTGAGAGGCGAGAGTGTAGCTCAATGACAGCAGGTGGGAGGGGGCAGATGCAGGGGGAGAGATTGGGGCAGGGGAAAAGGATTTTCCAGGGGGAAGGGATAGGGGGCAGGGGGACGGGTTAGGGATGGAAGAGGGGTTTAGGCAGGGAGACAGGGTGAGGCAGTGGAGGGAGTAGGGGCAGGGGGAGAGATGAGGGAGGGGAGGGGGTGGGCTGGGGGAGGGAGTCAGAGGAAAGGGATAAGGCAAGGGGAGGCATCAGGGGAGAGGTTAGGACAGGTAGTGGGTTGTTGCGGTGGGTGAAGCTATGGGGGCGGGGGAGAGTTGCTGGGTTGGGTGAAGGGTTGGGGGCAGGGGGAAGGTTATTGGAGTGGGTGAAGGGCTGGGTGCAGGGAGAGAGTTGCTGGGGTCGGTGAAGGGTTGGTGGGGGAGACTTGC
>NC_063366.1:21063932-21079699 GCF_021869965.1 Rhincodon typus | reverse complement strand
TTTATATCATCCCAACAAAGAGGGCAGTATAACAAAATGCTCAGACCTTCTAGTCTAAGATATCACACATTTGCATTGTCTAAAAGTTCTGAAAGCATCTACGACCAATGAATTGCTACTGAAGTCACCATTGCTGTGTGTGGTATTGGCAGAAACCAAGTTCCTCGCCTTTTTACCCTGAGTGGCTTATTGTTTTTTTCAATATTTGTGCAAAGGATGGGAGTGTGGCTGCTAGGTCAGTATTTGTTACTCGTCCCTAATTTCCCTTCGGAAGTTAGTCATCCACAGCCGTCCATGTGGTGTAGGGACACCCACAATGCTGCTGGGCAGGGAATCTGGGATTTTGACCCTGTGACAGTGAAGGGATGGCATATCATTCCAAATCAGGAAGCCAGGCAGCTTTCCAAATTGCACTGCGTAGAGTTTGGGAAGAGAGGGTTGTGATGATGACCTCTGAAGTTGTTAAAAGAGGGTTACGCCAAATTGGAAAGAATGAACATGTGAATATTTCTCCTACAGCATTACATCATTGAAATTGGAGAATATATCCATGTGTATTCTAAGTCACTTAATGTCACTCTATTGGATGCTATCTACTTGTCTCAATGCTTTTAATTGTTGGCTTGGAGTTTGTAACAATATCATCACTGGGCCAGAGACACATTCCCACACTTAGGAGCAATAATCTCAGGCAAGAATGGCACCAGATTAGAAGTTCTGTCATATGGTTAAACTCCCATGGAGCTCCTACATGGATCAAAGTCATTGCTTTGGATGCTATTTGTTTCTGAAGAAGGGTAAATAAAGCAAGTGGAGCTTCAAAAGCATCACCACTACCCTCCAAAACTGTCTCGAACAATAAAGCTGCCACTACAATTCATCTCACCTTAAATTATGATGAATAAATCACTTTGAAGCAAATCGGAAGGAAAAATTACACTAGTGTTTGGCAAACGATGTGATTAATTGAAGTGCAGTTTTTTTTGTATCAGACACAAATATAACGCTTGTCTCACTCCCCCTGCGAAGCATACTTGTGCTTTTTACAGTGCATAGCAGGTCAATGTCATCACCATAGTCTACTATGCCCAGTATCTGCATGAATTTTCACACAGCATTGGGGCCTTTATTAGTATTTAACTTCTGGCCACAGCAACACAATAGAATGTCTTGCCTCAGCGCTGCCAAAGATGTATATTGTTTCCATACGGGGGTCAAACACTGTGGAAAAAATTGCTAATTGGGGCGGAGTCCTCCTTTAACCAGTAACACCCTGCACAATTCACAACGGGAAGTTTACAAAGCAGATGAGTTGGCAAGTTTGCTCTACCATAAGAAACATCGAGGGAGTGTCTATTTGCAGACAGCTCGCTGCTCAGCACATTGATGAGAAAGAGGCAGCGATTCCTCTGAATCTCGAACTTGCAGCTTCCTTCTATTTAGAGCTTTTGAAGGTCCTCATTGTATGAACCATACTTGGAGTTAGGACTCACTTGGGCAGATTGAAAGGCAGGTCTGTGTGAAATTATTTGTTCAGAATGAGCGGGGACCGAAGGAGAAAGGACATGTTGGGCCATTCATGCAAAACACCTCATTCTTGTGACTCTATTTAGATCTGGATCCGAGTAGGCAATCAATTCCAACAGAATATTCAAAGTGGATGCTTGCTAAGTAAATCCTTTTCATTAGATCCACACGCACCTTACATCTCTCCAAAACTATTGCGATATTATTGACACAAAAACAGAAGTTGCTGGAAAAGCTCAGCAGGTCTGGCAGCATCTGTGAAGGAAAAAAATCAGAGTTAACGTTTCGGGTCCGGTGACCCTTCCTCAGGGTCTCTGAGTCAGCATGTTCTGGGTTTAAAGACCATTCTGGAGTTTTAAATACACGCTCCAGGCTGACATTCCCAGTGCTACCATGCGGGTGTGCTGCACTATGGAGGCCAACACTTTCCAATGAGATCTTAAACCTTTACATCGGAGGTAGGTATTTGTATGGCATTATTTTGAAGATGAGTTGGAGAGTTTCTCCGATCTCCTGGGCCATTATTTATCCTTCAACCAATCGTGCTTTATTAAAAACTATAAGGCTGTCGCTGTTTGTGGGAGCTTGCTGTGCATAGATTGGCTGCAGAATTTCCTCCATTACAACAATGACTACATTCTTAAAGTAAGTAATTAATTGGCTGGAAAGCAGTTTTGTGAACCCCAAGATTCTGAAAGTTGCTATACAATTGCATGCAAGAACTTCTATGCAATCAGATAAATTGACTGAAGATGACAGTACACATGCCACCCACTTTTACTCCCGCTTTTGGAACCTGGGCTCTACCTCTAGAGGGTCATCCGCTCTGCCTACAATGAATACAATTGCTCTGATATCTATTTCACAGAAATCAGAATTCCAGTCCCAATAGGAATGAATCCCCCTGTTTTGTTCATATCTTTCATTAACCTCCATTGCCGCTTTCTGAACCTGTACTCCCATATTCTTTTGACCTGCTCGTTCCATTTAGACTCTGACTACCAAAGAATGATGTGGTCTCTAATTTTTTGCCCCTACCTAAATATAACACCATTATCTGTAATAATACTTGTTCATCATTCACATAGCCATCCTGCAAGTTTAGCAATAGCTCCTTATGTCTTGTTGTAGTTGTCCTCAGAACTAACAATGTACTTTTTCTTTCTTTTTAAATATCCATGTAATTTCCTGTGGAAAGTTATTAGAAAATAAATTTGAATGCAGCCCACCTTTAAGCCAAGCATTCCATAACATATTTAAGAAATGCTCCTCATCCTTGTTCCTTGTTACAGTTAACTTTAATCTGTGTCTTCATTGGTTACTGACCTTCTCGGCATTAGAAACAGATTCTCCACAACTGCTCTGCCTAAAGCCTGCAGAATTTTAATATCTGTATTTAATAACCCCTTCATCTCTCCAGAGAATAATTCATTCATCACAGCCCATTGGATATCCCGCAGAGGTCATGGGAAATCCCTGTCTGCCTCTCCCAAACTGTTTAGTAATGAGTTTAACCTTCGCTACTCTGCCTCCAGCCTCAGTCGCACTTGTCCCAGAGCTATATGCTTCTACCTTTCATCCTCTGCTTTCTGTGATAGACATTGCCAGCATCAGACAAATTTAAGGCAGATTGGGGACTAAGCTGAGAATATCAAATTTGGAATGAGGTTAGTCACAGTTATCATCGGTGACTGTCCCAAGGTGGAGGATACACTGAGGGTTGCAATGATGAGGCTCATGCATAGATTGTGCTGCATCATTCCATCAACATCAAATATCAAAAATTGCAGAAATTGGCACCACAGCTAATTCTGAGGAGCAGTGCAGAAAAAAAAACATACAATGTCATTAACAAGGTCCCAGAATAGGTATGGGGGTCTAGGCCCGAAATGTCAGCCTTCCTGCTCCTCTGATGCTGCTTGGCCTGCTGTGTTCATCCAGCTCTACACCTTCTTATCCCAGAATAGGTATATTCTGAAATCTAATAAGTTGCTCCATCTTCAGAGGGAGTTTGAATTTATCTTGCAAACACCAAATCCAATCAAAGATTGGGAGCTGAATGGACGCCAAGACCAATGGAGTTAATTTTCTCAACGCCCCAGTGTTCACATTGAAGGGATGTCCCTTCTGCTGAGCTTGACCGCAGCCCCGGTCCCAGAGCTAAAGGATAGCCCACTCACCGTGACTTTTTCATCCATCTCAGGAGGTGGGTATCACTGGCAAGGCCAGGATTTGCTGCCAGTCCTTACGTGCCCTTGAAAGAGTGGGGCTGAGTTACACGCGGTGTTTTTAACCAGGACTTTGACCCAGTGACGGTGAAGGAGCAGTAATTTATTCCCAAGTGAGGATGGAGCATGGCCTGGACAGTGTTGCAATGTACCTGCTGCCCTTGCCCTTCCCGCTGGGAGAAGTGGCAGGTTTGGAAGGTGCTGCTGAAGGAAGCCCAAAGAGTTGTCGCATTTTACCTTTGAGACGATGCTCAGTGCTTCCACTCTGTAGCCTTGTTGAAGGCAGTGAATGTTGAAGCTGAAGGGTGAGATGCAGCGTGTGATGGCAATGTCATTGGGCTAACATCTATAGACTAGTAATCCTGAGACTCAGGCTAATGCTCTGGGGACATGGGTTTGAATTCTATCATGGCAGATGTTAACATTTGAATTCGATAAAGAAATTAAAAAGCTGGCTTAATGGTGACCACATTGTCATTGTCAAATGTTATGAAAACCCACCTGGTTCACTAATGACCTTTAGGGAAGGAAATTGCCATCCTTACCTGGTCTGGCCTACATGTGACTCCAGACCCACAGCAATGTGATTGACTCTTAAATGCCCTCTAAAATAGCCTAACAAGCCACATGGTTTGATAACAAAGAGATTTGGGTAATAGGTGCTGGTCCAGATATGATCCCCATATCCCATGAATAAATTTTTAAAAGTGAGCTGCTTTACCCTGGATGGTGTAAAGTTTCTTGATTGTTGTTGGGGCTGTGTACTCATCCTGGCAAGTGGGCAGTATTCCATCACATTCTTGACTTGTGCCCTGAATCCTAATAAGCTACAGTTTTGAGAAGGCAAATGTTAATCTTTGTTGTTTGGCAAGAATTATGGTTCGTTTTCTTTTAAAGCCATGATTAATTTACATCTATCCTCACCCACAAATTGAAGACACTCGAAATACATTTCAGCAGGGAAGAGTCAGGATTTAAAAAGACGAAGAAAAGTACAGTGTATGTGTGGGGACACCCAGCTTTCACACCTGGGGATCTTGTCACTTGTTTAGACCAACACTAATCACTGCCACCTCTTCCCATTACTCTCCAGCATTTTCTGGGAGAGAAATTCACACCTCGGGCCTTTTGCTAGTTTACATCCTCCAATTCCAGAAAACATTGGCCCAGTTTGTCAGGAAGGATGGGAAAACTATTTATCATGGAAAAGTTGAGTTCTGGATACACAGAGCAGTCTTTCTATTGAATGCCGAACCTTCTTGGTATTGAATCCACTTGATGTGGTTTTGGATGCACAGGCCCATGGTTACAGAGGAATGGTGCTGAAGTAACTGATCAAGCCACAGACACTGAAACGAAAACAGAAGATGCTGTGAAAATATACAGTAGCTTCCTTTACCTCACACTGGAAGATCAGCAAGGTCTCTCAAGGATTTCACATAAATCAGGAGGGTAGCTGCAATACAACTGACAAAAATAAAAAGTTAGAAAGACTTGAATTTTAAAATAGAGCATCTTCCACAACATCAGCACCTCCAAAGGTGCTTTGGACCCAATGAAGTAAGGTCACTGTGGTGAAGGAGATTCACAGATATTGCCTGCCTGGTAGATCCAAAGATGACCATTCGCATCAAGTTAACCTTCCTGATGATGCCCATCAACATTGGAAAATAGGAACATTGAAACAGGAGGAGGCCATTCAGCCCATCAAACCTGCTTCACCATCCAGTTAGATCATGACAATTCATCTGCTGCAATCCCGCTTTCCCTCCCTATCCCCATATCCTTTGATGTCTTTAGTTTTGATACTATTCAATGATTGAGCTTCCACAGTCCTTCGGCATAGGAGGATTCCCGATGTCCTGAGGGAAGAAGTTCCTCTTCATCTCTGTATTATCCAGAGTGGATATGGATTCAGGTTTTCCTGGTGCTGCTTCTCTCCTGTTGCAGGTCACCATACAAAGTGAAGTCTGATTATATAACACCATGAGCTGTTTGATAGAGCGAGCCTGGGCGTACAAATAGTTTCAAACCAAAAGTTGGATTTAGCTGCCACAGCTGAATCCAGATTTGGATTTTGTAGAGATGTTATTGGAATAAATAAACATTGTAGAATTCCTGGGACTGTGGGATTCACTCAAATGAATTAACCTAACAGCTTATCTTCGACATAAGTGCAACGATTAAGTACGCTAAATAATAATGTGCTTTGAGAACGGCGACAAGACATAACTTCGCTTGAAGATGTCAGCTAGGGTTTTGTGGGCAATTCTAGCACCAGGCTTTGGAGAGGATGTCGAGGCCTTAGAAAGGAAACAGAGGTGGTTTACCAAGATGAATTCCCAGTGCTAGTGAAGGAGTTGTGATCCAACTCTAAGTCAGGATGGCCTGTGGCTTTGGGGGGAATGTATAGGTGCGTCTGTTGGCCGTGACCTTCTAAGTGGCAGAGGTCTCGGGTTTGGAAGGTGCTGTTGAAGGCTCCTTGGTGAGTTGTTGCAGTGTGTATTGTCGACAGCACACATTGCTGTCACTGTGCATCAGTGATAAAGGGAGTGAATTGTTAAGGTAGTGGATGCTGTGCCAATCTCATGGGCTGGTCCAAGTGTTGCTAGTGCTGAAGTGGGCAGGCAGAGTTTATTGTTAGCGGCATCGCTGTCCCTCCCCCAGTCCTGGCATTGGGAACGTCAGCCTGGATTCCATCCCCAGGACCCCGGAGTGGGATTTGAACACACCCCGTTCTGGTGAGCGGGCTACCTGATGACCATTGATTGAGGTGGGTTTAGTTTATGCTGTTTATTTGTTGTTCGCAAAGACATCAGCCAATAGCAGACCCACTGCCAGACCAAGCCACGTTGATAACGAAAATTCAACATGGCCTTAAATTTAAGAAGCATGTCACTCTGTCAGTTTTCAAATGAGTAATGTGAATGCAGTTTCTGAATGTTGAGCTCAATGCCAAAGACGAAAATCTCAACGTGTCAAATAGATCTGCCACGTTTCCACTTGACCAGAGATGATTATAAACTGCATTAAGTTGAGAAAATATGAGCAAATTGTGGATTCAGCCGAGGCCCTGCGAGCTGATGGCTCTCACTCTCTGCCAGCTCTCAAAGACCCTTGATGAATCTCAGCTCTTACTGAATGGAATCCCACAGCAAAACGCTCCTCACAAGTTCATGATCTGAGCAAACTAGATCCGAGAGGTCAAGAGCTCAGCCACTAAGGGGATCCGAGCTCCCACCCAGGCCCAGTGAAGGGGCCCACATGTCAGTCAGAGTCAGTGGGGGGTGAGGGAGCGGGTTGAGGTATTGAGTTGGGATTTGGAGGGGAAAGCTCTATCTCACTGCAATCTGCTGGCCTTCAAACAGGGAGCAGTGCTCAAAAAGGGCCTGAGAACGAGTAGGTGGCCATGGGTACCTGCATGGGCCCACGCTATGCCTACCTCTTTGTAGGTTACGTGGAACAATCTCTCTTCCGTAGCTACACTGGCCCTAAACCCCACCTCTTCATCCGTTATATCGATGACTGTATCAGCGCCGCCTCGTGCTCCCACGAGGAGCTCGAACAGTTCATCCACTTCACCAACACCTTCCACCCCAACCTTAAGTTCACCTGGACCATCTCCGATACCTCTGTCTCCTTCCTGGACCTCTCTGTTTCCATCTCTGGCAACCACCTGGAAACCGATATCCATTTCAAGCCCACCGACTCCCACAGTTACCTAGAATACACCTCCGCCCACCCACCTTCCTGCAAAAATGCCATCCCCTATTCCTTCGCCTCCGCTGCATCTGGTCCCAGGATGAGGCATTCCACTCCCGTACATCTCAGATGTCCTCATTTTTCAAGGACCGCAACTTCACCCCCTCAGTGGTCGAGAACGCCCTCAACCGTGTCTCCCGCATTTCCCGCAACTCATCCCTCACACCCCGTCCCCGCAATAACAACCAAAACAGAATCCCCCTCGTCCTCACGTACCACCCCACCAACCTCCGGATCCAACGCATCATCTTCCGACACTTCCACCATCTGCAATCTGACCCCACCACCAAAGGCATTTTTCCCTCCCCACCCTTATCTGCTTTCCAGAGGGACCACTCTCTCTGGGACACCCTTGTCCGCTCCACACTCCCCTCCAGCCCCACCACACCCAGCACTTTTCCCTGCAACCGCAGGAAGTGCTACACCTGCCCCCATACCTCCTCCCTCACCCCCATCCCAGGCCCCAAGAAGACTTTCCACATCAAGCAGATGTTCACCTGCACATCTGCCAATGTGGTATACTGTATCTGCTGTTCCCAATGTGGCCTCCTCTACATCAGGGAAACCAAGCGGAGGCTCGGGGACCGCTTTGCAGAACACCTACGCTCGGTTCGCACTAAACAACTGCACTTCCCAGTCGTGAACCATTTCAACTCGCCCTCCCATTCCTCAGACGACATGTCCATCCTGGGCCTCCTCCAGTGCCACAACGATGCCACCCAAAGGTTGCAGGAACAGCAACTCATATTCCGCTTGGGAACCCTGCAGCCCAATGGTATCAATGTGGACTTCACCAGCTTCAAAATCTCCCCTCCCCCTCCCGCATCCCAAAACCAGCCCAGCTCGTCCCCGCCTCCCTAACCTGTTCTTCCTCCCATCTATCCCCTCCTCCCACCTCAAGCCCCACCCCCATCTCCTACCTACTAACCTCATCCCGCCCCCTTGACCTGTCCGTCCTCCCTGGACTGACCTATCCCCTCCCTAACTCCCCACCTACACTCACCTTTACTGGCTCCATCCCCGCCTCTTTGACCTGTCTGTCTCCTCTCCACCTATCTTCTCCTCTATCCATCTTCTATTCGCCACCCCCTCTCTCCCTATTTATTTCAGAACCCCCTTCCCCTCGCCCATTTCTGATGAAGGGTCTAGGCCCGAAACGTCAGCCTTCCTGCTCCTCTGATGCTGCTTGGCCTGCTGTGTTCATCCAGCTCTACACCTTCGTATCCCTGGGTTATAACACTGATCTCTCAGCCTGTAATTCCCTTCCAAAGTCACACACCATGCTGACTTGCTGGTCCCCATCATGGTCACTGGGTCAGAATCCTAGAACTCCCTTCCTCCAGCACTGTGGGTATCCCTAAGCACAGAGGCTACAGAGGTTCATGAAGGCACCTCACCATCATCTTCCCTCGGGCGACTATGAATGGGTAACAAATGCTGGTCTGCCAGCAACATCTATATTCCTTGAAAGCATCTATTTATTCTCTCCGTTCTTTACCCTTCTACTTGCTTTCTCTCTATTTGACAAACCTCACCCATATCTGTAAATGTTTATCATTACAAATTCAGTTCTGTTGAAGATCAAGAGACCCTGAGCATTAACCATCAAATCTTTCTGGTTCAGTTACTTCTGGAAGTATCTGCTTCAGGTTTCCCGTGTTATTAATTTGTTGCCTTTGGTTGGATTTTTTTTTCTGTTCTTGTCCAATGCAGAAGCTGACATGAAACTAGAAGGAAATATATTACCCACCAAAAGCAACTCTTACCTGGACTCGCCTCAATATTCCAGGCCAAACCTCACATGGAATTCACTGAGAGGTTGCACTCACAAGTGACGTGAAGCAAGAGGTTCATAGACGCAGAACAGTCGACATTAAACTAAACACAAATTGTGCCCCAATAACTTCAACAGGATAAGACATCAGATGTAGAGTACCATAAACATTTGCATTCATATAGTGACTTTGAGGTGGTAAAATGACTCAAAGTCCGTCACAGGAATGTAATTTGACATATTTTGAGACCCACACGATAGGTCAATGCCAGACCTATGTTGAATAAGTACATTGCAAAGCGTAAGAAAACATCCAAGACCCACCATCCATGGTCAACTAGAAAGGTTAGAGATAGTACCAAACTTAAAGGAAAATAACATCAATTTGTGCAAAGACAGGTGGCAGGTTTGAAGACTGGACAGAATTTTATTTAGAAAAGCAAAGAATGCCAAAAGAACAAAATTGAGGAAAAAATACAGGACGGGAGAAAGCTGGCCAGAATAACGAAAACAAATAGTAAGAGTTTCTACAAATATTTTGCAAAAGAATGGGCCCAACAAAGTGAGTATTATTTGTACAGAAAGTGAGTTTGGAGAATTAAGAATGGAAAATGAGGAATTGGCCTGAACAGATATTTTCCATCAGACTTCATTGTAGAGTTTACAAGGAACCAACCCAGAAGCGATGATAAACCAGGAAATGGAAGAGAGGGAGGAACTCAGGAAGATTACAGTTACTGAGCAACTTGTTACACTACTGTTTGACAAGTGTCTGTATCTTGATGGGCTTTATCCTAGGGTTTTTAGAGTCATGGGTATGAGATTGTTGATGCAGTGGTTATAATTTTCCAAAGCTCCATCAATTTGAGGAAGGCACCATCATATTGGAAAGGAGCCAATGTAACTTCTTTATTGAAAAAAGGAGGGAGACAGACAGAAGGAAACTACAGATTGATTATTTTGACATACATCACAGAGAAAATATTAGAAGCTTTGTTAAAGAAGTTATAGCAGCGCACTTGGATAAGTTTAAAGTTATCGGGTCAAGTCAGTATAGTTTTGTGAAAGGGAAATCGTGTTTGACCATCTATTATAGTCTTTTGATGTAACATGTGCTGCACTGAGGGGGGGCCTGCAGATATATTGTAGTTAGAACGTTCAGAAGACATTTCATAAAGTGCCACATCTAAGGCTATTGTGGAAAATAAATGCTCACAGTGTAGGAGTCAGCATGTTGGCGCAGAAAGAGGTTGGCTGCCTAACAGGAAGTTGGTACAAATAGGCCTTTTTTCAGGTTGGCAAGTTGTAATGAGTGGTGTGCCACAGGGATCAGTGCTGGGGCCTTAACTCTTTACAGTTTATATAAATGCTTTGGATGAAAGGATGGAAGGTATGTTGTCACATTGTTGTTGATGCAATGATAGGTAGGAAAGTAAGTTGTGAAGATGACATAGGCAGACCACAAAAGGATGTTAATATTAAGATGGACAAAGCTCTGGAAAAGCAAATATTATGTGGGAAAATGTGAAGCTATCCATTTTGGCAGGAAGAATAAAAAAAAGGGAGTATGTTTTTCAGCCGTGAGAGATTGCAGACCTCTGAAACAAAGCAGGATCTGGATATCTCTGTGCATGAATCACAAAACATTTTGTCATGACCCGAGCTGCACTACTGCTGGGTCATCTCAAAAGTTAAAGATTTAAGTGCTCAAGTTTCAAATTTATCATTTTAATGAGGTCAGATTAACAGAAAACACTGACCATGTTTCTGTCCTTAACAAATCTGTTACAAATAAATCAAATCCTAACCGCAGGCAAACACAAAGATACATATGATTAACACTTCACTATATAACTCCCTTCTTAAACTATCCATACACATGAAGACAGATAGAGACAACCAAACAAATACGAATGTTGTAAGTGGAGACCTGAAGAAAGGTAATACCCGAAACGTCGACTGCTCCTTTTCTCCAGATGCTGCCTATCCTGCTGTGTTCCTCCAACCTCCTGTTTGTCTACCTTGGTTTCCAGAATCTGCAGTTCTTTTTCTCTCATTTAACAAGCAATCCTCACTGTAATTGGCATCGCGCTGCTGGCTGGTGAGAATCTTGCCATGCCCCTCGTGGAAAGCAAACAAGAAGGAGCAAGGTGGTCGCTACATTGAGACTTCTCACCTGATTCCACCACAAATCTCTTCCCCTGTTAAGATTCTTCCCATTGAGTCTTGGCAGTTCATATGAAATGGGCATGCCAAGTCTTGATTGTGAATCTGGAGAGCACTCCCTAGTGGTTGGATGTAGAACCTTGTGCAAGAAGGATTCCTGATTCAACTTGAGATGTTTGGAACTTGGGACAACATTCCAGCTGGATGGGCCCCCTGTTGGACAGCACTGTGTATGGGGAGGAGGAGTTATATCCACCTCAGCTGTCTGGATTCCAGTCAGAGCCATGGCTGCCTACAGGGAGACAGCAAACAGACTGGATCTTGAAATTCCAGCTGTGCTCAGTATCTTGGTTTTGGGACTCGTAAACCAGTAATGACATTCCAGTCATTGAAGACATTATAAAGCAGAACTCTGGGGCTGTTTATCTCCCTGTTTACCAATCTGTCTCTATGGTAAACAGAAGTCAATTCTTCCTTCCAGTAAGCACAAACAAAGTTCACTGTACCTGAAGAGGTTTCATGAAAAAGGTGCTAAATTAACCAGTCAAAGTCATTGAAGCAGTGAGGTTGGAGTTCAATTGTGATACACTTTATTGGCTCATTGGCTTTCATTGCTTTCAACTTTCTGGTCTCTAACTCCTGGAAAACCCTTTCTGCACCTCTGTCTCTCTAACTGTCTCTCTCCTCCTGTAAGGCACCACTTAAACTCTCTTTTTTTAACCAAGCTTTTGGTCATCTGATATTACATAAAGCTTGGTATCAACTTTTTTTTTGATAACTCTCCTGACAAAACTTAGATGTTTTACTGTATTGAATAAACATCTGTGAAAGTTGTTGCATTGCGTTTTTCACTTTTCCTATCATTTATCTGTGACACAGCCTGTTCTTTTTCAGATAACAAGGTGTGGAGCTAGAGGAACACAGCAGGCCAGGCATCATCAGAGGAGCAGGAAAGCTGACGTTTCGGGTCGGGACCCTTCTTCAGAATTCTCCAGAATTTCTGAAGAAGGGTCTTGACCTGAAACGTCAGCTTTCACACTCCAGCATCGGCAGTTCCTACTATCCCTCAGTTCTTTTTCAGGATATTTGACACTGATTTTCAATTTCCCACCTGAATTCCCTTCTTAAGAAGGGCCATTCTACCCCTTCAGCCTGTTCTATCATTTCATTCGATCACAGGTAACCTGTATCTTACTCCATCTACTTGCCTCGGTTCCATATTCCTTAATACTTAGCTAAAAGAAATGTCTATCAAGCTGAGCTTTTAACTTTGTCAACTGAGCCCAGCTTTGACAGAATGTGGCAGTCCCAGATTTCCATTGCCATTATGTGTAAAGCACTATTTCCTGGCATCACTCACAAAAGGTCTATCTCGAATTTTAAGATCTCGCTTCTTTCATCTGGATTCCCGGCAGAAGAAATAGTTTTTCTGTCTCTCCGTCTCTACCAGATTGATTCCTTCAATCATCTTAAAGACCTCTATGCTATTTGTCTGACAGTCCCAGTCTCAATCCGATGAATCTGTGCTGCACTCCCTCTCAGGGTTCCCACAGAGAGTGATGATGAAGGTCAGTGTGAAGACAGGTCTCCAGCTTTGCAATTCCTCCTTCAGCCTTTATGCTAGCGTGCAGCAAGACCCCAGCTGTCCTGTCTCAAAATTATAAGCTGGGGCCAACCACATGTCCCTATCTTTCTCCAAACTCCGGCCCCTCTCTGGGGGCCACTTGATACTAGACAGTCCAGTCTGCAGCTGACTTGGCTGTCTCATTTCTTCGTATCTGGTGTACTGAGTGGGTGAAGGAAGTTTCATTGTAAAAAACATGCATCTGTAGTAAGCTCACACAGTTACTTATACAGCCTGCAGCGAGAGAGGTGTAAAAGACCGTATCTAGCCAGGAATACACTGTGATCCAGTTTGCTGCTCTTGTCAGCATTTTGCTCTTGTGATCTCAAGCGGGGAGGCGATGGCCTAGTGGTATTATCGCTGGACTGTTAATCCAGAGACCCAGGTAATGTTCTGGGGACCTGGGTTTGAATCCTGCCACAGCAGATGGTGGAATTTGGATTCAATAAATATCTGGAATTAAGAATCTAATAATGACCACAAATCCATTGTTGATTGTCGGAAAAACCCATCTGGTTCACTAATGTCCTTTGGGGAAGGAAACTGCCATCCTTACCTGGTCTGGTCTACATGTGACTCCAGACCCACAGCAATGTGGTTGACTCTTAACTGCCCTCTGGGCAATTAGGGATGGGCAATAAATGCTGCCCTAGCCAGTGATGCCGTCATCCCGTGAATGAATAAAAAAAATTAACCCTTTCCACTTCCAGGTGCAGGTGGTTCTGATGTGATTGTACTTCTGGGTCTGCTCTTGGCCTGGTGCCTGATGTTGGCATCTCCCTGCACTGGGCAGTGATAATAAGATCTTCGTCCTGTGCCACCGTCTTGCTGGCCTGGTGCCTGATATTCATTGCCTCTGGCAGTGCCTATCCTAATTGTCACAAGAGCTCACATCGCCAATGCAATGCCTGGCAAGGTTTTGGATTGACTCAGCACACTGCTGAGGGAGTATTGCAGTACCAGGGGTACCATCCTGAGCAGAAACTAAGGTCCAGTCTACCCTCTTGGGGGAACAGAAAGGGAAGACTCCAAAGAATGGAATAATGGAACTTTACAGTACAGAAAGAGGCCATTCATCCCATCATGTCTGTACCAACTCCTGATATAGCTACCCAGCAAGTCCCACTCTCCAGCCCTATCTCTGTAGCTATCTAAGTTCATCACTTGCAAATATATATCCATCTCCCTTTTTAAACATCCTGTGGAATCCGCTTCCATCGGTCTCCCAGGCAGCTCATTCCAAATCTGAACAATTCTCTGAGGAAAGAAGTTTTTCCTCATCTCACTCCTAGCTCTCTTGCTGACATTCTTAAAATTGTGACTCCTAATTAGGAATGTATCAACTTGTGGAAACAGAATATACTCCTTTATCCTGTCAAAATTGTTCAGAATTTTGAACACCTCAATAAGGTCACATCTTAATCTTCTCTGCTCCAAAGAGAATAAGCCCAATCTCTCCAACCTTTCTCTGTATCCTTAAATCTTGGCATCATTTTAGTAAATCTCCTTTGGGGAGAGAAGAGGAAAGGGTTGCTGGGGCAGGTTCTTCCACTTTTAGGTACATGTTGTACTTATTCTCACTCACAAATGGTTGGTAGATCAAACTGGTACAGGAAGATCCCGTATAAATGTGGTCTCAACTTTATCATGGAAAAGTAAGATATCTACTTATACATATACAATAGAGAGATGAATAATAGACAGACAACTAATTGATAGCTGTTAAGTATGGTCAAAAATCACACCAAGTTATAGCCCAACAGGTTTATTTGAGAGCACAAAATTCCAGAGCCTTGCTCCTTCTTCAGATGTTAGTGAGAGAGGTAATATCAGACACAGAATTTATAAGTAAAAGATCAAAGGGTCATACCACTGATCAGGATGTATTAAACAAACCTGAGACACTGTTAAATCTTTAATCACACACACACACAACACACACACTCATTCACACACACACACACACACAACATGCTCAGGTTTTAAATTAAAACTCAGGTTTTAATTGATTAATATATATGTGTAAATCCCCGAATTCCTTTCAAGTCACTGTCCTGATAAGCTAAAAGTTTTAACAGTGTAACGAAGAGGTGACATTTTAAGTCGGACAATGCATGTTAAGAGTGAGACTTTGTCTACAATCTGTTTGTGTTTTGGGTTGAAATCAGACTGGTTTTTCTTCTAAAGTAGGAATTTATAAAAAGCCACATTGACTGACGGTCTATAAATTGTGTGCTTTTCGAAGAAAATAGAATGTATCTGCAAATACAAATTCATCCTATAGATTCACATGGGTGTGTGAGTGAGGGGAGAGTGACAGAGAGAGTGTTTGTGTGTGTGGGTGGGGGGGAGAGTGTGTGTGTGTGTGTGTGGAGGGGGGGAGCGGGTGTAGAGTGTGTGCGTGTGTGAGGGGGAGAGAGTGTGTGTGTGTGGGGGGAGAGTGAGTGAGAGAGTGTGTGTGAATGTGAGTGTCTGTGTGTGTGAGTGTGTGTGTGAGGGGGGAGAGTGTATGTGTGGGGGGGAGAGGGAGAATGTGTGTGTGTTGGGGGGAGAGTGTGAGTGTGGGGGGGGGAGTGTATGTGTGTGTGTGTGAGTGTGTGAGAGTGTGGGTGTATGTGTGAGTGTGTGTGTGTGTATGAGAGTGTGTGTGTGAGGGGGGAGAGTGTATGTGTGGGGGGGAGAGGGA
>NC_063366.1:21052979-21058932 GCF_021869965.1 Rhincodon typus | reverse complement strand
CCCTCTCTGCAGCCCCCCTCCCCCCAGCCTGACTCCCATCCCCCTCCCCCTCTCCATCCCTCCTGTTGAGGTGAGTAGAACAGAATATGGAGCTGGCAGTGTAATGGGTAATTGATGGGAATCTGCTTGCTTCCCTCACCTTCACTGACTGCACTGAGATCCTTACTCCCTCGCTCTGGAGCCCCTGGCCTGGGCCACACTGCAGCTCTCTCCCTGTGCCTTCATTTCATCACCGTGCGTTGTGTGTGTGTGTGTGGACTGCGTTTCAGAAAGCCTCAGAGAGCATGAACCATTTCTCTTAAGCACAGAAACAGCTCTCCAGTTGGTGCCTGCTCTCCAAATGAGCCTCCTCCCATTTTTCCATCTCAGCCTGTCACCATCACCTTCTGCTGTTCCCTTCTCCCTGGTGTGTTCAGACAGTTTCCCATTCAGGGTATCAATACACTGCCTGCTGAAGCTGGTGTGCATGGCCTAGCTCTGGGGCTCCTGAAGGAGGGGTGGGAGAATCTCAGCGTAGTCAGTGAAGGTTCCCATTGGTTCCCAGCTCCGTGAAAGGCTCCTGCTTCTGGACTGACCTGTTGGGAAAAGCACCGTTTCCACTCACCCCCTCCCCCCAACCCTTTACCATACCCCTCCCTCCGGCCCCATCTCATTGGCTGCGTTTGGAGCTTGCACAGCTTGAAGCTGTATAAATGCAAGGAACCCCCTGACTAATGCAGACTCAGTTCTGTCCAGCCATTGTCTAATGACCTAGACATGATCTCCCCCAGTTTAGCAGTGCCTCGCTTTTGAAATCCTCACGGGTGTTTTGAAATCCCCTACCCAGCCTCCCCTGTTCCCATCACTGCCAGCCCAAACAGGCTTCACCTTGCCATGTGGCAGTCATATCCTCAGCCTCCAGCCTCAACCTCCCACTTCCCTCTGATCCTTCAAGATGTTCCTGCAAAATGATGTCTCAGTCACGCCCGTATCAAACAACAATGCCCCTCTGACATGCCTTGGGCGATCTTGTCACGTTGACGGTGCTATATAAACGCACCTTCTTGCGGCCTGCCCACACCTGGTGCCCAGTGACCGATTGGGCTCCAGTTTGAATCGAGAGCTTCCTGTTGTTACAGGACGTTGCAGCTGCCGATGCAGAGCAGCTGGGGTGGGGAGGGGCGAACTGGGCTGGGCCTGATGGTTTTCCCTGGAGGAATTCAGGAAGAGGCAGTCAGCCAAACCCAGCTTCCTTTGAGATTCCCAGATTTCCTGTAGTGAAGGGTTAGATTGCAGTCCTTCATTACAATCAGCACGCAATGATTCACAAATGGGATGTGGATCTGCCAAATTCCCTAACCCCCAGCCCATAACCAGCCATCTCCTTTACCTCAGGACCCTCCTGGTCCTACTGACTGATGCAGTTGTATTTGTAAAAAGCCTTTTACTGAGGTTTACCATCAGCTGATGTACAAATAGCTTCTCACTGTCACAATAATAAACATAGGAAGACTGAAACAAGAGAACGATGAGAATTCAGAAATCAACTTTCACCTCCAGAGGAAATCCCAAAGCATTTCACAGCTAATTCAGTACTATTGAAATGCAGTCACTGTTATAATATAAGTTAGAAAGGCATAGACACAGCAAGATCCCACAAACAGGCTCCAAGACGAGTAGCCTGTCTATCTGTTTTTGAGCATTGCTGGTTGGGGTATTAACATTGGCCCAGGGCACTGGGGCAGAACTCCCCTCTTCCTGCAACAGTACCATGAGATCTTTTCCAGGCACCTAAGAGGTTCAGTAAGCCTTGAGAAAGGTGGCACTCTGATAGTGCTGCACTCCCCTGGGGCTGCACTGTGGGGATAGATCTGTGTTGTCGAATCCCCTGTCAGGTTTGAACCCATGACTCAACGGGTTAGGAGGTGAGGCTACCACTAAGCCGTAGTTGATACCTTTACAACCGCAACTAATTGTATTGTTTCCCCTCTAGAGTATCGTGGCACTAACCTGCAGCAAGCTTGTTGACTGAAGCCAACCCTGAGGCCCCTGCACAAAGACTGGTCTCATCCTGCCCCCACTTGCAGCGACACAGAGATGGGGTTTGCCTTTAAGATCCTGCTCCTGTTGGTGGCGGTGACCCTGGAGGGGGGCGACTGTGGCATCTTTGTGAAGACCATCCGCCAGCGACGGGCGCTGCTGCCCAATGCCACGTCTGGCCGCCCGACCACCTTCAACCACGTCTACAACATCAGGCTGCCGTACTGCAAGAACTGCTCGGCCAACATCGCCAAACCCCTGGCCCACATCTTCGAGGCTCAGGACGAGGCCAGGGACGACCAGAGCTTTGAGCACACCGTCGACCCCACCAACCAGGTGGTCTTCACCCACAGGATCAACATCCCCCCGCAGGTCTGCGGCTGTGATGAGATGCAGGCTCTGTTGAGCCGCCTGCAGGCTCTTGAGAAGCAGATCGCCGCACTAGAGCAGCAGTGCTCCAGCAGCAAATGTTGTGGTGAGTCTTTAACGTTATGTGCTGTCTGCTCCACTCACGCAGAAAACCTTCCACCCAGCAACTGAAAAAAACATCAGGCTAATTGTCACAAAACCAGCGGGGTCCAGTAGACTGCGTATCGCGTTATTTGTTAAGAATATTTGAAGCTAACGTGATATAGATGAAACCCATTCAGGTTACGATAATGGGGTGATGACCAGACTCTTGCTGTCCCAGTGGATGGAGTGAGGGAGAAAGAGAGGGGAATCTAGCAAAACAACAGAAACTGCTGGAGAAACTCAGGAGGTCTGGCTGCATCAGTGGTGGAAACACAGCATTCACGTTTCGGGTCCACTGACACTTGCTCAGAACTGATTGTAGCCAGGAAAAGGTCACTAAAGACAGGGGGCAAAAGGGGGGGAAGGAGTCAATGATAGGTGGACACAGAGCCCAGAGGGAGAGAACAACAAGTTGGGCAAACAGAGGGATGGATAAGGGTGAGCCAGGGAGACAGAAAAGCTGCTAATGGGGACCATAATTTGTTAAAAATGGCTTGGCTGTGCTGAAAGTAGCATGTGTCATGACCTGAGGTCCGTGGGTGGCTAAAGGACATGGAAGAAGGCGCTCATGCTCTGAAATTATTGAACTCGAAACTGAATCCTGAGGGCTGCAGGGTCCCCCAAGCAGAAAATTGAGATGCTGTTCTTCAAAAAGAGAGGATGTGGTTGGCTCACCATTGTATTGGTAAGGAATATAACACCCTGAGTGGGATGACTTTGCACTGTGTTCTGCTTTACCCTGGGCAAGGCTTTGCCAAGTGTAATAGTGAAAGAATTCATTGTGAAACGTTTAGGGGAAGATACCAAGCGCAATCCTTCAAAAATTGATAATTGACAAACTGTGAATGGCCTCTGGGACTGAGTGGTGACATTTCCACAGTTTGCCACTTGTTCCAACTCCTGGCAGCAGGAATGCTGTGATCAGGAAAAATAACCACTCTGGGGGGATGGGCCGACTGCAGGGAGTGTTACACTGACACAGGCTGCAGAAGCAATTTAATGATCTTTATTGGTCATAAAACTAGAATTTTATTCCAGCTTTGGTCATTGAATTTTGTTCCTCTCCACCCTGGGTTTTGGGGAAGGTATTGGGGCAGGATCCTAACTCATGTTTTTTGGAAGATTGGTCCTGACCCATGGATTATTAGTACAGTAACATTAGCACTGTGCTACCATACCTCAGGCTTGGGTTTGCTGAGTGCTAAGTGCTCTGAGCCAATGTAAGTGTTGATAGCAGACACTTGATATTGGACACCAATTGGAGGACTGTAGGTTTCTCAGCGGTTTGTCTTGGAGTTACTTTAGCCTAGTGACAGGTTTCCATATGTTGGACTGCCAACCAGCCACAAATAAATAACCACAAAACCAATAGACAACATTCCCAGCTGCTCAGATCTGCAACCCTGCCATTGGGGAGTTTGTTGGTTCAGACCATTTCCTGTGGCTTCTAAATGCACTGCCCCCTTGTGGTATCTGATTTCTGCTCCATCTCAGACAAGAAAGGAGTGGGTGTCGGGGGATAGGGTTTGTTAAAATCGATCTTATTCTTCCTGCGAGGGCGAAAGGGCAAACAGGGTGAAGTTCCCTTTCAGTGCCGCTTTGTCATGGACCTTTCTGGACCGTCACATGCGTTTCTGGATGTTGGTTCAGTGCAGGATTGGATCCACCTGTCTTGTCAAACAATCTGACATTTAAAGCCTAACACTTTGGAAGGGAATCCCACAGGATCAAGGGGGAATGCTGGTTTTACATCTGATATAACTGCCCCCCAATATTAGCTCCTGGTGCTGTTCACTCTCCTTCCCAGCAGGACAGTGTTATGTTGCTGCATGCGCTGAGTTGCAGATCCAGTTCTGATCAAAGGGGGCTGTTCTCCTTGGAGAAGTGAAGGCCATTTGTGGGGTCATCAACGACAGAGGGTTTGGACAGACAGTCAGACAATGGGTGGGGGAGAGAGAGAGGGAGAGAGATTGGGAGAGAGAGAGGGGGAGAGAGAGAGGGAGAGCGAGGGGAAGGCGGGGGAGAGAGAGAGAGGGGGAGAGAGGGGGGGGGGAGAGAGATAGAGGGGAGAGAAAGAGGGGGAGAGAGAGACAGGGGAAGAGAGGGAGAGAGAGAGGAAGTGAGAGAGAGAGAGAGGGGGAGAGAGATAGAGGGTGGGAGAGAGATAGAGAGGAGAGAGAGAGGGGAGAGAGAGAGGAGGAGAGAGAGGGTGAGAGAGTGGAAGTGGGAGAGAGAGAGAGGGAGAGAGAGACGGGGGAGAGAGAGGGAGAGAGAAAGGAAGGGGGAGAAAGAGGGATGAAGGGGGAGAGAGAAAGAGGGGGAGAGAGAGAGAGGGAGAGCGAGAGAGAGAGGAGGGGTAGAGAGAGAAAAGGAGAGGGGGGGGGTAGAGAGAGAGAGAGGGAGGCAAAGTCTTCCCATTGACAGAAGGATTGAGAGCCAGCAGACTCTAATTTCAGGTCATTAGCAAGGGAAGGATTGAAGAAAACATAAGGAAAAGTGAGACGTTCCGATCGGGAATGGACTGCTTGAGAAACGGATGGGGGAATAGATTCAAACATGGCCTTGGAAAGGGATTCGGATAAGAATCTGGAAAGACAGGATTTGTCAGGGTCGACAGGGAAAAGGTGGTGTGTGTGTGGTGGGGGAGGTGATTACTGAGTGAATACCCTGGTAAGGTGGGTACGGGGATAACTGTTTGCCTTTTCCCTTTTCCAGGTACGGAGCGTGCGCTGGACTGTGGAGCTCACGGGATGTTCAGCCCCTCCAGCTGCAGCTGCGTTTGTGACCAGGGCTGGACTGGGCCGACCTGTGCCAAGGTTAACTGCCCCGTCAGCTGCCACCCTCCCCAGGGAGACTGTGTAGACGGCCACTGCGTTTGTCGCCAAGGCTTCACGGGCAAAGACTGCAGCAAGGAGATCTGCCCCGACGACTGTAATGACCAGGGGCGCTGTATCGATGACGAATGTGTCTGCTTCCCGGGGTACACAGGTTATGGCTGTACCGAGCAGAGCTGCCCTAATAACTGCAGGGGTCATGGCAAGTGTGTTGGCGGCAGCTGTGTCTGCAACAAGGGCTACTCTGGCTTCGACTGTGGTCTTGAAGATTGTCCGAGAGACTGCAGCGGGCATGGGCGCTGCGTCAATGGCAAGTGTGTCTGTCACACAGGCTTCTCAGGGCACGACTGCAGCCTTCAGGACTGTCCCAATAATTGTCACCACCGAGGGAGCTGTGTCAACGGGAAGTGCATCTGCAGGAAAGGCTTTACTGGGCCTGAATGCCGGCTGAAGGCCTGTCCCGAGAACTGTAATGGCCGAGGGCGATGTGTCAACGGGAAATGTGTCTGTAATACAGGCTACTCGGGGCCTGCCTGTGGGGTCCAGACCTGTCCTGATGACTGTAACAAGCAAGGGCGATGTGTCAA
>NC_063366.1:21052635-21052969 GCF_021869965.1 Rhincodon typus | reverse complement strand
CAAGGGCGATGTGTCAACGGGAAATGTGTCTGTAATACAGGCTATTCAGGGCCTGCCTGTGGAGTCCAGACCTGTCCTGATGACTGTAACAACCGAGGGCGATGTGTCAACGGGAAATGTGTCTGTAATACAGGCTATTCGGGGCCTGCCTGTGGGGTCCAGACCTGTCCCGAAAACTGTAACAACCGAGGGCGATGTGTCAATGGGAAATGTGTCTGTAATACAGGCTATTCGGGGCCTGCCTGTGGGGTCCAGACCTGTCCTGATGACTGTAACAAGCAAGGGCAATGTGTCAATGGGAAGTGTGTCTGTAATACAGGCTATTCGGGGCCTG
>NC_063366.1:21043080-21052625 GCF_021869965.1 Rhincodon typus | reverse complement strand
CGATGTGTCAATGGGAAGTGTGTCTGTAATACAGGCTATTCGGGGCCCACCTGTGGGGACCAGACCTGTCTGAACAACTGTAACAACCAAGGACGCTGTGTTGATGGGACGTGCGTCTGCAAGGATGGGTTCACAGGAGACGATTGTTCAATCAGTGAGATGCTTTCCCTTTCTCTCTCCCTGATAGCCAATGTTTCAGTGCAGAGTATCATTGTACATTTGGATACTGCAGTCAGGCACTGTGACAGATGTTGCTGCGATACTGTCAATCAGATCACAAGTTTTATGTTTCTTTGTCTGTTCTCAGGGATCACCACAGTCTCAGACTGAAAAAAGTTTTGGTTTTTTTTCATGCATTCATGGGATGAGGGTATCATTGGCTGGGCCATCCCTAACTGCCCAGAGGTTGGGTGGGTCTGGAGTTATGTACGGACCAGGCCAGGTAAGAATGTTTCGTTCGGCTATTAATGACAGATGGGTTTTTCCAAAAACCAACAATGGATTTATGGTCATCATTAGACTCTTAGTCCCTGATGTTTTCTTTTAATTGAATTCAAATTCCAAATTCAATTCAAATTGCTGTGGTGGGACCTGAACCCAGGTACCCAGAACATTACCTGGATCTCTGGATTAACAGTCCAGTGTTAATACCACTTGGCCTCTGCCTCCCCATTTCTTCCCTGGCAAATCAATATTCTACATTCTGGCCTGATTGTGCCAAGCCATACCCACGAGCTTACAAAAGATTGAAAGCTGGGACTTTCTGCTTTCGGTCTTAAACAAGATGTTTATTTTGGACTTTGCATTAACTCTGTCCTTCAGCTTTCCAAGCATCATCGGGACTGATGTCAGCCCTGCCTGAAGCTGAGTGTGGAAAAACAAGTTGATTTGTACCTGAACCTTCCAGGGGCTGGGGAAGGATGTTGCTGATCTCCTGGTGGACAGAGAAATGCCCCCTTTCTCCAATCCTGGCTGGAGAGATGGAGGCCTGTGATGAATGAGGACAGGGTACAGCATCAGGCAGACCCAGGGACCCCCAGTGGTAAAACTACACCCCCCCCCACCCCATCTTCAGTTAGACCTCCACATGAGTGTGGCCACCCAATAAGACAATGACTGAGGCACAGCCAGTGTTTGTGTGCCAGGGCAGATATTAACTTCACCTTGAAAGCTCATTTTAAGGAATCATTATTTGGCCTTTACTTGGTTCAGTTCTTCTTCGCTCTCTGTTGTGATGGTACCAAGGTTGGGATTCAATGAGGATCTGATGAATGGACAATCCTCTCCTGTACCAGTTTGATCAGAGACAGTAGTCTACACTGTCTTCGACTGGCTTAATCCAGGAACCTGTACAGTGCAGATCCTTTCTGGGTAGGATCCAGCTCAGACTGTACGTGAACACATGTGTACTGCCAGCAATGTCCACTCGAACCTGAATATTGAGTCCTCAGGGGGGATTTGAGGTTGTGAAAGGACCGATTTTGTCTTTCCTTCCCTGGTCCATCTGCATTTGGGGGTGGTGTGGAACGCTGGCCCCTTTCTGATGTGAAATGGGTGAACGTGACCTTGCTTCAAGGGACAGCATCACACAGAGCTGACTCAGCTTCAGAGGTCCTGTGAGGGAAGGACCAGGAACCCTGGCCCTGGAATTGGGGACCAGGGTAGGTGTCTCACCATTCGGCCAATTAGGCCAATGTGACAATCCATCTGCCACCCAACAATTAGCAGGCTGTAAGAATGGGTGGGATTCCCGACCAAATCTCCACCATCACTGTCCGCACCGCACAGCTAGAAGTGTATGATCCACACTGTAACATAACCACACCAAAACCAAATTCTCTCCCTCGGAGAGACCATTCAGAATGACTTGTAATGGACTGACATGCTGCTGGGTGCTGGACGTGAGGGGGTGGGGTGGCGATCATAGGGACAGAGCACTGGGAGAGTTACTCCCTACCCTGGAAGTGCTTGATAGGAAAAGTTGATCTGCAAGAAGAAGTGTCCCATATTCCAGTATTCACACTGACTTTTGATAAACATCTATAAACATATAACAAATAATGCTGGACCGATGAGATGCAGAGAGGATGTATCCCCCTGGGAGAGGAGTGAGATCCAGGGGTCTCAGAGGATATGGGATAAACTGTTTAGGACTGATGTGGGAAAACATTTCTTCATTTCAGGAACCTGTAGAATTCTCCACCGCAAAAGGCAAGTCACAGAGTATATTCGAGAAAAGGTTTGCAGATTTTAAAGATAACAAGGTACAGAGGGAGAAAATGGATTGTGGCATTGAAATTTAGGATCAGCCATAATCATGTTGAACGGTGGAGCAGGCTTGAAGGGCCGAATGGCCTACTCCTGCCGCTAGTTTCTATGAATGGGACCGGGAGAATGTATCTGAGTACTCTCTGACTCGCTAGGGTTCAAGTTTCATCTGCTATTGGCTCCTCTTCTCTCCTAATTATGATCAGAAGTTTATGTCAGGTCCCATAGCCAAGAGAGAATCAATTAAAAGATTTACAGTTCTACCCCGCGACCTCAGTAAGCCCTGTCGGAAATAAAAACGCATGATAAAAGATGTTAGTTAAACAGTCTGACGCTTTAAAAACGACTCGAGAGCAGGCTCGTAGGTAAAAGAATTTGGATTTATTTACAGTTCCACATCCTCGGAACATCCCCCCTCAACGCACAGCACAAGCCAATCAGTCCCACGTTTGAATTCACCGAGATATTGCAGAATACGTGGGAGCCAATTTCACACAGCAAGATCCCACGGCCTGGAAATGACCAGAATAACCTGCTTCCTACTGTGTGAAGTCTGTTAATGACGAAGCCATTGGGGTCAGGACATTGGCGATAACCCCCTGGTCTGCTTTTGAGACAGTGCGATCGGACGGTAGCATTGACCTGAGTCAGCAAACAAGGGGGCTCTTTGTTTAACATCTTTGAGGTGGCATTGGTGGCTCACAGCGGGTTCAATCCCAGCCTCGGGCTAACTGTTTGTGTGGAGTTTGCACATTCTCCCTGTGTCTTTGTGGGTTTCCTCCCACAGTCCAAAGGTGTGCAGGTTCGGTGGATTGGCCATGCTAAATTGCCCATAGTGTCCAGGCTGGGTTGGTTAACTGCAGGGTTCCAGGGATAGGGTACGGGTAGGATGCTCCTGGGAGGGTAGGTGTAGACCTGATGGGTCGAATGGCCTGCTTTAACACTGTAGGGATCCTGTGGGATTGGGAATGCAGGGATACGGTGTGGACTCGAATGGCCTGCATGCATTCAATGAATTGATTGGGTCTAATTGAGAAGGGGAACTCTGTTCCGCCTGAAGATGCTGTGACATTGCTGTTCGTTTAACGGCTGTCTTTTGGAGAGCCGGTTAGATCAGGGTTACCAAGCCAGGGAGGTGGGGGGGGGGGGGGGGGGGGGAGGGGGTGGAGATATACTGTCGCCTTTGACTTTGGGCTGTTATTTTGAGAAGAAGGGTCTTATTTAGGTTGGATGAAGAGGGGTAAAGAGAAATGTCGCAGAAATATTTTTTAAAAACCCTGTTTGTTGACAGTGTGGTTAGAAATGCGGGGATGAAAGTGAGTTTGACATTCCGCTTTGGAATGCCTGGCTGGGTTTTTTTTTAATCCCCAGCCTTGTTTGCGATGGAAAACCATTTGGAGGCGGCATGGGTCATGACCAGCTCCTGCTCGGTCAGAAACTCCGACCTGCTATATCTCCCAAGGCGCCGATAGCTTTGGCCGAGCAGTTGAGGGAGGTTCGAGTCGGTGTGTGGATGGATGAAGGTGGGATTACGGCAGTGGGAAGGCTTACCTCGGTGTGTCTGAGGGACGGGGTGGCTGGGAGGGGTGGGGTGTCGTGTCCGGGGTTACAGTGACGGGGGCCGAGCTTATCCACAGGGACGAGAGCTGCGCTAGGTGCAACAAAAACGGGAACATTTCAGGGGAGGGTGCACGGAGGGCATGGGGAGTTATGAAGACAGCAGGTGAGCGGAACCACTCGGAGAGCTTTCTGTGCGTTTGCAGTTAGCTCAAAGTCACTGGGGTTTGTGACTGAGTTTGTGATGCTGGCAAATTTTGCAAAAGTAGCTCATCGAAGGAAACTAGCAGTTCGCTTCAAGCAGGAGATTCTTCAGTCAATTCTGACATTCCTGTGCTTTTGATGATCTTAATATTAATCCCTCAAACAGCATTATCCGGCAGCTTACTGATGGAATCTTGCTGTGCACAGTTTTGCTGCTGCACTTTTCCCCACGCTTTCAATGAAAGAAAAAAACACCTCACAGTCTGTCTGTGCTGTTCCAGGACATGCTAAACGTTAGGAAAAGCCTTGTGGGAGTATCTCTTTCAGGGTGTTGTATAGGGACCTCACATCTGCCTGTGTTTGAGCCCTGAGAAAATATCTCTCTCCAGAGACCGCATTATCCTCCCGCAGCCCATGGCAAGATTTACTTTTTGTTTCCAAAGTGTGGACAGTTTGAATTCAGCTCTGATGGTGAATTAACTGTTAACCTTGAAGAAACCCAGTTCCCTACGTATTTGGAGAGCTGGCCGTCCACTATTTCTGCATGTGCAAAGTTTGCTCTGTCATGTAAAAGGCTTCAGGCGGAATTCTCCGTCTCATGGACTGATACACCATTTAAACTTCCTCATTAAACTCTGGCAACGACTGATTCAAAGCAGTTTGATCCTTGGGGTTGTAATCCTTAAAGGATATGTCCCAGCCAGGAATTTATCTCTGAAAATTGGCCAGTTAACTGGACGCAGTGGAAGGTGCAGAGTTTGGCTCGTTTTCAAACAGTGCCTCGTTTACCTGATTGTTAGAACCACATCTCATCAAGGTATTGCTGTTTTCAGAGGGCGTTCACTGGTGCTCCAGTTTGTTTGAAATACAAACAGAAAGTGCTGGAGAAACTCAGCAGGTCTGGCAGCATTCTGTGGAGAGATAGAGAGAGAGACAGGGTTAATGCTTGGGTCTGATATGAGTCCTTTGGAATGTTTTTGGTTTCCGTTGGAAGCCGGAACGAGAGCTTCTGTCCCTGAGGGAGTTGAAGGGGAGTGACAGGAAAATGGAGTGAATGCAGAGTTGCTGTCCTGATTGTCTTCAATGGCAGAGCAAGTTTGAGAATCCCAAAGGGCTGCTCCTGTTTACTATCTTCAATGACATCGTGATTCATTCGAGGATCCTGTCACACAGAACAGGATTTAATTTGATTTAATGTCACATGTGCCTAGGTACAATGAAAAGCTTTGTTTTGCCTGTAGTACAGACAGATCATATCATACAAAGTGCATTAGAGCAATAGAACAGAGTGAAGAATACAATGTTACAGCTGCAAAGAAGGTGCACATAAAGAGTGAGATCAACATTACACTTAGAATTTAGAGAAGTCCATTCAGATGTCTAATAACAGCGGAGAAGAAGCTGTTCTTGAGCCCGTTGGTATTAGCACAGTCTCCGGTGTGCTGGCACAGCTTTCAGCTGCCTGAGGATAAGGGTGTTAGAGAGTAACAACATCAAATCAGATATCAAGCTCATGGTTTACAAAGCTGTGGTGGTTCCTACCCTGATATATGACTCCGAGATGTGGACTGTCTACAGCAGACACCTCAAGGTGCTGGGGCAGAACCACCAATGCCATCCGCACAACATCCTGTGAATCCACTGGGGAGAGAGACGCTCCAACATCAACGTTCTCACCCAGGCCGACATCCCCAGCTCTGAGGCACTGACCCCCCCACTTTGGCCGGCTGCGATAGGCTGGTCATGTCCACATGGCATTCCCCAAGCAGGCGCTCTACTCCCAGCTCCGATGCTGCTGGTGAGCCCCGGGTGGACAGGGGAAGCAGTTCAGGGATAACTCTTCAAGGCCTCACTGGGGAGGTGCAACATTCCCACAGACACCTGGGAATCACTGGACCCAAGACCACCCAAAGTAGAGGAGGAAGAGGAACGTGCGGAAAAGTTTTCGAGAATCTTGAAACTTGCCATCGGGGGAAAAAGTAATGGGAGGAACACAGCAAGAGGGGTGTGCTGCCATATCAATGTCCCTCCCACATCCCTTCCCAAGACCATAACCTGCCCCAGTGTAACAGAGCCTGTGGCAGCCTCATCGATCTGTATAATCACCTACGCACTCACCCCGAGAGGAGAAGGGAGCCATCCCTGTTTGCAAGGGACTGTCAATGATGAGGATGATGAATGATGCGGGCCTATGTTTAAACTTTTGTATTTCCTGCTTGACGGGAGAGGTTGGAAGTGATTATAACCGGGGTGGATGATGTTGTCTGCCTTCCTGAGGCAGTGGGGAGTGTAGATGGAGTCAGTGGGTGGAAGGTTGGCTTGTGTGATGGACTGGGCTGTGTGAGTGCCGCCACATTCCTGCTCCCTGTGTTATAAAAGATCTGTTCTCCATCTTGTTGCAGAAATCCCAGCTGCACTTCGGCTTCATGTGAAGAAAGTTCTGGAGAACAAGGCGATCGTGGGCTGGGAGCTGCCAAAGGTTCCAGTTGATGCCTGGAAGATTACCTTCCGAGCCTTGGTAAGGGACTGTTGGTGATGTGGGGAGGGCAGCATGTGTGAGGGGGGGTGTGCAGCTGGTGTCATCTATCCAAGGACATTGGGGGCTTGGGGGAGGGGGCATCACCGAAATCCGCTGAGATTGTCATACCGGAAAAAATCACAGAAGTATACAACAACAGAAACAGGCCCTTCGGCCCAACCTGTCCATGCCGACCAGGTTTCCCAAACTGAACTGGTCCCATTTGCCTGCATTTGGCCCACATCACTCCAGTGCCTGGCCCATATCTCAGCAAATCTACCCAAGAGGAGGTTAGGGGATGGTATCAATGGGCACCATACGAGTGTGTCTCAAGTGCCCAGCTTTGTGGCCTGCTGGGGGCAAGGAAACTGAACTGGGCGAACTGGGCACAATCACCGTGGAGTGCCCCCGCGACCTATCTGCTGTTGTTCGGGGGTTGGGGGTAGATGGAGGGGGTGTGGAGGGTTTCCATCCTGAACCAGAGTCTGTAGGTCCCGCCTGGAGAACGTGACTTTTAACCCATTAGATCATGGCGGGGGAAGGTTCTGGAAGGCCGCTGGTGGTTCGAGGGTTTGAGAAGCTGAGCGCAGAGCAGGAGGAAGAGGAAGAAGAGGTTGGATGTTCCTTCATTTAACCTCAAATCAACTTCAATGGAGCCAAACAGCGACTAACATCCACCTCTTAAGCTCCCCAGAACAGTTCCTCCAACATCACTGATTGTCCCTGTGCTTAAAGAGGCGGTGGGGAGGGGCGGTGGGGTGGTGGGTGCTCCTCTTGTTTGATGGGAAGGGTCCATTTAACTGCCCAATGACCCCTGAGCAGCCCCAGCAGTGGTACTAACCCCTGACCCCTGAGCAGTCAGTGGAAGCTGGGATATGCTGATGGTGACAGCGTTGGGAACAGTTCCCGACAGAGACAAACCAGATTGTCACCCCCGCACACTACACCTACCCCCCCACCCCCCGACCCTCATGCAGAAACGCGTGACAGAATGTCATGTAATGTAACAGCAGAGGGGAGGCCATTCGGCCTGCGATGCTTGTGCAAGCCCTTTAAAAGAGGGACCTAATTTGGCCATACATTGACCCAAAGTCCTGCCAGTTACCCCTCTCCTGCCTGATTTATTTGACCAATTAAACCTCTCCTTAAACTTGACAGGTCTGGAGGAGTCTCTCCTGAACTGAGAGAGGGGTTACACCCTTTCTGCAGGCTCCCAGTCTCCCCCTGCAGGGGCTATGACTGGCTGGACCGTGACTGTCTGTCCTGTGGGTCACAGCAGGAGTACAGGTCAGGGGTTATGGTGGCTGTGTCACCTCCTGACCCTGTTCTGATGGAGGGGGGTGGAGTGTGAAACAGTCTCGGAGGACTAACCAGCACGTGGTGTGCCAAGGCGGTGATGTTCAGCGAGAGGGCAGCCTGTTAGCTGAGATGGAGCCGGTCCAAATGCCCATGGCCCTGGTGTTCCTGCAGTCTGAGGTATCTATCCCATCCCTCTCAACAGAAGGAGGATGATGGTCAGCTGACCAATCTCGTGGCTGGCTCCAAGAGCACCTTCCAGCAGGCAGGCCTGGCTTCAGGGCAGGAGTACGAGGTGACACTACGGGCCAAGAAGGACAAGAAACTGGGGCCGTCTGTCTCGAGGACCCTGACTACACGTGAGTGCCCTACAGAACGCGACAGCGTACATCGTCACTAAATTCTCCCCAGGTATGGCCATGTGACAGGGGCCGTGACACTGGGGCTGTGACACTGGGACTGTGACACTGGGACTGTGACGCTGGGACCATGACACTGGGGCTGTGACACTGGGGCCGTGACACTGGGGCCCTGACACTGGGGCTGTGACACTGGGACTGTGACACTGGAGCCGTGACACTGGGGCCGTGACACTGGGGCCTGTGACACTGGGGCCGTGACACTGGGGCCTGTGACACGGGGACTGTGACACTGGGACTGTGACACTGGGGCCGTGACACTGGGGCCGTGACACTGGGACAAGGACACTGGCCCAAATCTTTGACAAAGGAGGGGCAAGGTACAATATTGGGAGGGGAGACCAAAGAGCAATGGCATTTTGTGTCAAATACAATCCATTCCTGATATTTCTGGTGAAGTGTCTGGAACTGAAATGGGCAGAGACAGGCTGTCACTCACAATCACACACGCGCGCGTGCACACACACACACACACACACACGCACACAAACACACACACGTGCATACACACGCACACACAGATACACACACGTGCGTACACACACATACACACACACATACCCACACGCATACACACACACGTACACACACGCGCACACACACACGAGCGCACACAAACATACGCATACACATGTGCATACACACACACACAAACGCCCCCACACGCACATACACGTATACACACACACATGCACGCACACACATGCACACACACACACGCACACACACACACACACACACACAGACACGCACGCACACACCCGCACGCACATGCACACACACACATGCACGCACACAGACACACATGCACACAGCGCGCGCGCGCGCACACACACACACACACACACACACATACACACATGCTTAAATATATTTTCCTACTCAAGCTCAAATCACACACATTTTCCCAGACACACAGTCATACACTGACACACATGCACTCTCTCACATAAGCTCCCACATATTCTAACACTGCCAGACACACAAACACACTCACACACATGCTGTAGGATACTTTTGACACATTCATCATGGTGCTGTCTCAGAACGAGGAGGTCTGAGTTTAAGTGGAACTTGCTTCAGGGGTATGTAGTCACATCTCTGACCAGGTTGATTTTCTTTCACATATGTCCAATGGGATGGATTTACTCGAAGGAATTAGCAGAAAACTGGGGAATCAGTAATTGGGCTGTGAGACACAGGGTCACTGTGTACAGTGTTGGGGAATCATTAACGGGGCTGTGAGACACTGGGTCACTGTGTACGGTGTTGGGGGATCAGTA
>NC_063366.1:21028049-21043070 GCF_021869965.1 Rhincodon typus | reverse complement strand
GTTGGGGAATCAGTAACTGGGCTGTGAGACACTGGGTCACTGTGTACGATGTTGGGGGATCATTAACGGGGCTGTGAGACACTGGGTCACTGTGTAGGGTGTTGGGGGATCAGTAACTGGGCTGTGAGACACTGGGTCACTGTGTAGGGTGTTGGGGGTTCAGTAACTGGCCTGTGAGACACTGGGTCACTGTGTACAGTGTTGGGGGATCAGTAACTGGCCTGTGAGACACTGGGTCACTGTGTAGGGTGTTGGGGGATCAGTAACTGGGTTAATAGACAGTGGGTCGCTCTGTGCTGTACGGTCTGTAGATGAGGTGCTCTGACTGAATCTCTCTCTTCTTGGCCTCAGTGATCGACGGGCCCCGGAATCTCCACGTGGTCTCAACGACAAACTCCACCATTGAGCTGGGCTGGAGAAAGCCACTGGCCTCCATTGATCGATACCGCCTGAACTACCTGTCAGCGACAGGCAAGCGCAGTCAGGTGGTGGTGCCAGCCGGTAACAGCAGCGTCGTTCTGACGGGGCTCGAGGCTGGGGTCGAACACACCATCTCCCTGGTTGGGGAGAGAGGCCAACACCAGAGCAAGGCCGCTGCCACCAAAGGAACTACTGGTACGTCCAACCTCCCCACGTGATTACCCTGACCCCGGCCTGACCTTCATTGCTGTAGTGCCTGTTCCAACTGCAGCAGGCCCCAAAATGCTGTATAAACAGCGCTCTCAGAGTGTCACCACTGTCGTGCTCTGGGAAGGGCAGCAGTTCGTGTGTGCACAGCAAGATCCCAGGGCAGAAGCATGATAATGACCAGATATTCTGATTGTTTTGCGGTGCTGATTGAGGGATAAGTATTTGGCAGAGCACTGATGGAGATCTCCCCTGGCATTTTGCACAGAAGTTTCTTCATCCAATGTGCTGACAGACACATCCACACGAACACACCTACACACAGAGATACACATAGGCACAGACTCACTCTCTCACACAAACATTTACAGACATTGCTACACACAGACACCTAAACAGACAGTCACAGACATATGTAGACAATGAGACAAATATATATAGGCAGAGACACACGTTGACACAGACACACACACGCGCGCACACATGTGTATATACACACGTGTACACACACACACGCACACATGTGCTTATACACACGCGTGTGTATACACACGCACACTTGCATATACAAACACACACATGCATTTACATACACACATACACACGTACGTATACACGCACACACACACACACACACGCACACACACACAAGTGTGCACGACTGGGAAGGCAGACAGAGCCTCAGTTTGATGTGCCCTCTGATATATGGTGCCTGTAGTTGTGCATCACTCCTTTTGAAGTACACTGTGAGTGCTTGTGAAAGGATAGTACAGCTGGAGGCTGCTTGTCCTTTTGAACTGAAGCTGTCTATTCCAGTGTTGCTGCACTGCCCCCTGTGTGTGTGAGAGAGAATGAGGGTGCATAAGATGGAGGAATGAAGTTTATCTGTTCACATTCGAGTTTTTCATGGACTGCAATGAATAAAAAGCAACACCAGGCTCAGTCAGTGCTGGTAGCTCTGTTGGAAGTGTGTTGAGGTCACTAGATCTGGCCACAGACTCCTGAACATACACACAAAGCACTCGAAATTTACTGTTGCCAAGTCAACCACTGACACTCAGTCGCTCTTCACCATGTTGTTAAATATTAGCCAAGAGCTTCTGAACATACCACAGAGAACCATGGACAGCTTGAGTCCTGAATCTATCTCAGGTCAACCCAGCAAATAACTGAATTCCTGAATGTGCAACCTCAACCATACACAGCTACACACACATACACACACACAGACACACAGACACACAGACACACACACACACACACACAAAGCTATACACACACATGCGTGCGTACACACAGACACACACAAAACTATAGACACATGTGCACGCACGCGCGCACACACACACAAAGCTATACACATGCGTGCGCACATACACACACAGATGCACAAACACACATACAGACACACACACACAAACAGTCACACAGACATACACAGACAGAGGTACATGCAATTGTACACAGACACAGACACAAAGACACACAGACATGCACAAACAAATACACATACACAAACACACACACTCTCTCACGCACATAATCAAACACTCACACACTGACACACACACACGCACTCATCCCTCACCCAAACACACACATATGCTGTGCCAAGTTGAGCTCAAATGCCAGCCACTCAGCCTGCCCCTCATTACTAACCAGCCACAGAAAGACTCATTAAACAATAATAACTTGCACTGATGTAACAGCTTTATAATCACAAGGGGAAAGTTACTGGTCAGATAGTGACTCCAGACACTTAAGGCCTGATCAGAAAGATAAGTTTAGGGAGAATCTCAAGGGAGGATAGAGAGAGAAACAGAGAGTTTTCAAGAGGAAATTCCAGATCTTGGGGCTCAGGCAGCTGAATACATGGAGATGTGATTAAAATCAGGGATGAGCAGGAGGCAAGAATGGGAGCAGTGCAACTAACTGGGAGGAGGACCCAGGCAGTGGGGAAGGCAGGACTGAGAGCATTGAGGGATCTGAATACGATAAGATGAGTTTTCAGCTGATGGTGGACTGCGAGACCATGTGGGTCAATAGAGTGTGCGTCTGGTGACCAAGGCTATTTCTCTGCTTGCTTCCTGCAGTGATCGACAGTCCAAGGAAACTGCGTGTTGTCACAGTGACAGACTCCAGCATCAAGCTGCAGTGGGAGAAGTCTGTCGCTCGCATTGGCCATTACCACATTGTATATACCTCCAAGACAGGGAAGCGGGGAGAGTTGAGGGTGCCTGGGAAGAACAACACAGCTACCTTGGTACAGTTGGAGGATGGCACCAAGTACACCATCTCTTTGGTGGGTGAACAGGGGACAATGAGGAGCAAGCCAGTGATCATAATGGCGACCACTGGTAAGTGGGATATGAGAACAACGAGAGTATCTGCAACATCAAATGCTTTATACTTAGAGCAGCAAGCTATTGACATTGCAGGACAGGCTTCGGCAGGTTAGAAAGAGACTGTGGACCAAAGTTGTAGAACCATCATATTAAAGCCAGACCTTTTAATGGAACCAACTAAAAGCAATTCTCTACACATAATCTGGGTGAAAATTGGATCGCTCATCATCCAAAACATTATTGAGGCTGGAGACTGATGTAAAACTAATGACTGAGATTTGTTATAAAATACTATGAACTACCCAGTCAAAGAAATGACTGATTCTATTTTGATACTTCAGCATAGATTCCATTTCCATGTTTCCTCATTGACTCCATTCTTTGTTTCCTTGCTCATTCTACTCACATTTCCCATTATTAATTTCATTCTCATGTTCCATTTCACATCCCATTCCCATATTCAATCATTCATTTCATTTTGGTGTTCCACAAAATCTTCCACTCCATTCATTTCATTTCCCTGTTCCATCATTTTATCCCATTCCCCCGTTTCGACATTCATTCCATTCCCATCTTTTTCACATTCAATCAACAAAAATCATAAGAAGCCGGAGCAGAAGTAGGCCATTCAGCCCATTAAGCCCTCTCTACCATTCAATGAGATCATGACAAATCTGATAATCCTCAACTCCACTTCACTGCCTTTTCCCTTTAACCCTTGGATCCCTTGGTGATTAAAATCTGTCTATCATGGCCTTGAATATATTTATCGACCAAGCCTCATGAGCCTTATGCAGTTTATGCCACAGATTCGCCACCCTTAAATAAGGGGAGCAAAACTGCTCACGGTACTCCAGATATGATCTCACCAGCACCTTGTACAGTTTCAGTAAGACTTCCCTACTCTTATCCTCCAACTCCCGTCAAATGAGGTCCATTAGCCTTCCTGATTACCTGTTGTACCTGTGTGCTAGCTTTCAGTGTTTCATGCACAAGTAACTCCAAGCCCCTTTGTGTTGCAGCTTTCTGCAGCTTTTCTCCATTTTTTTGCCCACTTACTTAACCTATCAATATCTCTCTGTAAACTGTTGATCCCCCTTCACAACTTGCCTTTCTACCTACTTTGTGTCATTGGCAAATTTGCTTACTTCCTCCAAAGTCATTCATAAATATTGTAAATAGTTGCAGTCTCAGCACTGATCCCTGTGGAACCCCACTGGTTAAAGGTTCCCAACCTAAAAAACAACGCCTTAGTCCTATTCACTGTTTCCTGCCCAGTAGCCAACTGTATATCCAAACCAATGCACTACCTCCAACACCATGGGTCTTATGACAACTTTTTGTGAACTACCTTGTCAAATGCCTTCTGGAAGGTGAAATACAACATATCTACTGGTTCTCCTCTATCCACTCTGGAGGTTTCTAATTCTCTAGTACTTACCCCAGTCTTCCTATTCCCAGTTTTCCTTTGTCATTCCATTCCCATCTTACATCATTACTTACATTTCACTGTCCAAGATTCATTCCATTTATATAGTTCCATATTAATCCAATTCAGTTCAGTTATTCCATTCCTATTGTTCCCTTATTATTCCATTCCCATCTTTCTTTGTTCATCCTTGTTCCATATTTCATTGCATTCCCATCACAAATTCCAATTCATTTTCTAATTATTCATTCCATTATCCATGTTCATTATTAACTCATTCCTATTTTTCATCATTCACACCTTTGCCACCTTCCAATGTCTAAATGATTCTCATATTCAACATTGATGAAATTCCTGTCTTTCCTCATTCATTCCATTCCCATTTAACATCATTCATCCAATTCCCACTTTCTATCATTCTTCCATTCCTATTGAACATCAATCATTCCATTCCTAATTCCCATTATTCATTCCATTCTCTTTCATCATAATTCATTCCACCCTCACTTTCCACCATTCATTCTATTCTCATTTGATATCCATCATTCCATTCCCATTAGACATTGGTTATTCCATTCCCACTTTCCTTCATTCATTCCATTCCTATTTAACATCATCCATTCCATTCTAGGTTAACACCATTCAGTTCATTTCCACTTTCCTGTTTTCATTTCATTTCCATTTACCATCAAGCATTTTATTCCTGCTTTCCACCATTCATTTATTCCATTCTCATTTTCCATCATTCATCCAATTCCCACTTTTCTTTACTCATTCCATTCCCCTTTAACATCATGCATTCCATTCCTTTTTTAAAATTTATCTCCATTTAACATAATGCATTCCAATTCCTTTTTGTACCATTCATTCCATTCCAATTTCCCATTATTCAATCAATTCACACTTTTATCATTCATTACTGTCCCATTTTCCATCATTCCTCCCATTCCCATTTAATATCCATCATTACATTCCCATTTTCCATCATACACCCCATTCCCATTTATAATCATTCATTCCATTCCCATTTAATACTTTTCAGTCCATTCCCACTTTCCATCATTCACTTCATTCCATTCTCACTTTCCATCATACACACATCATTCCCATTTAACATCCATCATTCCATTCCCATTTATTATCATTCATCCTGGTTTAAGATCATCCATTTCTACTTTCAGTCATTCATTGCATTTGCATTTGACATCTTCATTACATTCCTACTTTCCAATAAGCATTCCACTTCCCTTTAACACCATTCATTCCATTCCCACATTCCATTATCACCCCATTCCCATTTGACATCATTTGTTAAATTCCCACTTCCTAACATTCATTCCAATCCCAATTACCATCATTCATTTGATTTCCACTCTCCTTTATTCATTTCAACCCCCTATTCCATCATTTATTCCATTCCCATTTAACATCCATCATTCCATTCCCAGTTTCGTCATTCATTCCAATCCCATTTAACATCATTCAATCTCTTCCTCCTTTCCATGATTCATTCCAACCCCATATTCCATCATTTATTCCATTCCCATTTATCTTCATTCATTCCGTTCCCAATTTCCCTCATGGATTGCGTTCTCCCTTTTTCCTCATTAATTTAATTCCCATTTTCATCATTTGTTAATTCCCATGTTTCCACTTTCATCCGATTTTCACATACCAGCATTGATTCGATTATGATATTACCTTATTCATCCATTCCCATATTCTGTCATTCATTTCATCCTCATTCCATTTCTGTTTATCCTCATTCATTCCATTCTTATCCTTCCTGATTTATTCTATCCCACGTTCTGTTATTCATTCCATTCTCATTATTCGGTGGACTTTCCACTCTCTTTGATCATTCATTTAACATCCTGTTTCATCATTCATTCCATTCTGATTGGTTTTATTCTTGATGTAAATGTCCTACTGTGTCCGAGCTGCCTTAGGAATGTAGTAGTGAACTGCCTCTTTGAACTGTTGGTGCACATGCAGTACTGTACCACTAGTCTGACTCAGCAAAGTTGAAGGAATGCAAGTATAGTTCCAAATCAGGACGGTGTGTGACTTGGAGGGGATCTTGGAGGCAGTGATGTTCCCATGTGATTTCCATCCTTGTCCTCTTGGGTGGTAGATTTCTTGGGTTTGGAAGGAGCTTGGGGGAACTGCAGCAGTGCACCTTGTGTAAACGCTGCTGCTATATTTAATGAAGTTTGGTTGCTGTGCTCTTTGTCTGTTTTCATTGTTTTCTCTGTCCCTATGTTGTGCTGTAGCTGGCTGTCTCTCCTTATCAAAAGGATGTGTGGTTTTGTTGTGGGAATATCCTTCTCTCTAGGGCACACCATGCCCTACTGACAGGAAATTGGAAATCACCGAAAACAAACCTGGTTTATCAGTTGGCATCTGGATCAGACTGATTCATTGGGAAATTACCACTCACTTTGATAAGCTATGTGAGTGAACTGCAGCCTTTGATTGAGGTGGTACTAGTGTAGAACTGCACTGACAGAGATGGCAGCTTTCAACTGAGAGGTTAGAGTGAGGACTAGGTTTCCCTGTTTCATTGATTCACATCGATATGGAAGGATTGGTGGGCATTATTTGAAGTGCAGGTGGATCATGGAGCACCCCTCGCCCATTGTTCCTTTCATGACTGAGAACAACAACAACAATGATGGGAGGTTGCCAAGTAGAGAGGGGATTAAATAATTCGAGGGCCGAGACTTATACACCAGGCACATGGGTTCAAATCCCATCCTAATAACTGGTGGACTTCAATCAATAAATCTGGATTATAACAGTTAGCCTTCGTGAGAGTGACCATCGATTATAGTCAAAGCCCATCTGGTTCACAAAATACCTTCAGGAAAGGAAACCTGCCACCCTTACCTGGTGCGGCCTACACGTAACTCCAGTCTTGCAGAAATGTGGTTGTCCCTCTGAAACGGCCCAGCAAACTACGCAGGCCACTGCAGTTAGGGATGGGGAGCAAATGCTGGCCCAGCTATGAACATCCAGATGAACAGCAGGATAACAAGAAAAGGCCATGGGCAGAATTGCTCATGAGGGTGGGAACTTGCCATTGACATTCCTAGCTGTGAAAATCAGAAAAGTAGCAAATTGCTGGGCCATCTCCTCGGATTTGGAACAAATCTGAACAAATGGGCTCAAAGTACCGCAGGATTTGAAAATAGCTCTCTGAGTACGATGGTGTTTGAAATCAACATCTCTGCACAAATTATAGTCTGTCTTTTCACAGTTCTTGCTCCCTGCTTTGAACTCTTCTGTACTTTGGCTTCTGGCTTGTGCTTTACTATGCGGGTCTTGTTGCTTCAATTCACTGAGTGTGCAGAGGGAAGTGAAATAGGAACTTGTATATTGGCCTTCCCAGTTTTTGCTGCTCTCTTGTGACCTGCACCTCTTTAACGACATTCCAATGGATGCTCGGTTCTGCAGCCAGAGCAATCATCTCACAGGGAATAGAGAGCCCTCTCTCCACCATGAGCGATTGTTCCAAGTACTTAATACTACAGACCACTTTCTGCCATTTGGATCTTGGCGCGGAGCCACAGATATTTGGAGCACACTTCTGGAGTCTGAAATACACTTCTGAACTCCCTGTGTATGCTGACATTCAGCAAGCTTCCACTCTGGAGATTTATTTTGTCATATTCCCCTCGGCAACCATTTAAATCCAAGGATCTCTCCACCCCAATTCGTGTTTCCATCAGTGCCATTGACAAGAGAATAGAATGTTTTTTTTGCGCCTTCCATAACCTTCCAAAGCTCATGAACTGATGTTTGAGCGTACTGCCTATTGGAATTTGGGAAGCACAACAGCCAATTTGCCCACAGCGAGATCCTTACCCAGCAATGGTAGGGTACGCTGATTCAGCAATGGTGGTTGATGTTGACTAGTCAATCACTTACATCTACCTGAGAAAGCAGAAGGGGCCTTAAGGTTTAATACCTCTTCTAAGCATGGCACTGCTCACAGTGCTGCCTTGTGTTGTTACTGCACAGAAGGATAGCCTGGCACATCTCCACTGTGAGACCTGAACTCAGATCTAGAGCTGAGATTGTTCACCATTGGAGCCATGGCTGATTTAGATCTGTATGCTTTCTCCAGTCAGAGTTTTCTGGATTGATCACAGAATGTGTTTGACTTCTTTCTTTATTTAATTTGTTTCATTGTTTGAAACACATATAGTTGTAATTATGCACAATCAGGTCTTTAATGAGAGAATAGAACTCAGTGTGTTGTATGTGCCCAGGTTAATCACACTTCACATATCCAGTATGAGGACAGCACTCAGTGACTCATTCACAACACTGATACTACGATAGGGTAACTCTAACCTTAACCCTAACACTTCCTTTTAGCTCAACATGCCATTTCTGCTGTCATTAAATAACAGCTCATCAAAAATGTATCAAAATGACATCAGAAAAACTACATGCATCTGAAAAATGTAGTTAGCGATCCTTCTCAATCTCTTCTAATCATTCTGTAACCATTATTATGGCCCTCTTAAACTGTTTGATAAATTGACCTCACAAACTCTTCTATTTCATTGCAATAAATACAAATAACACAAGATTAACACCTTGCAGGCCATGATAACTGCAGCTGAGTAATTTACATTCATTCTTTTCTCCATGAAAACATCCATAACTTCAGACTGCTTATGCAACGCACACCATGCCCAGTAAGATATTTTAACCATTGTGCTCTGGTCCCAGAGATAACCCAGTCGTGAGGTCCACAGATGAAGTGAACTCTCCTTCCAACAGGGTGGAGTCAGCCCATGCAATAGTTAATCCTATGCACTCTACTTTCCAACCTCCAAATAGGAGGAGAGGTGTTTTCAATAAATAAGCAGTTGGGAAGGGCAGTTTTATTATTTTTTAACATTCATACATGGGTGTGGGCACCTATGGTGATGCCGATGTTTATTAGCCACCCCTAATTGCTCTGGAGAGGGTGGTAGTGAGTCAATGTTTTGAGTCGCTGATGTGTTTGAGGGGGTCAGGACAGCCACAGCACTAAATGGTTTCATACAACTGAGTGGTATGCCAGGCAACCTCAGCGTGTACTTAACAGTCAACCACATTGATGTAGGACAGAAGTCACATGTGGGTCAGCCCAGGGATGGCTGTTTTCCTTCCAGAACCAGATGTGTTTTCTTTTAAACAACAATCCACAATGATTGTATAGCTGTCATTAACCTTTTAGTCCAAATCTTTTCTTCAATTCAAATTTGACCATCCATTGATTTGAACCCGTGTTCCCAGAACGTGAGCCTGGATGACTAGTCCAGTGACATTATCATTGCGCTACCTCCTCCCAAATCCACCCAGGCCATTGGGATCTGTGTGGGGAAACAAGGGGAATGAGGTACATACGCCAACAGCACTCAGTGGATCTCAGCTCAGACCCGGGATCTCCTATCCGTGACTTTGTCCTTTCATTCATTGGAAAATACCATCTCAGCCAAGATAACCACCAATATATTGCAGTAAAGTATTCTTGTTAGTTAAACAGAACACCTCAATTGGACCGCTCCTGCTTCAACATGTAAGTTATGAGATCTTAATCCCCACTGGGTGCTAAGACATCTGTCAGTTGGCAGCAGATCCTAGAAGTAGACTTGAGAAGCAGAATCAAGCCTTGTTCCTTTTGCTGTACTGGGCCCACACTCTGTGAGTGGTGGACAAAAAGCCTGTTATAGACTGCAAACCAATACAGAGAGGTTGCTTTATGCAGACTCTGACAGTAAGGCAGCCAAAAGCAGCACATCTTATACCGAAGGTCACAGAATGCTGGAGAGCGTTACAGTGAGAGGTGTGTGATGCAAACAGTAAAATAACATGCTTCGGAATCCTCAGATTTCTATCCCCTGTCTTAAACAAAGTTGATTGCAGGTTATAGAGAGTGTTAGAGTGAAGATTATTTTACCGAAAATGTGTTATAGTGAAGATTATGTTACAAAGAGAATGTTACAGTGAAGATTGTGTTAGACAGTGAGTTGTACAATGAAGATTGTATTACAATGCCTGTTACAGTGAAGACTGTGTCACAGAGAGAGTCATATAGTGAATATTGTGTCACAGAGAGAGTCATACAGGCTAGATTGTGTTACAGTGTCTGTTACAGTGAAGATTGTGTTACAGAAAGCATGTTAGTGAAGGTTATGAAGTTTGTGTTACAGTAAGTGTGCTATAGTGAAGATCACAGTAGAGAATGTTACAGTAACATTGTTTTAATAAAGTGGGTGCAAAACACAGATTGTGAGGTGTCGAGAGAGTAGGACAGTGAAAACTGTGTAAGATAGTGTTACAGTGAAACTTGTATTAGAGAATGTGCTAAAGTGAAGATTAGGTTTATATAGAGTCATACAGTGAAGACTGTGTTATAGGAAGAATATATTAAAGAGATAGTACAGTGAAGATTTCACTACAGACAGTGGCACAATGAAGATCATTATAGAGAGTGCGTAATATGAAAATTGTGTGAAATACAGAGTGCTCAAACCAGAGACTGTTGACAACTGAATTAAACATTGAAAAGCACAAATCAGGGAAAACCTTACAGGGCAGAGGAGTCAGTATCTATTGGTTGTTCATTTCAGAGTTAAGCAGGAACCTCTCTACAATCTCAGGGATGATTGCTGACCATTCCATTGTTTTGTTTCTCTCTCCAGGTTGTTCGAATCTAATTCTGAAGAACAGCTTCATTTTGATTTATTTCCCTGCCTTTTTCCTGCAGCAAACCTCTTCAGCAGCTCTGAGGGACGAACCATTGGACATCAGGCGTGTTCATCCAGTGCAGTTCATTCTTTTCCCTCCAGTTCTGCTTTTGAGGCAGTCCCGGAGTCACAATAATTTCCTCTTTATTTTTCCACAGCAATTTCATCCTTCTATCCACTCCTTCTATTTCACATCCCTCTTCTCATTTCTACAGTTTGACAGTTTCTACAGTCGGGAATTTCTCTGGACTTTGTCGACCGTTTTTATTATTTTGAGGGATGGGCTTGCAAGTTAGATTTTTGTTCGCTCCAGACACCACCTTAGCTCCTGCCCTTTTAGTAGAATCAATCAGTGAAGCCTGGAAGTAGCTGAGGGGCCTGACACCGTGTTCCAGTTTGAGAGGATGGAGGGGGTGGGGGTTGGGGTTCCTTGTTTAAAATCAGCAGGTTTGCTGCTGTGTTAGGATGAGGGAAGAAAGAGGAATGTAATTGGGGCTTACTTCCACTTAAAGAAACTCCCCAGTTTCTTGTGGAAGGACCAAACCTGTTTCTCTGTCATGGGCTGTTTGAAAGTGACACTCAGTGAAGTTAGACAGACATTCGATGGGAAGTGATCCCCTAACCTCATTGCTCCAGCTCACTGGGTCAACAGATCGGCTGGTCAAGATGGTTAAAGAGCAATGGGTCACAGTGATCAGTGGGTCACAGTGAGCAATGGGTCAGAGTGATCAGTGGGACAGAGTGATCAGTGGGTCACAGTGAACAGTGGATCAGTGATCAGTGGCTCACAGAGATCAATGGGTCAGTGATCAGTGGCTCACAGAGATCAGTATGTGAGAAGCTCAGTTGGTCAAGGTTAAACATTGCCCAGTCCAAAGGCCCTAGCATTTTGGTTGGTTTGTCTGTTCCGCTGCCGAATACAGATGGGATTGAGGATTGAGGGGAATGGGAGTGAAAGAGGAGTTTTTCAGTGAGACAGGCAGATCTGGCAGGATTCCAATGGGATTGACGTGTGAAAGTGGAGATCCAAGGGGGCTGTGAACAGTCAGTGAGGAACAGTGTCACTGCTGCCCCTTGGCAAACAGCTACTTACCATCAACCTTGTCTTAACAGAAGGTGGCACCCAGGGCAAACTGGCTGGAGGGTACTTATTGCCTACAGCAGCTGCCAGTGAGAACCAACTTATCCAGGACATCTCGAGGACCATCTCCAAGAAGATCACAGCTAGTGAGCTGTCTGCCGCTGATGTGGGCCCGATGACGCGGTCTGTCATTCGGCGCTACCCAGCCTTTGTCAAAAGTGCCGTGGTCTCTGCCAAGGTGCTCCTCAGCATCCCACCTGCCAGAGTCCGAGTCAGTTTAGCGAAGGGACAGAAAGCTGAGGGGCCCAAAATCCAACAAGCTCCCTCTGGGGAAGGACCAGGGAGACCCAGAAGTCCTGGGATAGAGGTACCTGGCTCCCCTGCAATTTCGCAGACAACGAAGCTTAAGAAAGGAACTGCAGCCTCTCCCAGTCTCCAGCAAATCCACAAAGGAGCCAGGATGTCTGAACCAAACAAGCAGGAGATTCCTGGAGGTAATTAAATCCCTGAAGCAGCCTGTTAGCACTGTCACACAATTTGATTGCGGTTTAAATCCTGCTGAGTAAAAAAACGTGACCAAAATCAAAGACACATCATGTTTGTTCAGTGCAGGGTCATACAAACACAGCACAGGGTTACAGCACAGAAAGGGTCCATTTGGTCTGTCATGACGGTACCAGCTCCTTGCAAGACAAACTCACTTTAGCTCATTCCCCAGAGCCCTGCAATTCTTTCCCTTTCAGGTTCCAATTCTCTTTTGACTGAATCAGCCCTGTAGCACCCTCTCACATCAGGCAGTCCAGATCACAACAATTCCTCATGCCACTGTTGTTCCTTTCTCCATCAGTGTTTTTTGGTTTTCAATCCTTCTGCCAACAAGAACAAAGTTCTGTTTTTCCTACTGCCTCTCTCTGGACCCCTCGTGATTTTGAACACTGCTCTCGAATCTCCTCTGAAACTCACCATCTCTGATGGGGACAGTCACATCTTCTGCTCAGCAGCTAATGAAAGGGGCAGCACTGGGTTCGCACACTTCGTCACGTTCTCTCTCCAGCTGCCCTCCGCACTTCAGCAATCCGTGCCCCTATATCCCCAGGTCCCTTGGCTTCAGCCCCACTTTAGAATCGCACCTTTTGTTTTACATTGAGGAGTGTTTCCTCACAGAAAGTTGCTGTGATTTGGAGGGTGCTGCCTTGAAGCAAAATCAACTTTCAAAAAGGAATGGGATGAACATTTCTAAAAGGAGGAAGGGCAGTGCTACAAGGAACGGATGTGGAATCCGATAGCTCTTCCACAGACTAAATGGACCAAATTGCCTCCTTTTGTGCTTCACCGTTGTAAGTTGCTCATGAAGGGATCTGATGATCCTTTCTCTTTCAATGGGATTCCCGCCATTTGGATGAAAATAGCAAATTGATTTTTCTCTATGTAATAACAAGAGTTCTAAAATAATGGTGAATTAGCGCTGGACATGAGGGAGGGCAATTTAAAAACATTTCTCACTAGTTTATAGTGTTACAATCACGTATTAGTTAGAAGGTGGCTTTAAGATCTTGGGCAATGATCCCACACAGACACACCCACACACACACATGCGTGCATACATATGCACACACACACCCACAAACACACACACACACACACACACAGTGCGGAGAAAATAACTTTTATTGCCAATCAGAAACTGCTTTTAAACCCACACTCCCATTTCCTTTCAACAGGGAAGGAGAAAGCAAAAACCAAAGGCTCACCCCAATTAACTTCTAAACTCTACCCATCTCCTCCGGTGAGTGCCAGGGGTACCTCAGTTTCTACCACCTCAGCCCCAGGCTCCAAGGAACCCCCACAGACCCCAGCACCAAATGGCACCTCCAGCCACGCTGACCTGCCCCGGGACATTGCAGAAGGCTTGTTCAGTACGTCACTTCTGAAAAACAGAGATCCCTCCGCAAACACTGTCCAGTCTGAGAGGGTCCAGGGTGGTGGCCAACGGGTGGCCAACATCACAGGTCCGACTGTTGGCAAAACACATGAAGTCTCTCATCACGGAACATCTGGGAATAATCCTTCACAACCCATTCACATTCCACAAACTGCAGGTACCAGCTCTCATACTTTGTTCCCTTCTGTTCTTTCCTAGGTGAAGGTTGAGATTGTCCACCTGCTTCTGATATGGAGAATGTCGTTTTTAACTTTACGAGAATGTTTTATTTTACAAAGAGAGCTTCAAGTGGCGGCTGTGCCGGATTGGCATGTAGAACGGTCTTCTACCTCCTGTTTCCTTTTGAAGACAGGGCACCTCATGACACATACAGCAGCAATGTGCATTTATATAGCACATTTATCCAAGTGCAAATGACTACAAGGCACTTCACAATGAATGTTGTCAAAGATAGAACAGCACAATGGATACACGAGGAAGCAAATAAGCAGGTGACCGGAAGCTTGGACAGAGAGTGATGGGTTTAAAGGTGCAGATGTGAGGGGGAAAGTCAGAGAGGTGTATGAAGGAAATCCCAGAGTTTGCAGCTTTGCAAACAGTAGGCACAGCCAGTTATAGTGGAGCAATTAAAATTAGGAGTGTTCAAGAGAACAGAATGAGGGCAGCAAGGCTGGAACTTTGGGAACAGAGAGGGATTTCAGCAGTTTATATCAACATTTCACCGAATTGACCCAGATCCAGTGTAGCTCGATGAGCACAGGAGGCTCGGGAAGAGAACTCCCTGCAAGTTACAACAAGAGGAGCAGAGACTGAATGATCTGAAGTTTACAGAGTGTGGGGGGGTGGGG
>NC_063366.1:21017944-21018049 GCF_021869965.1 Rhincodon typus | reverse complement strand
CCTCACAGTGACCACAGGTAACAACCTCACCCTCACAGTGACCCTGTAACACACACACCCTCACAGTGACCACAGGTAACAACCTCACCCTCACAGTGACCCTGT
>NC_063366.1:21005867-21017934 GCF_021869965.1 Rhincodon typus | reverse complement strand
CCTCACAGTGACCACAGGTAACAACCTCACCCTCACAGTGACCCTGTCACACCCTCACCCTCGGTGTCCACAGGTAATACCCTCACCCTCACAGTGACCCTGTAACACACTCACCCTCACAGTGACCCTGTAACAACCTGACCCTCACAGTGACCACAGGTAACACCCTCACCCTCACAGTGACCCTGTAACACACTCACCCTCACAGTGACCACAGGTAACATCCTCACCCTCACAGTGACCCTGTAACACCCTCACCCTCGGTGTCCACAGGTAATACCCTCATCCTCACAGTGACCCTGTAACACACACACCCTCACACTGAGCACAGGAAACACACACACCCTCACGGTGACCCTGTAACACCCTCACCCTCGGTGTCCACAGGTAATACCCTAACCCTCACAGTGACCCTGTAACACACACACCCTCACAGTGACCGTCTAACGCACTCACTCTCATAGTGACCCTGTAACACACACACCCTCACAGTGACCCTGTAACACATACACCCTCACACTGACCACAGGAAACACACACACCCTCATAGTGACCCTGTAACACACTCCCTGTCACAGTGACCCTGTAACACACACACCCTCACAGTGACCACAGGTATCACCCTCACCCTCACAGTGACCCTGTAACAGCCTCACCCTCACAGTGACCCTGTCTCACAAACATCCTCACAGTGACCACAGGTAACACCCTCACCCTCACAGTGACACTGTAACACATCCACCCTCACAGTGACCCTGTAATATCCTCACCCTCACAGTGACCCAGTAACACCCTCACCCTCACAGTGACCCTGTAATATCCTCACCCTCACAATGACCCTGTAACACACTCACTCTCACAGAGACCATCTAACACACTCACCCTCACAGTGACCCTGTAACACACACACCCTCACAGTGACCGTCTAACATACTCACTCTCACAGTGACCCTGTAACACCCTCACAGTGACCACAGGTAACACCCTCACGCTCACAGTGACCACAGGTAACACCCTCACCCTCACAGTGACCCTGTAACACTCTCACCCTCACAGTGACCCTGTAACACACTCACCCTCACAGTGACCCTGTAACATCCTCACCCACACAGTGACCCGGTAATACACACACCCTCACAGTGATCCTGTAACACCCTCACCCTCACATTGACCCTGTAACATCCTCACCCACACAGTGACTCGGTAACACCCATACCCTCACAGTGATCCTGTAACACCCTCACCCTCACATTGACCCTGTAATATCCTCGCCCTCACATTGACCCTGTAATATCCTCGCCCTCACGTTGGCCCTGTCACACCCTGACCCTCACTGTGACCCTATCACACCCTGACCCTCACAGTGACCCTGTCACACACTCACCCTAGCAGTGACGCTGTAACACCCTCACCCTCGCAGTGTCCACACGTAACACCCTCACCCTCACAGTGACGCTGAAACACCCTCACCCTCACAGTGACGCTGTAACACCCTCACCCTCACAGTGAACCTGCAACACCCTCACCCTCACAGTGAACCTGTAACATCTTAACCCTCACAGTGACCCTGTATTACCCTCACCCTCACAGTGACCCAGTAACACCCACACCCTCACAGTGACGCTGTAACACCCTCACCCCCACAATGACCCTGAGCACACTCACCCTCACAGTGACCATATAACACTGACCCTCACAGTGACCATATAACACTGACCCTCACAGTGACCCGGTAACACACTCACCCTCGCAGTGACCCTGTAACGCACGCACCCTCGCAGTGACCCTGTAACGCACGCACCTTCGCAGTGACGCTGTAACACTCTCACCCTCGCAGTGACGCTGTAACACTCTCACCCTCACAGTGACCCTGTAATACCCTTACCCTCACAGTGCCCACAGGTAACACCCTCACCCTTGCAGTGACCCTGTTACATCCTCATCCACACAGTACCCTGTAACACCCTCACCCACACAGTGACCCGGTAAAACACACACGCTCACAGTGATCCTGTAACACCCTCACCGTCACCATGACCCTGTAAAACCCTCACCCTCACAGTGACCACAGGTAACACCCTCAACCTCGCAGTGACGCTGTAACACCCTCAACCTCGCAGTGACGCTGTAACACCCTCAACCTCGCAGTGACGCTGTAACCCCCTCAACCTCGCAGTGAAGCTGTAACACGCTCAACCTCGCAGTGACCCATTAACACTCTCACCCACACAGTGATCGTGTAACACCCTCACGCTCACAGTGACCACAGGTAATAACCTCACCATGACCCTGTAATATCCTCGCCCTTACCTTGAACCTGTAACACGCTCACCCTCACAGTGACCCTGTAACACCTTCGCCCTCACAGTGACCATGGAACACCTTCACCCTCACTGTGACCCTGTAATACCCTCACCGTCACAGAGTCCACAGGTAACGCCCTCACCCTCGCAGTGACACTGTAACGCCCTCACCCTCACAGTGTCCACACGTAACACCCTCACCCTCACAGTGATGCTGTAACACCCTCACCCTCACAGTGACCCAGTAACGCACACACCCCCACAGTGACCCAGTAACGCACACACCCTCACAGTGACCCTGTAACACCCTCACCCTCACAGTGACCCAGTAACGCACACACCCTAACCGTGACCCTGTAACACCCTCACCGTCACAGTGACCCAAAAAGCCCTCACCCTCCCAGTGAACCTGTAACGCATGCACCCTCACAGTAACCCTGTAACACACTCACCCTCGCAGCGACCATGTAACACACTGACCCACACAGTGACCGTGTAACACCCTCACCCTCACAGGGCCCCTGTAAGACATTGACCCTCACAGTGACCCTGTAACACCCCCACCCTCACAGTGACCCCGTAACACCCCCACCCTCACAGCGACCCTGTAACACACCCACCCTCACAGCGACCCTGTAACACACACACCCTCACAGTGACCCTGCAACACACACACCCTCACAGTGACCCTATAAGGAACTCAGCCCCACAGTGACCTTGCAACACACACACCATCACAGTGACCCTGTAACACCCTCACCCTCACCCTCACAGTGACCCAAAAAACCCTCACCCTCGCAGTGACCCTGTAACACACCCACCACCAAAGTGAACTTTTAACACCCTCACACTCAGTGACCCTGTAACGCACGCGCCTTCGCATTAACCCTGTAACTCACTGACCCTCACAGTGACCCTGTTACACCCTTACCCTCACAGAGCCCCTCTAAGACATTGACCCTCACAGTGACACTGTAACTCCCTCACCCTCAGTGACCCTGTAATATCCTCACCCTCATAGTGACCCTGGAACACCCTCATCCTCACAGCCACCCTGTAACACACCCACCATCACAGTGACCCTGTCACACCCTCACCCTCACAGTGACCCTGTCACACCCTCCCCCTCACAGTGGCCCTGTAATATCTTAACCCTCACAGTGACCCTGTAACACACACACCCTCACAGTGACCCTGTAACCCACTCAGCCTCACAATGACCTTGCAACACACTCACCATCACAGTGACCCTGTAACACACTCACCTTCACAGTGACCTTGGAACACCCTCACCCTCGCAGTGACCCTGTAACGCACGCACCCTTGCAGTGACCCTGTAACGCACGCACCCTCACAGTAACCCTGTAACACCCTCACCCTCGCAGAGCCCCTGTAAGACATTGACCCTCACAGTGATGCTGTAACACAGTCACCCTTACAGTGACCCTGTAACACACTCACCCTCACATTGACCCTGTAACACCCTCACCCTCACAATGACCCTGTAACACATTGACCCTCAGAATGACCGTGTAACAGACACACCCTCACAGTGACCGTGTAACACCCTCATGCTCGCAGTGACCCTGTAGCGCACCCACTCTTGCAGTGACCCTGTAGTGCACCCACTCTCGCAGTGACCCTGTAGCGCACCCACTCTCGCAGTGACCCTGTAGCGCACCCACCCTCTCAGTGACCCTGTAGCGCACCCACAGTTCTCCGTTTTCAGTGACCATGGGCCTGGCTCCCTCCCCCCCACCATTCTCCATCCCCTCCAGCCACAATGATCCACTTACATTGCTGTAGCACCTTCCACCACCTCCTCATTTCCCAAAATGCTGAACAACTGGTAAAATATGCTCAAAGTGTTGTCACCGTGTTGTCAGGTAGGAAGCAGTTTGGTAGGATGGAGGCAACTGCATGCATGGTAAGATCCCACATACAGAAATGACATGAGCCAAAAGCTACACTGAAATCCAAAGCTACACTGGCCCTATCCCCTACCTCTTCCTCCGTTACATCGATGACTGTATCGGCACTGCCTTGTGCTCCCACGAGGAGCTCGAACAGTTCATCCACTTCACTAACATCTTCACCTGGACCATCTCCGAGACCTCTCTCTCTCTCCTTCCTGGACCTCTCTGTTTCCATCTCTGGCAAGCATTTCTGAAGAAGGGTCCAGACTGGAAACGTCAGCTTTCCTGCTCTTCTGATGCTGCTTGGCCTGGTGTCTTCATCCAGCTCTACACCTTGTTATCTCAGCCAATAAGTTGTTGATTTAGGAGTAGGTATTAGCTGGATGACCTTTCCCTATCCCTCCTTTGAAATATCAGTCATGAAATATCCATCGCACCACATATTGAATGAAGGCAATACAACAGTTCATTTCTTTCTTTCTAGAAAGTTCTGCCAGCTATGCATGGGTGTTCACCCTCTTACCTCTGAGTGCGAGTGTTATGGGGACTCAAGTCCCAGCCCCAAGGCCTGAGCAAATAATCCAGTTTATTACGGCCTTCAGGGCAGGACTGAGGGAGTGCTACACTGTCTGAAGCACTGTCTTTCGGGAACCATTGTAAACAGAGGCCCCAGGTCGAAGTGAAAGATCCTGTGGCCATTATTTCTCAGCTGAGTTGAAGAGTGCTCCTTGGGGCACTACCCGATACCTCACCTCTCAGCCAACATCACTTCAAAACCCATCGATTAGCTGCTTATTGTCACATTGTGCTGCTGTAGGCATTTGCTGTCACACCTCCAACAAAAGCAACCTGCCTTTGTGTGGCGCCTTAAATGTTTAAAACATCGCAAGCTGCTTCAGGGAGACATTATCAACAAAAAGCCTTTAGGTCAGGTGACCAAAAGCTCAGTTGAAGAGGCTGAGTATAAGAAGCTCCTTATAGAGAAAAATAAGGTAGAAATATAGAGACAGAAGGAGGGTGGTCTGTAACTCTGTAAGGTTTGAAAACCCAACTCACTTTGATAACATCTGATTGGGTCTGGGGGAGAACAGTTTAGGATCTGGGAGGAGTAAGTCTTACTGTCTGTGTCTCCTTCATAGTCTCTGTAACTATGGTGATAGGTAGATTATCTGATAAATGATAGTGACAATTGCCCCTCATAAAGTACAGAAAAGGCCCTTCAACCCATCCGGTCTGTACCACCAACGCTACACGAAATCTACACTGGTCCCACTTGCCTGCAGTAGGCCCTTAGCCCTGAATGTTCTGACATTTCAAATGCTCATCCAAGTACTTTCTGCCTCAACTACCTTTTCACATTCACCCTCTGGGTGAAAAATATTTTCGTCAAATTCCACCATTCTCTTTAAAATGCAGGCCCCTTCTGAGTGACTCAGGGGGTTAGCTGCTTTCTATCCACCCTGACCATGCCCCTCAATCTTATACACCTCGATCAGCCGCCATCAAACCCCACTCCCCCACCCTCAGCCTTCTCTGTTCCAAAGAAATTCCAAAATTTATACAGCCGCGAGGTCAGTGCAGGTCAGTAAACCCTCCCCCCCCAAAACATTGATGGGGAAAGGGGGCTCTCTGTCAGTTTAGACACTAGCAGTGAGTTGTGGAGAACCTCAGCTTCAGGCCAGGGTGGAGACAGGCGCTTGCTCAATTCAGGTCAAAGGTTATTCTTCATTCGGATGTCTGGATCTGTTTAATTCAGACCAGGTCAGCACAAAGAGGCTGAGTTGGCCATGATTTGGTTGAGGGGGTAGGAGGGGACTCGATGGGCCCTGCCTCACTCTAGCCGGGGGGACAGAATTGATCACTGTTCCAGTCTGTCCTTAAAACTATCTGTACTGGATTGGACTCTTCCTTAAACCCCAACGGGGTAGGCTGCGTGAGACTGTCCCCAGGGGTGAACCGGGTAACAGGGTCAGAGGTCACGCCAGTGTTTGGCTCAGCCCTGGACGTTCTTTCCTGAATCTCTGAAAATGTTCGAAGTCTCATTTGCTTCTTCTGTTAGAGCCAGTGAAAGCGGGTGATGTGGGGGAACTGGAAAGGCTCACCTTCTCTGACATCACGGCCCACTCCCTGCGCCTGGCTTGGACAGCAGAGATGAACTTTGACACCTTCCTCGTACAATACCAGGTCGATGGGTCCAAGGAGGCGCACAAGCTGAAGCTGCCTGGCAACATTCGCTCCTCAGTCATCACAGGCCTCAGGCCTGGCACCCAGTACTCCATTTCCCTCTATGGCATCTTGTCTGGCCAGCAGACTAAACCGATCACCGGCATTTCAACTACCACAGGTCATTGTCATCCATCAAACCGCACCAGGAGGCTGTTCAGCCCATCTTCCAGGGGATGGGAGCTGGGCCAGCTTTTATTGACCGCCCCTAATTGCCCTTGAGAAGGTGGTGCTGAGCTGCCATCTTTACAGTCCACGTGGGGGAAGGAGTTGGTGGGGTCGGTGGGGCCTGGAGCCGATTGCATGTTGGCAACAGCTGGCATAGGCCACTCGGCCCTTCGACTGTATTCCACAAGATCATGACTGATCTGGTCGTTCCCACCTCCCCACTATAACTTCCCAGCCCCTTGTTTAACAAGAATCCATGTCCCTCTGCCTTAAAATTACTCGAAGGCCATGCTTCCAATGCTGCTGGGGGAAGTGATTTCCAAAATAATCACAACTCCCATATGTGAGAGAGGAAAACAAGTGCCTCATCTGTTTTAACTTGGGTACCTGTTGTTCTGAGAAATGGTGACGCCTAGTTCTAGAATTTCCACGAACAGGAAACATTCTTTCCTGTCAAGATCCCTCAGTTTCCTCGATGTTTCAGTCAAGTTACCTCTCACTCTCCCAAACTGCATTGGATGGAAGCCAAGCAACATCCACAGGTCTGTTAGGAAGGGTATTTCAGGATTTTGACCCAGGGACATCGAAGGAACTGGATATAGCTCCCAGTCTGGGTGGAGGGGAATTGAAATCTTTGTGTAAGGATGCCGCAGCTCCCGATCCTCAATACTAACAAATTCCATCATCAGTAATTTGTCTCTTTGTTTTTTGCCATTTAACTTCCACAGAGGCTGTAAAACTGGGCAATGTGTCCAGCTCTAACATCACGGCTAACTCTGTCCGACTCTCCTGGACCGTGGACAAGGCCCGCTTTGACTCCTTTTTAATCCAGTACAGAGTCCAGGGCTCTGAGGAGACCCAGAACATCACAGTCACGGGCGGACAACGATACCACCTCATCGTAGGCCTCAAGCCTACTACCAGATACACCGTCAATCTCTACGGGATTTCTGATGGCATAAGAACAGAGCCCTTATCCACTACTGTGACCACCACAGGTACCTTGACCTTTATGTCACGTATTCTGCCTTCATCGGTCAATTAATTTGTACCTTTCAGAGAAAATATTCCAGCCTGTTCCATCGACACGAGCTCCCGGAGGGAAATTGGCTGTTTTGTTCCACATTTTAATGGCTGGGGATAGTCTCTCTGAGAAGGAGCCCCACAGGATTGGGGGAATATAGATCTGACACCACCCTCCCACCCCACTACACCTTGTCACACTCGGTTCCCCCACTTTGATTCTGGGAAGTTTACTGCTCAGAAACAGACCGCGTTCTCCTCATGTGTCTTTTCTCAAATATCTCCATTTAAGCCAGTCCCCATATCCCTCTATCCCTCGGTCTCTCCTTATTTGCCGTCAGCCTTTCACCATCACCCTGTGGTAGGGAGTTCCACGTTCTCGTCACCATCCATTGAGAAGGTCTCTCCTGAATTCGCGATTGGATTCTTGACCGACCTCCTCATGTTGACAGTCACTAATTCTGCTCTCCCGACACAAATGCAAACACTTCCACCATTGGCTGCTCCAAACTCCCCTTCCTGAATGTCAGCGTTTCATCCGCCTTCCCTATTCCCTGTCCCGTTCACTCCTCACTGGTGATTCATGTTCCATAATTGTACAAGTGAGATTTTCTCCGTGTTCCCTGTTAACAAGTGATTCAATGGAGGGGGTTTAAGGTGATTGAAGGATTTGATTGGGAAGGAATGTCCTGCCGTGCAATAATGGGGCATGATCTTTAAACCAGGCCTCGGCTGTTCACGGGTGAGATTGGGAAGCACTTTCTCAGGGAAAGGCTCACTGGATTCTGGAACTATCTTCCAGCTGGAAGGGGGCCCACTGAAGGTTTCACAACTGAGGTGGATGAGTTTCCATTGGGTCAGGGTTAAAGGAAGGTGGAACCGAGGGAGACAGACAAGATCTAGCTCCGTTGTGATCTAATCGATCGGGATCAAGGGGCTTCCTGCTGTTAGTGGCTTTTCACCTTCAGTAAGAACTTTCACTGACTGTAACCAGCAGTTCACCCGAGATGGTGCCCCCAGAGAGGGTTATCTCGGAAGGCCGCGCTGTTAATTTATAGCAGCGTAAGGACAAGGACGTGCCGTGAAATGGTTTATCGTGATTTAGTTTCATCCTACAGGCCTCGGCTGATACTGACACTTGGAAGTGAAGTAGGTTTGGTGTGTTGTACAGTGTGACACAGCGAGCAATCATTTCAGACTCACATCCCACACCAGGCACAGGTTTTTAAACCGCTCCCATCTCTGTGCAGAGCTCAGGGTTCAGTCAGACTGCTCCCCCTACCCCTACCCCCACCCCGACCCCACCCCATGCACGCAGCCTCTCTGCCTGAGGCCTATTGCCGGAGACGTCGGACAATCGCCATGGCAATTCTCAAAGGGAGAGGGGGGAGGGCCTGACCTGAGAGGCCACGGCCTCAGGCAACAACCCATCACAGCCATTCAACTTTGTAGGCGGAAGGGCTTGCATTTACATAGATAGTAGGAACTGCCGATGCTGGAGAACCTGAGATAACAAGGTGTGGAGCTGGATGAACACAGCAGGCCAAACAGCATCAGAGGAGCAGGAAAGCTGACATTTCGGGCCTAGTTACATAGCTCTTTTTCCAACCTCCGATGTCTCAAAGCAGCCAATCAGGTGCTCTTTCCATGGGTCTGTCAGTTTTGTGCACAGCAAGATGCCACAAATCAGAATGTGACAATGACTCAGGTTTTTGTTACAGCAGTTGTTGGAAAACAAATATTGGGTCCAGGACTGGGAGGGAGAGAACAAGGGCTGTGCAGTTATAAACTCAGGATGTTTATGTGATGTCCCTCGGTGAGTGAGGGTCCCTCGGTGAGTGAGGGTCCCTCGGTGAGTGACGGTCCCTCGGTGAGTGACGGTCCCTCGGTGAGTGAGGTCCCTCAGTGAGTGATGGTCCCTCAGTGAGGGACATCCCTCACACACGAGCACTGTTCCAGCTGAGGTTACAGCAGGAGAATGCGCCATGTCTGGGGATAGATTTCCGCTCTGACAACCCCCCCACCACCCCACCCCCCACCCTTACAAAGATGTAGCACCAAGTCGAGGTGTGGAGATAAGGTTCACATCAATCAGGCAGTGAAACAGCCTTGAGGAGGTCTACCTCATCACCCTCCTGTTCCTCAAGTCTAAACAACAGGCCAGCTCCTCACTGTCTGACAACACCTACACACTCCCTCAGGCCCTCCTCGATATCCCACTGGTGGATTGTCCCCTCACTTGGAAAACTGCACACTCACTCAGGCCGTCCTGGATATCTGACCGGAGAATTGTCCTCTCATTCAGAAAACCGTACACTCCCTCAGGCCCTCCTGGATATCCCACTGAAGGATTGAACCTTAATCGGAAAACGGCAGATTCCCTCAGGCCCTCCTGGATATCTGCCGGAGGATTGCCCCCTCACTCGGAACAGCTCAGATCTCCCAGCTCCGAGGGGACAAGATTTTGGGAGAGAATTCTAGAACATTCTGGAATGCGAGGCAGCCAGTGGCATGTGCAACTGTTGCAAAGGCTGGGATGGGGAGATATCCCGGATCCTGCTGGGTCTGACGGAGATGGGGAGGATTTGATGCATGTGTGTATTTTTTAAATATATTCTCTTCCCTTCTCCCATCCAGTGGAGGTACAGCCACAGCGAGGCGAAGTGAGGGACCTCACGGTATCGAACATCACGGCCCAATCCTTCCGGCTGTCATGGGTTACCGAGAGGGAATATGAATCCTTCTTCATCGAGTACAGAGCTGGGGAGGAACGCAAAGTGCGCAAGTTCACAGTTCCCGGTGACCATCGATCGACTGTCATCGCAGGCCTCAGGCCTACCACCAAGTACACCCTCTATCTCTCCGGGGTTTCGGCTGGTCAGCGCACTTCACCGCTCACCGTGACCGCCACCACCACAGGTAATTTTAGAAACGCGCTGGAATTCATTCTCATGGCAAGAGACTGTCGCTCAGGCAGAAGCACAGCTGTGCCTCTGCGAATCACAGGCCAACCATCGCTGTTTCAGAGCAGCTCCCTGCAGAATGACACAGAAAGGTCTACGTCACAGCTAGGAGGAGCTGAACATTCAGACCTTCAAGCCTGCTGCATCACTCAGGTCTTCCCCTCCCCCCGTCCAAATCCCCAAAATCCTTCCAAATAAAAACACGAAAGAACTGCGGATGCTTTCCTTCACAGATGCTGCCAGACCTGCTGAGCTTTTCCAGCAACTTTGTGTTTTTTTTTTGCCCCGAATCCTTCCATTTCCTGAATGCCCCGGAATCATTCACTCTCCGTCTTAAACATCCACAGCAACAGGCCATCGCTAGGTCTCCGGAGCGGAGAATTCCAAATGTTCACTAACCTCGGAGCGAAGACATTTCTCCTCATCTCAGTCCTCAGTCGCCCCACCCCTGGGTCATGTTCTCTGACTAGGACCCCTTTTGTTCAAGACTCTAAAATCAAGGGAGCCGTCCATTGTTCAAAAAACAGGCCATTCAGTTCAACTTGTACGTGCTGGTGTTTACGGCCCGCATGTCCCTCATCCTATCGTTTCCTCCCTCATCCGCCCACTGGGCCTCCCACCAATGGAGAGCTGCTGCTGGCCTCCCTGAGCATTCCCTGTGGAAGTGAGCTCCACAATTGGAAGAGAAAGCAGTTGGTGGGGGCTGCAGGGGAGGGTGGGAGGATTGGGAATTGCTGGGGATTATTTCCAATGGAAAGGGCATTGGCCCAGGAGTGATTGTTCTGCTGCGCCAGCCTGCTCAGGAGAAATGAGAAACCTGCTGTTTGTTTTGGTGCACTTTTAAACATTTCAGCACCCCCCCACAACGAGTACATGGTGACAGAAGCTAATTAACTCCTGGCGGTCATTCAGACTTTTGAACATTCATGGAGGAAGGAGATCATTATTACCAAGGAACGATGGATCAGATTTAATACAAAGAACCATCTGCCTGGGAATAGCTTTCCTCCTTTTCCCTGGAATGACCATTCCCAGGGCAAGGGTTTGTCTTTCCTCTGGCCTCTTCCTTCAGTGGGATGGAAGGAAGTAGGGGAGGGAGTGAGAAGAGGAGAGATGGAGCAGAGAGTGGGGGAGGGAGTTGGGGTGTGGGGAGGTGAGTCAGGGAATATGGAATGAGCAGGGAGTGAGTTGGGGAGTGGGAGAGGGGGTGGGAGGGGAGAGGGAGTAGTGGAGTGAGTGGGGAATGGGAGAGGGAGTGGGGAGGGAGGGAGTGGCGGAGTAGGGAAGTGAGTGGGGGAATGGGAGAGAGAGTGGGGAGGGAGTGGGGGAGTGGGAGAAGGAGTGAGAGTGGAGAGGGAATAGTGAAGTGATTGGGGAATGGGAGAGGGAGTGGGGAGGGAGTATGGGAGAGGGAGTGGGGGAAAGGGAGAGGGAGTGGGGGAGTGAGGGAGTGAGTGGGGAATGGGAGAGG
>NC_063366.1:20990653-21005857 GCF_021869965.1 Rhincodon typus | reverse complement strand
GTGGGGAGGGAGTGTGGGAGTAGGGAATTGAGTGGGGGAATGGGAGATGGAGTGAGGGAGTGAGTGGGGAGTGGGAGAGGGAGTCGGGAGGGAGTGGGGGAGTAGGGGAATGAGAGGGCGTGGGGGGAGTAGGGGAGTGAGTGGGGAATGGGGGAATGGGAGAGGGCATGGGGAGGGAGCGGGGGAGTGAGGAAGTGAGTAGGGAATGGGAGAGGGAGGAGGGGAGTGAGTAGGGAATGGGAGAGGGGATGGGGAGGGAGTGAGTTGTGGAATGAGGATTAAGTGTTGCAGGGAGTAGAATCTAAACGAGGAGTGTGAGGAGGGATCCCACTGATGGAGGGAGCAGGGGTTGAGGCAGCAGTTCATGTGAAGGAGGCCTGAGGCCTATCACTGCAGCTTCCCAGGCCCAGCCTCTCCCAGGCCTGAACGCCTTCCCCTGTCGCTAAGCGTCATGAAGCTGAGGGCACAGTCTTGCATTTCTTTCTTTTAAATTTCTTTGTGAAATGTTGCCTCCACTTTGGAGCTGCTGTTGAAATTTTAGATTAGATTTTTTGCACAGCCTTCGGGAGCTGGTGGAGCCTGAGGTAGGCCGCATGGTAGTTGGAACCGTGTGCGAGGCAGACTTAAATCTGTTAACCTGGAACACAGATGGCTCACAGAACAACTTGGCTTTCTATTTTGAGTTGATTTAGTGTGGAGCATTTCTAGATAGTTTTCAGTGAATTTTTAGATCATTTGTCGGTCATCTTTCCTTCCTCCAACTCGAGATTTGCAGCTGCTGATAGCAAGTGATTAATGCATGACAACATCTGACTGTGTGCCCACGCTGCTGATGTTAGTCTGTTTCTGGATGCTTGGCCACACCGGTACCAGCGATCCTGAGTTCAAATCTCATCACAGCCGCTTAGTTCTTTCCTTATTCCCGGGCTAGGCCAGACTACTTGTCCCTAGTTGCCCCTTGCTAAGGGGGTGGTTGGCTGCTTTGTAGAAATACCAAGTCTCTGTCACTTTAAGGAACATTTGGCTGGGGAAGTGAGCCTGCAGCTTGCTAACCTGGTCTGGCCTACACATGACTCCAAATCAACACCATCTTATTGACTCCACTAATCCAATTGGTCAGGCAAGATCATGGAAAATAGGAGCTGCAGTAGGCCATTTGTTTCTTCAAGCCTGCTCGTCCATTCAACAAGATCTTTAGCAATCTTTATTCCTGAATTCCCAAATTATCCCTGTGTCCAGTCACCTCTCAATTTCTGTCAGGATTCAACAATAGAGTACCCACAAAGCTCTGGGAGAGGACATTTCTCCACGCCACAATTCAGTGTGGAAAAAAAAAACACCGATCCCTAATTCTACGACCGTCCTGCATCTCTCCTTCATTTCCCTAACAGGGGAAAGGCTTTCTCAGCATCCACCCTGTCAGGACTCTTCCACATGGATCCATGGGATCACCTCCTGTCCTTCCAAACTCCGGGGAATGTCGGCCTAACACGCTCAATCGCTCTGGGTGTGGAAGTTGTTGGGAATGGCCAATAAATTGGACCTCACTCACATCCCTGGGGAGATATCCTGAAATAAATGTCTTCGGTAAAGTAATGATAGTGGAAGATACTTCCTTATAATGCCAACTGAAATCTTCAGACTGGTTTTGCATCCTTTCAGAAAGTGTGCCTAGTCAGCAGTGTTACCGTCCAGCATAAGCAATCAGTACCACACCCAGTAACCCACATTTGTTGACTTCCACAGGTAAGGACGTGGCCAGGCTGAAAAAACTTGGCCATCTTTCAGTCTCTAGTGTCACCGCTAACTCCTTCCAGCTTTCCTGGGCAGCGGAGGGCAATTTTGATACAGTACGTAGCACTTGGTTCTAAAGTGGCACGGAAACGCACGTTAGCCGGTGGTCGCTGGAGATCAGTGATCGCAGGCCTCAGGCCTGGCACCAGCTACAGAGCCTTACTCTTTGGGGTTTCCCATGGCCAACGTACAAGACCAATGACTGCCCTTGTGTCCACCAGAGGTAATGGTTTCAGTGAATGGAGCCCTCAGCACTCAAAGCTGGGTAGAACACATTCCCCCTTCCTGATGAAGGGTCTAGGCCCGAAACGTCAGCCTTTCTGTTCCTATGATGCTGCTTGACCTGCTGTGTTCATCCAGCTCTGCACCTTGTTGTCTTGGATTCCCCCTTCCTTATTGCCTTTGCTGAACACTGCCCTCTGCTGTTATTTGCAGCAATGTTGCTTGTTCCCCTGGAAACTTTGGCATGGCAGGGGTCAAAGTGCACGGCCATGCTCATCGTCCTGACTGTCAGGAACCTCACACACCCTCCACCCCAAACGTTACACCACCATTGCATGGAATTTGAATTCATTTGGATTTGTTCTGAGCCGAGACTATAGCTGGATGTTTGCCTCCATGTGTGTTTTGTTTCACACGAATGTAAACACACACTTAATACAATCCATCATCGTTTCCACAGCTTTTGCATGCAATGCAGAGCAGAATGTGCTTGTTCTCAGGAATTTCAAACCATTAAAAAAAACCGAAAGAACCGCGGATGCTGTAAATCAGGAACAAAAACAGAAGTTACTGGAAAAGCTCAGCAGGTCTGGCACCATCTGTGAAGAAAAAAAATCAATCTTAATGTTTCGGGTCCGATGACCCTTCCCTAGAACTGATAACAAATGTAATCTTCATGTCCTAGCTCCCTGACCCACACACCAGGCCTTGTTATCCCATAGCCTGCCATTACACACTAACACACTATTACATACTAGTGACTGTTAGTCACTAACAGTCCCCATTAACAGCTATTCACTCTCCCAGCCAGATCGTTATCAACTCCTTTGTCTATCCAACTGCTCTTCTCTCTCTTTGGGCTCTATCCTTTATCTTATTGTTTCCTCCCTACTCCATCCCCCTCCCTGTCTTCTGCATATTCCCCATCAGTTCTGAGGAAGGGTCACTGGACCCAAAACATTAACTCTGATTTTTGATTCACAGATGCTGCCAGACCTGCTGAGCTTTTCTGGCTACGTCTGTTTTTGCTCCTAACTTCAAACCATTCTTCATTTCCAGGAACAAATCATAGTCGATCATCGTTCCTCCATCTTTGAGATAGAAATCATTGGCCTGACATTCATCCTCATTAATTCCAATATGTCACAGCTGCTGATCAGTGTGAGAAATCCCAGTGTCTTCCATCATTTTCATCAAACTCTCAGTATTTTTTGTTTAGCTGTACAAATTGTAAAATGGCTATTTCTGTGCTGTATGACTCTGTGACTCTGAGATGAACTAGATTGGTTTTTGGGAGAGGTGGGGCAGATTGAATGAATGGGCTGAATGGCCACTCCCTGTCCTTTACTATTGTAAGACGCTGAGACAATGGGAGAGGAGCAGTGGGAAAAGGAGATTTAAAAAAGGCGTGCGGTAACTCCACAGAATATAAATTCTCTGAAATATCACAAATCTTCAAGCAAGCACTGGTATGACCACATGTACAGTATGTGTCTGATTAGTGGAAAGACCAGTGAAGACTCAAATAAACAGAGAGAAGGTCAAACAGCAGATGAGCTTGGACATGAAGCCAAGGAATCTTGATACAAGATCAAAGCTATTTTTCAAAAAAGGAAGGGAATAAATGAGCTAATTCCAGGGCAAGCGAAAAATCGAAGGGAGCAAAGGTTATGATTACAAACTGAGGAAGGCATGTTGAGGATGTTGGAGGAGTTTTCCTAGTGGGCTAGACTGCCATCTAGTGAATGGAAAGGGAGGGTTGCAGTAGCTTCTCTGATGGTCTCCCAGTTCAGAGCATTGTCTTAGGTGACAGCTGGTTCCTCCTCTTTCACTCTGTATCATGTTGGGAATTTCCGAAGTATAAGTTGCAGCCCTCAGTATTTCTAATACTGATCAATCAATGAACGTTCCTGCAGATTTCACATGGCGCTCAATCAGAGCCAACACCTCAAACCAATTTCACATTGTCCACAGGCTCAGCGCACCTTGAGCATAACAGGAAAATCCACATCACATTTCCTGCTCATCCATTAGTCCTTTCCAGATTTCCATGGAAATTATACGTATTTGAAGTGATGTGCCTTTCTGCTGTTAGAACAGATTCTCTCAGGCTTACACTGTGTATCTGTCAGCATTACTGAGGGACACTGTGAGTCTGAGCTCTGTCAGTGTTACTGAGGGACACTGTGAGTCTGGGATCTGTCAGCGTTACTGAGGGACACTGTGAGTCTGGGCTGTGTCAGTGTTACTGAGGGACACTGTGAGTCTGGGCTGTGTTGGTGTTACTGAGGGACACTGTGAGTCTGGGCTGTGTCAGTGTTACTGAGGGACACTGTGAGTCTGGGCTGTGTCAGTGTTACTGAGGGACACTGTGAGTTGGGTTTCTCTGTTTTCCTGAGTTTACCCAGTATCTGAGCGCTTCTCGCTCTGCGGAGGAAACTCCACAGATTTACCACTTGTTGAGTGACAGCTGCTCTCCTCATGTCCTTGTTAATGGTCAAACCTTTGTCCCTGAGAATTTGACCTTTGGACTGTCCTTCCAATGGACCAGCCTCTTGGCATCTATCCTGTGAAGCTCCAAAGGATATTCCGTGCCTTAGGTGGTGGTTCACAAGGAGACTTGCTCGGATTGTGCTTTTCCACATTTCTCAGTACATTCCCAGACTGACCAGCTCTCAGTTACAAATCCTCACAGTGGCTGTTCGACTTGTAGATTTGACAGAACAAGTCCAAATCAAGCCAGGCCGACTGGAGAATCTCTCCACCTTTAAATGTCACAAGGGACTCGGTTGGCCTGGCGTGGACTACAAAGAAGCTCTTTAACTCCTTCCTTGTGCAGACTGGAGTTCAGGGTTCGAAGGAGACCCACAACCTTTCAGTGAGTGGGGACCGTCGCGCCAGTACCATCACAAGCCTGTGTCCAGCCCCTAAGTACACAGTCTATGTCTACGGCCTCTCTCTAGGTCAAGTCACAAAGCCACGGAGCCTGGTCGCGGCCACGAAAGGTATTGTACCCACCCCCTGGAACTCACTCGTTTTGATCACAGGAACTGCATGCTTCCCTTTCTCCATCATCGTAATCTGTCTGGTCTGTCAATAACACGGAAGCCAGGCTGCTCCTGGGTCTAACACAGAATCCTCCAGTACAGAATTAGGCCATTCAGCCCACTGATCTGTGCTATACTGGCATTAACAATCTCCAAGAGGCTCCTGCGACCCTTTTTTACCACCCTCTGTGGCTGTCTGTCTCGTGTATATCCAGTGTTACAGTCTATACATCTGCACATATCCGTCTCTATTGCTGCATATCGGAGCGTGGTCTGTGTTCTCACCATTCCTGAAGATTTCTCCTGAATCCTTTGCCCTGCCTTCTTCCGATCTGGCGACCTCCCAATCCGAAACACCAATGACAGGAAGATTGCAGTCAGAACTCGGAAACTCTTACGATCTTCGGGAGATGCCACTGCTGATTGGACATCTTCCTGGACATTTTAACACAGCCTCTGCCGTCACACTTTATTAAAATTCTTTGGCCGGCTGTGGCAAGGCCAGTATTTGTTGCCCACCCCTAACTACCCTTGAAATGATTCTTGAGCCATGAGGAGTCTTGTGAAGCTCATCCAAGGTTTAAATCCCTGTCTATCTCCAGTGGATCCCACCTTGCAGTGACCTACAAATCCCAAAAGAATCTTTCCACCGAAAGAGTGGAACCATCCAGGAATCAAACAGGGATGACACAGTTACTAAGAAATCAGAGTCGAAAACCTGGCCTGAGTTTTTGTGTTTGTGGATTGCCAGGGTTCAGAAGACTAGGGGGATTTCTTTAAGATTGCGACAAAGAATTATTACTGTCTGTGTACTGGCTGTGTGTGGTCACTGAGCCGGAGGTATGTGGTGAATAGATGCTGTCCATCAGCTGAGATTGTTACCTGGATGGACATTGAGACCCCGCAGCAGTTTGTTGTGGTTCCTGGTTCGAGGTTGGATTGTACAGGGTCAGCAGGGGATATTGCTGAGCCCTGCCCACCCACTGTGGGGAAACATCAGGTCCCAAGTTTAAACAACTGTGGACAGCCCGTAGAAACGGGGAGTGGGACATCCACCATCACTGAATGGGGAGAAAATCCTACCCCGAGTTCTGTCTGCCATTTGGATTGGCCAGCAGTGCGCAGCAGAACCCAGTAGTGCCCAGGAGGACCCAGATCTCAGCAGTGCCCAGTCGTGCCAAGCAGTGCCAAGCAGGACCCAGTAGAGCCCAGCAGGATCCAGCTGTGCCCAGATCTCAGCAGTGGCCAATTCTAGAACTGCGGGTAGTCCCGGGAGTGAGTCAGCAATGGATCTCAGACTTGGGAAAAATCTGGGATGTTTAGACATGGAGCGATTGGGCATTCCAGGGAGGGGGAAAAGGGGTGGCAGCAGGATCAGAGGGGCTGTTGTTGGAAACCGGCTGAGAACCACGAAGGAGGTGTTTGGAGATGGGTGGAAGCAATGGGGTGGGCGTGCGGGAAAGGCAGAGCTGAGGGAGAAATGGGCTAGGGGCAGGATGTCACTTGGTGGGTGGGTGCCCCTCATTTCACAGGCTGCAATTACAATGATCCCCTTCACTGGCACTGCAATCCCATTACTGACCATCATTCCCAATCCAGCTCTCCTTTCCAGATTGCTGGAGGATTTAGCACTCTTTTTGCTGATATTTTGTACGTACTTTAACAAACACGTGGAGCCAGATTGGTGACTATGAACATCCTTGTTGGACAACACTGATCTCCAGTGAGTGCACCGTGTTCAGAACATGGCTTTGGGGGAAGGAGAGTGAGGGGAGAGATAAAACTGTGCGTAAAAGGAGCTAGTTAAATCCTACGCTGTTCAGTCACTCCGCATGTCCCACATTCTCACCCCTCCCTGGATAAAGAGGTTTCTCCTAAATTCCCTTATGGATTTTGGACCCGACCAGAAACGTCAACTTTCCTGTTCCTCTGATGCTGCCTGGCTTGCTGTGTTCCTTCAGCTTCACAGTACGTTGTGTTTAGTTGAAATGTTTTTAGTTAAAGTTAGATTACTTGTTTGAAACAAACCACCTCCCTCATTACTGTAGCCATTGTCTTCTCCAGTCCTCTGGTACGACCTCAGATGAGGCACTCACTCAACTCAATTGTGTCATCTTTCTATTCAAATCACTCTGTGGCCTATCTTGGTAATACCCTTTAAATGCTCTCTCCCCTCCTCGACATCCACAGTTCTTTAATTCTGGTCTCAAGCATATTCCTGATTTTAATCGCACCCCTATTGGAGGTTGTCTTCAGCTGCCGATTTCCCTCTGTCAACTTCTTTGCCCTGCTCCATCTCTCCGCTTCGCAGGCCCTCCTTGCGATACTCCATCTCTCCGTTTCGCAGCCTCTCCTTGCGATACTCCATCTCTCCGCTTCGCAGGTTCTCCTTGCGATACTCCATCTCTCCGCTTCGCAGGCTGTCCTTGTAACCTGTCGTTTTTAAGTTTTTGCTCCATCCTGCCTGTTCTGTTGTCTCCGCGTGGCTCAGCATCACATGAAGTAACCAGCGATGTTGCACTCTATTCACAGTGCGAGATAAATACATGTCACTGTAATAATGAGTTAGGAACATTCATTGTGTAAAATACCGCTGTACAGTTTCCGATTTCCATCAGTCCTTTAGACTTGCTGGATGCAAACCCAAAATCGATGAGAATCCAAGGCACAGAGTAAAGGAGATGAGATCTGGCAGAAAGGGTTCAAGAATCAGCTCAGTATTTGCATAGGGGCTGGGTAGACTTGAGTGAGCTTACAGAGAAACACATTGGCTTGATGACATATTACTCAAGTTTTGGTTCCTCCTCAGAAAGAATTCTTCGATCTCTGTCAACATTGTCCATTGAGACCCAGATTTGAGATCTTTCTGGTGGAAGAGAGTAACAGAACTGCTTTCTGAATCACCCCTCACTGTAAACCTCACTGTAATTTTGAGCTTGTGAAAGCTCGTTTTAATCTGCATAACCCGCACCCCTCCCCCCCTCCTCCACTCCTCCCCACAACCTCCCCAAATCCAGCAGAGGAAATACCTTCTCCCCATCCGCTCTGCCAAATGCATTAAACATCAGTCAGCTCACCCTCAATCTTCCCTCATGCAAAGAAATACGAGATCAGTCTGTACAATGTACACTCATAGATAGTAGGAACTGCCGATGCTGGAGTCCGAGATAACACAGTGTGGAGCTGGGTGAACACAGCAGGCCAGGCAGCATCAGAAGAGCAGGAAAGCTGACGTTTCAGGTCAAGACCCTTCTTCTGAAATGGGGGAGGGGGAAGGGAGCACCCAAATAAATAGAGCGAGGAGGGGTAGGGCTGGGGAAGGTAGGTGGGATGGTGATAGGTGAGTGCAGGTAGGCAGTGGTGGGGATTGGTCAGTGAGGTGGGAGGAGCGGATAGGTAGGAGAGAAGATGAACAGGTTGTGTCAGGTCAAGGAGCCGGGGATGAGAGGAAGGGTTGGACATGTGATGAGGCAGGGGGTGGGGAGAATTTCAAACCGGTAAAGTCCACATTGTGGCCATTGGGTTGTAGGCTCCCAAGGTGGAATATGAGGTGCTGCTCCTCCAGTTTCCAAGTGGCGTCGTTGTGACACTGGAGGAGGCCAAGGATGGACATGTCACCCAGGGAGTGGGAGGGGGAGGTGAAATGGTTTGCGACTGGAAGGTGTTGACATTTGTCACGTACAGAGCACAGATGCTTTACTAAATGGTCTTCGAGTCTAAGCTTGGTCTCACTGATGTAGAGGAGGCTCATAATTCCTTTTGGCCAACCGTGAGGTTTGACAGCGCATGGGTCTGTTGATGCTGCAGTTTAATGTCAGGTGAATCATTGCTAAAACACTCCGCTGAGCCAGAAAAGCCTCTGGATTGTGTCAGCTCCAGCCTGCTGCTGGTCAATCAGCCCGGACCAGTCTGCGTCAGGAATGATCATATTCATGTTCGGGTGGGGGGTGGTGGAAACTTGTGTGAATCAGAATCATTTCAAATGTTATCGCCTTGCACTGCTTTTGAAGAGAATCATATTCTGTCTTTTTGTTTTGTTTTCCCCTGATGTTCAGCCTCTGGGAGAAAGCCGAGTGACAAGATGAAGCCAGGTCAGTTATCGGCTGTGAATGTCACATCAGACTCTGTACAGCTGTCCTGGCCTCCTCAGAAAGGCGTTGACTTTTATATCCTCCAGTACAGAGTGCAGTCTTCTGCAGCGGTGCAGAACGTCACGCTAACTGGTGGCCGTCGTTCCTTCATCATCACAGGCCTCACTCCTGCCACTAAATACCTCTTCTCCCTGTATAGTGTCTCCGGAGGCCGGTACAAAAAGCCGCTGCTCCTTCCATTAACCACAAAAGGTAGTGTTTGCCTCACTCTTTCGTTTCTGCATCCAGCAGGCAATTTATCTTCGCTCGTCCTGTCTCCCCCTCTCGTTTTTATTTTTACTTTGTTTCTATCCAGAGTCGTTTGGCTTTGAAAAATGGCTTTCCCTTCACCAGTTGCTTTGCTTGTGACAGCCGCATGCTCCTGTCGACAAATCACACCCATGATGCTTTTTCTCCGCCGTCTTTTGAGGTCCATACTCTCTGTCCTTGAACCGGTCTTTTAAGGAGCTGTTGAAGCTGAGATAAAGATGTTGGCCTACTGCGCAGATTATCATTCTCCTGAAGTGCAAACCCCACTCCTGTAGCCTCAGGAAGAGGACCTGGCCTGGCTGTTGCTGGGAACACAATCTTAACAGCATGGATGCTCCTTCTGTGTCAATATGTGGGTCTTTTGTGTATCAGCTGTGTTTGTGTGGCGGAAATTTTATCGCTCTTTGTTCTGTGCCTGAATCAAACGTTGGATTATTTCTGTGGTAGTCCATCACCTTCCATGTATATAGCTGCCTGACTCAATAAGACATTCCCTGCTTTCACCCACTAGGATCCCAAATGATTCTGGGTGATCATTTTGCCCGGACGTGATTGTTTCTGAGTGTGACCAGGGGCTGAGTTGGTGCCTGTGTGGATCTCACTCTGCATTGTGGTGTGCAGCTGCTGCATATATACATGTGTGTCCTGTCCCCTGTTGTCTGTCTCTCTGAGGGGCGTGTATGTTGATCTACACTTTGCTGCGAGGGAGGGTGGTGGTGGATGGGGTCAGGGTGATTGTGAGTGATCACGGAGTTTATTGGTTTTACGGTAATGATGCAGAGTCAGCGCTTTTGAAGGAAACATCTGACGTGTCATTTTGGAAGAATTCCATGTGTGCAATTCAAGGATTTCCACGGGAATACTGGACTTTACATTCCAGGCTTGGATATTGCTCTAAAGTTTGACACTAGGATCAATAGAACCAAGCTCAATTACAATCTCACATTTTGACAGCTGAATTGTGGACTGTAGGATTCATTGCGCTAGTTAAAGGGATTTGCGTTGCCCGTACTCTGTCTGCCCCTCCTCCGTTGGATCAAAATCCAGCGGCTTCATCGGCTGAATTATTTTGTCGAACAGCCTCTGTTACTAACCTTCCCTCTGGTGAAAATGTCCCGTCTCTTTCTACTTTCTAGCTTCTCCAGGGAGGGACAGACCCAAAAAGCAGAAAGAGATTAAACTGGGCACTCTGTCGGTTTCTGAAGTCACGGCCAACTCTGCTGCGTTCTCCTGGACTGCGAAGAAGGGATTCGATGCCTTTCTAATACAGTACAGAGTGCACGGCTCCGGGGCTGTGAGGAACTTCACCGTCACCAGTGGCAACCGCTCAGCAACTATCACAGGCCTGAGGCCTAGCACCAAGTACACTCTCTATGTCCATGGGGTTTCCAATGGAAAACATACAAAGCCACTGAGCAGAGTTATTACCACAAAAGGTATAGATTTGCCTTTATGTCCCAGCATTCTCACCCTCCAACTGTTCTGAACCCTATTGAACTAGAAAAAGACACGATAAGCTCTGTGCATTATGAAAACAGATATTAATGTATAATGTATAAAATAGGCCAGGCTGTACATGTCATCAGTAGGTTGGAACACAAATGCAGTGTCAGGTAGTTTTCGGGAATTCTCGTGGGTTGAATTTTCCCTGACGACAGTAAAAAGCCAAGTATTTGGGGAAACCTTTTCAGCTTGTGACATAGTGGTGGACTGTTCCAGACTCGGTCTCCTGGCTCTGTGCCCTGAATGGCCACAAACTCAGCTCAGTGGGTCTGACAGACTTGAGATGGATGGGTGGGCTAAACCAAAATGTCTCGCCTTTCATCGAGAGAGAGGCTCGGAAGATGAGGGACGAAAGGGGAGCTCAGAGGTTAGGAGTGGAGTAATGTCACTATGTGTGCTTGGTGCTGCTAGTAGTGAATTTGACCTTCGTTTTCAGCTCCCCAGGAGATTAACTCCTCTGTCATCAGCTTGGGCAAGCGCCCAGCCTGAGTGGATGGAGGGATAATGGCACTGATGCCCCAGCAATGGGCAACACGAAACTTAGGATCTCATCTGCTCGGAAATATTTGCCACCTACTGTTTCCGGCAATTCCTTTTCTTGTTCAATTTGTTCAATTTTCTTTTTCCTCTCTGCTTTAGCTTCCAAAGATAAAGAGGCTGTAAAACTGGGTAATGTGTCCAGCTCTAACATCACGGCTAACTCCCTCCGACTCTCCTGGACCGTGGACAAGGCCCGCTTTGACTCCTTTTTAATCCAGTACAGAGTCCAGGGTTCTGAGGAGACCCAGAACATCACAGTCACGGGTGGACAACGCTCCCACCTCATCGTAGGCCTCAAGCCTACTACCAGATACACCGTCTATCTCTACGGGATTTCTGATGGCGTAAGGACAGAGCCCTTAACCACTACTGTGACCACCACAGGTATCTTAACACAGATCTATCCCTTTCAATGTGAACACATTTAACCCCAACAATCTTTCCTATGATTTTACAGCTACATGGATGGTCCTTCATGTTTGCAGTAGGCATTTGCACAATTGTAGATGGTGGAGAGAAAGCTATGAATGAGAATAACTATATACATATACAAACTGGACAGCATTATAATCACCTACAGGGGTTTACAGGAGCAGGATACCAGTTAGCAATAGACACCGTACCCCCACAACCCACCCCCCACCCAATCAGGACTCCAACGGGTCAGAGGGCCAAAGATTTGATCGAAGAGCGCAGGATAAGGAGGCTCTTCTAGGAAGATAGAGAGAGAAGGGAGAGGTTGGAGATGTTTAGGGAGACAATTCAACAACCTGAGCCTACAGAATGGTAAGAATGACTGCTAATGGCTCTCTAATTCAAGTCAGGGACACTCAAAAGGCTAGAATTAGACGAGTGAGCCTTAGGATGGGCAGTTATCCTGTTGCCGTTTGTGGGAGCTTGCTGTGCACACATCAGCAGCCATGTTTCTTACAATATAACAGAAGCCCATCATGAGCAATGCTGAGCACTTTGGGTCATCGTGAGGCTGCAGAAGGTGCTATGGAAATGTAAGTCTTGTGTTCCAGTTTTACTCCTCACCCATGACTCCAATGAGCAAGTGGCCATCAAGTCGGATTCATAGCCAGGAGGTGAAAATAACTCCCATTGGGTGCCCCTTTCACCCCGATGTGGAGCGATCACTACATTGGGGATGTGTCTCTGTAAGACGGATGTTGACAGCTGCCAGTCATTGTAGAGTGCAAGGTTCCTCAATCTAGTTGCAGGCAATTTGGAGCATGAGCTCAGACTGAGCTTCTGACAGAATCTCGTTGTTGTTCTTTCTGAGCTTTTCAGTCCTGTCTCTCAGTTTGCTGTGATCGGACACCAATAACTTGGCTTTATTTTTATCCCCTTTGTCTCTTTTAGCTGCTGCAGAGGGAGAAACTACATCACCAGCTCAACTGGGCAATGTGTCCAGCTCTAACATCACGGCTAACTCTCTCCGACTTTCCTGGACCGTGGACAGGGCCCACTTTGACTCCTTTTTAATCCAGTACAGAGTCCAGGGCTCTGAGGAGACCCAGAACATCAGAGTCACAGGCGGACAACGATCCCACCTCATCGTAGGCCTCAAGCCTACTACCAGATACACCATCTATCTCTATGGGGTCTTCAATGGCAAGCGTAGCAAACCCTTGACTGCTGCTGTGACCACCACAGGTACTTCTACCTCCCTCTCTCTGTCTGGCACCCTCTCTCTGTCTGGCACAGATTGGTCTCCTTTCCAGAATAGCTGTTGCCAACACTGATTGGACAGATCTCACACCTAACCCTACCTGGGGCCCTCACCTCCTCCACCTCACACGCCATTGGCTGACACATCCATCATCATAGTGCCTCATCTCCCTTAGGCAATTGGAAAAGCCAAAAGATGACTCCTCAGCAGTGAGGGTGGTCTGTGCAAACAGGCCCTTTTCATTCGCTGGTAACTTAGAACAATGCAGCCCCTTGTTTAATGCACCTCAATCATTCCTGCCCCAGAGTTTGCTCCCCAGTAGTGTTTAAACCTCAATTCCTCGCACCGAACAGAAATCGCTGGAAAAGCTCAGCAGGGCCAGCAGCAAACTGTGCAGAGAGAGAGAAAGAGAGAAAAAAAAGTTAACATTTCGACTCTGAGCCACAGTAACTCGAGTTCCTCTGTCTCTGAAAACAAGAACCAAAAAGATTTGAAATTTAGAAATCTGAGCTGTTTTTGTTTCATGTTGTTCATCTCCCAAGCACATTCCAATAGAGGGATAAAACAAAAACAAAGGCAACATTGTCAAAAAGATAAATATATATTTCCCATCAAATTCTAACAGCCTAAGAGCTAATAAATACGTTATATACATATATGTATATAATATATTTAATGCTAGGCAGCACTAATCAATGGAAATACTCAGCTAAGAAATGGTATTTCTCAGGGTCACTAGAGGCTAAAGTGAGAGGGTGGAAAAGGATCAGTGATGCAATTGATGAGTGCATTAGTTGAAATCCCACCTTGGTGCCTGAGGGAGTTTAAATTCAAATCAAATGAAATCAACAGGTCTGGAAGTAATAACTAATCTCAGCGATGGTGGCCATGAAACTATCATTGATTGTTGTAAAAACCCATCTGGTTTTGCCTTTAGGGAAGGACATCTACCTGGTCCACGTGACTCCAGGCCCGCAGCGATGCGGTTGGCTGTCAGTTGCCCTCTGAAATGGCTGAGTTTCGCTGCTGAGATGGTGCGTCCCCATTGCCTTCTCAATGACAATGGGATTTGGACAATAAATTCTGCTGCTGACTTAGCGCAAACTGATAAAAAAAATTGCAACAAATCCCTGGCTTCAGTGAAACTAAGGTTAATGCAGATGGAAAGCTTGCTAAAACCAAAATGTAGTTTTTGCCAAAACAAGCTTCTCCTGCCAGTCCTCATTCTAATAAACTAGTCGCTAGTTAGTGCACCTTGAAACTATCTTGGTCAGGTACACATCACTGAACCTACAAATGTTTCTCCAACCTTCCACCAATCTGTAAAATAAAGGCAGTTCATAAAGAAAATGAACCAGATTGAAGCTGTGTGAGGAGTGTCTTGAACTTTTTATTTCTCTCTGATCAAATGGTTAATAATCAGGGTCATCAATGTAAATCCAAATGTTGGAATGCTGCCTGGAAACTGTGCTGGGATAATGTGTTCAACAAAACAGTAATCACTTTGATTTTGAGACAGTTTCACTGATGTGTTGAGACAGAGACTGGAGATATGTGACTTGATTTGCTAACAGAAGTAACTTACCAACTAACCTTTCAAAGTAGTTTGAACCTCCCTGTCTCTCCACACTTAGGCGGTTCATCGTACTCAATGTTTTTGAACCTGGTTCATTTTGAGTGTGATAATTCTTTAAACCCATTGCAGGAACTCAGAGACTGCTGTATGTGACCTCCACTTACACTCAATTTAATTTTATACCCCAGGGAGACAGCTAGCAAGTGTAACCTTTGCAGCAGTGTATAACCAGCCCAATGCTTGTGACATCATATGGGGGTGTATCTCATTCCAGTGTTCCTGCCTCTCCCTTTCCTCGCTGGGATTAGCGTTCCCACAATTTCTTGTTCAGAATCACTCGATCATTCCCGTCGGCTGTGAGCCAGGGCCTGATCAATAATCATTCTCTTCATTTTGAATGGTAGCCTCCACAGATAAAGAAGGTCAGAGCTCGGTCACGGACCTGGG
>NC_063366.1:20970472-20990643 GCF_021869965.1 Rhincodon typus | reverse complement strand
AGCTACTGCTGAACATCAGCGGAAAATATTTTCCTCATTTCGACTGGCTACCACTATGGGAAAATATTTTCATTGGCCATCCCTCATTTGATGCATTGAAAGGCTTTTACCACGTTTCTCTCTTCTGTCTTCCTTTTCAGGCCTCAGTATATTTTATCGGTAGCAATGGCGATGTTGTCTCTCTGGGCTGGTGACTGCAGTGAAACAAGTAACTCCAGTCAATGGGGGAGGGACCGGTCAGTGAGCAGGTCCGTCGGGTATTTCGGTAAACGCCCAACACAAAGATACAAGCGATGGTGCCCAGTTATCACATCAGGGCAGCATTGAGGTTTCCGAATCTGGTCTTGTCTCTTTGTTCAGGGATGTACAGGTTTCTGACATATTTATAACATTGACCTGTAATTGTGAGCTGTGTATAAATATCCTCCTATGATTCATCTTTGTGAATCATCTACATCCCCAATGACTTTACCTAAACACCTTCTGCTGTGAAACCTCTGTGACACATCATATTTGGTCATCCTTTCTACATTGGCCTATTGCGCTCAGAGCAATGATCAAAATCTCCCTTTGGTCACTTGAGTGATGATGTGTCTGTGACACGTTCTGAGAGTAGGAGCGGTTTCCTTCCTGACCTTTCTATCAATCCTTTAGGGACCAGGCTTCAGGAAGGGACTTTGAGAGGCTGCAGAGGAGATTGATGAGAATTGTCCCAGGAAAGAGGAACGTTAATGATGATGAGAGTCTGGAGAAGTTCAGGTTGTCCACATTCGAACAGTGAAAGCTCAGGAGAGATTTGAACTTTGTCCTGCAATCCTCACGGATTTTGACAATCAACAGTCTCACATCAACATGGAATGCATGTCTTCAGTTCCCAACTGAACTGAGTCAATCTCTGAAGTGAAATGATATGTTGGGAAGTCAGCAATAGATGGGGGAGAGGGTCTATACGAATTGGTGTTACACAGAGTTGGCACAGCCACAGTATGTCAATTCTAACCAATCTCTGTGACTCAAAACTGTTTTGAATCAAAGAGTTCACGAATCTGATGGCAGAGATTTGAAATAATCGATAACATAGATGCTCCTTGAGGAAACAATTTTCTCTGATGGCAATGAAGTTATGATGGGGTTTATTAAACACAGTGGCAGTCCCAAATTCCGTGATGCTCCTTTTCCATCTGGCTCTAGGCGGACTGGACACAGGGCCGTGCTGAGCTCGCACAGGATGATTAAGGCTGTGCAAATCAATGTTTCCTGTCACTCTCTCAGAGTTTACCTGGTTCACTGATAGAAAGGTTACAGAGATATCTCTCTTTACTGCTTTAAGACCCTTCTTCAATTCTGTCTCTTTCGTCAATCTTGTCATCACCTGTCCTGAAATCTCTTGATATGACTCTGTGTCAAATGCCATCTGAAAAGCCTCAGATGGCTGTTTTATTGCTCCAATGGTGCTCGATTAATGCAAGGTTTTGTTGTTCTCACAATCTGCTTTGGCTGATGGTGAGGTGCCATTAAACCTTGCATTTCTTGGAGCACCATTGACTTTTGAAGCATCTTCAATGGGCTCAGTGCCCTTTCAATGCTAGAGTGAGTTCTGTGATGGGGGAGAGAGAGGGGGGAGAATCTCAGAACGGTTATGGAGCATTCCTGTCTCTTCTTTGTCTCCTCACTGGGATTGGTGTTTTTTTCTTGCCCAGAATCACTCGATCATTCCCCTCGGCTGTGAGCCAGGGCCTGATTCACGATCATTGACTTTATTTTGAATTGTCAGGAGTGGATGGTGTCAGGGTATTTTTGTCGGATTTGTCAGCCAAGGACTCAGCTCGTTTTCAGAGCTGCTCACAGACTAGTCACAGTCATCGTATCATGTTGGACCGTGCGTCTCTTTTCTGTCCCTGTGGTGAACTAGGGCCTATTGACACCACACCTCTGCTCTTTTAGTACCACAACGTATGACTGGGATCGACTGTGGGGCGTGTCCTCTACCGAATGGAAGAGGTGTCATATCAAACAGACTTACCCCATTAGGGACCAGTTCATTGATAGCAGACCAGTGCAGCTCTCCCCTTTCCCGCTGTCAGTTCCAGTCATTGGTGAGGGAGTTTAAAGTGGAATCTGAGTCCTGCATTTCATTGCACAAATTGATCTTTATTCGAATCTCCTTTGCTGCCCATGTGGGAGAGGCCAAAGAACCATCCCAATCTGGGTTCCACGTGGGTCCCAGTTGTCCTTGTATTGACAGATCAGATCGGAAGTCAGTGACACTCGACTTTTGTGAATAAAGTACAGGGTATTTGTACATACCGCGTTACAGTGGTTATGTACCCAGCGTAGGGTAGGGACACTACCACTGTGCCACAGGAGCCCTCTGGATTTTGTTTTGCTATGGGATTTTCTGCCTTAGTTTATGGAGGTGGATTGCATCCTGAAGGCGGATTGTGTCCTGAAGATTTGATCAAAGTGATCACACTGATCAAAGGGTTTAATTGGATCGATGTGGAGATAGGCCGACATCTGGTTGGAGGAGTAGGGAGCCTATGGGGGAGTAAGTGAAGATTAGATCCCAGCTGTTCGGAGTGGGTGCTGGGGATCAGTTGGAGATTTCGAGACTGAAGTGGAACACGGTTTATTGTGTAAGAGTAGCAAAGGGAATGTAAAGTAGGGAAATGGATCAGTTCAGTCAGCAAATCAGCCATGATCTGATCAAACAAGCTAACGTAAGGTGCTGGCTCCTCCTGTCCCTTGGCCTGTTCTAAGGCCACTTACAGCTTCCTCCTTTTTATTCAGTCTCCCTCTTGAGGTTCTGGGCTTCCACCACTGGTACCACAAGGGATTGCAAGCCTCCGAGTCATCCTTGCTACCACGTAACATCTTGCCTCTTTTTCCTGTCCTAGCCTCTGCAGTTAAAGACACATTGAAGCCAAGTAAACTTGGCGAGCTTTCTGTCTCTCATATCACGACTCAGTCCTTCAAACTCTCCTGGACAGCGAGCAAAGGCTTTGATTCCTTTCTGATACAGTACAGTGCTGCAGAGCCCCGGGGAGTGTACAACCTAACTGTGACTGGGGACCAAAGGTCAACCTTCATCAAAGGCCTGAGGCCTACCACCATCTACACTGTCCGACTCTATGGGGTCGCTAAGGGCCAGCGCACAAAGCCACTGACCAGTCAAGTGACCACCGCAGGTATTTTTTCAACAATTAATGTAAGGAATGTATTCATGTTTGCTGTTTTACTCTTAACTCTTATCTGTGCAGATTATCCCAACTTTCTCCCTGCTTTTCAACACAACTGTTTCCACGAAACTGATAGATTGGGTTTTGACATAAGCTTCAGATGTGCTACCTGCAGCCTGAGATCTTTCAGGTGATAATTGCACACAGCTCAGCATGTACTATGTCGCCCTGGTGACAAACTTATCCTTGTTTATTGCTCTGTTTTACTGATATTGGTGTTTCTCAGCCATTGGTTTATGAGGGGCTGCCTGTTTCCTATGGGCCTGGATCCCATTTCCCGTGATATTTATCCAGCGGGAGCTTCCGCTGTCCATTTTTGTCTGGAATGTTGCACACGGATACAGTCAGACAGGTACATGTCACTCTGTTCGCACTCAGCCGTCTCCCACTCTCTCATTCCACACTTTCCTTGTGTTTTCTCTCTCTGCCTCCATCACACTCCCCACCTCCCACGCAGACACAGACACACACACAAATACTTCCGTACACATACATGGGTACACGCACCTCCGTACATAGATACTCGTGCACACAGATGCACACACACACATGCGTACACGCAGATGTGTGTGCATGCACACACACACATAGATGCACACGTGCGCACACACACATGGGTATGCACACTCACTCACATAATTACCAGCGTTTATCAACAGTTGATTGGCCATGGATGACCTCTGACCTTGGAGAGATTTACCCATCAGGTCCCTCGAGGCTGCCTTGTGTTCCTCCTACATCCTAATGTTTACTCCGGTGTAGTTATCGATAACCCTCCCAGCTGAATCTGCTCCCGATTCTAAATCCCATCCCATCCTGCTCAGCATTACCCCCATTCCCCCTCTGGGTGCTGGTTAAGTGGCAGCTTGATTTTAAAATTCTTACTCTTCTCTTCAAATCACTTTGTGACTTTGGTCCCTCCCTACCTCTAGAATCTGCTCTGGTTCCATAAAGGTCCGAGAAAACCGTGCTCCTCTCATTCACAGGTTTCCTTGATTTTAATCCTCCGCTGTTGGCAGCCACACCAACGGGGAGGTGATGGCCTAGTGGTATTATCGCTGGACAGTTGCCCTCTGGGCAATTAGGGATGGGCAATATATGCTGCCTAGCCAGCGACACCCTCATCCCATTAATGAATAAAAAACGTGGGCCCTCAGCTCTCAAAAGTCCCGCATTGAATCTCTCCTCCTATAAGTTATTCCTTACGATCAAACTCTTTGACTGTCTTTGGTCATGTGCCTTCTGCCCTGGTTCAGTGTGAAGTGTTTTGGGACATTTTACCGCTTCAAGTGTGCCGTATAAATGCGATTTGATATTGTTGCAGCTTCCACAGGATCGGTTGTCATGGAGCCTAGTGAGAGGAAGGAGCTGGCCAGCCTTTCTGCTTTGGCACTGACACCTCACTCGGTCAGACTGTCCTGGACGACCCACAGAGACTATGACTCCTACGTCGTGCAGTACAGAGCCCAGGGGTCAGAGCTGGTGCAGAAACAGTCTCTGAGTGGCCACAATCAATCACACGTCATCACAGGTCTCAGGCCTACCACCAAGTACACCTTCTACCTCTACGGAGTTTCGAGTGGTCGTCACACAACGCCCCTGTCCACTACCGTCACTACTGCAGGTACACAGGCCGCAGCAGCATGGGAAATATTTCCTCAGCAATTCCTCATTGGAAAAGGCAAATATTTCCTTCTGAGAAAGCAGTGAGACCTGCTCAGGAATACAGTAGCAACTCTCGGGGTATCAAGGCATAGGTGTCTGGCCAGCTCCTGTGGTTTTCTGTCTCTGTTTTTCGGACATAGGCCACAGGTTTCAGAGCCACTGGGCTCTGAGGCCTGGAAACAGCAGGAACATTCCCCTCAGACCAGCACTGAGTTCCAGAAAGCTTACATGGGAAATCTGTTCCTCCATGCTCTGCACATTAACCTCTCGATGGATGTTTGTTTACAGGATTGTCACTTTCTCTCTATCATATGGTTATATTCTTTATATAAGTGCATAATCCTGCCCACAATCAAAGAATGAATCCATGTCATTCCTCATCATCTCTACAATCCTCATTCCTCATCATTTCTTCAATCCTCATTACTTGCCATTTCTTCAATCCCCATTCCTTGCCATCTCTTCAATTCCCATTACTTGCCATTTCTTCAATCCTCATTTCTTGCCATCTCTCAATCCTCATTCCTTGCCATCTCTTCAATCCCCATTCCTTGCCATCTCTTCAATCCCCATCCCTTGTCATCTCTTCAATCCTCATTTCTTGCCATCTCTCAATCCTCATTCCTTGCCATCTCTTCAATCCTCATTCCTTGCCATCTCTTCAATTCCCGTTCCTTGCCATCTCTTCAATTCCCATCCTTTGCCATCTCTTCAATTCCCATTCCTTGCCATCTCTTCAATCCACAATCTGTGAGGTTCCCTCCATACCTTTTCAGTTCAGAAGAATTTCTAATAGCATTTTGTCTTTTTATTTCTCTCGAGACTGATATTCTTCATGTCACATCATTTCACTGTTGTCTCACTGAACCATTTTTTTTCTCTTTCTCTCCATTTTTGCTCCTTCTCCAGTAAATACTTCCCAGTGCCATTCTGCCTGTGTTCCTGACGTTCTGACCTCCACTTAACAAACTAGGATTCTTTCCATCTGGGACTATTCATAAATATGCCCTTGAAAATCATTTAAGGACCACTGCCCCTCCGTACTGCCATTTGAAAATTGCTTGCATGTTTAGAATCACTGCAGGAAGCTGGCTGTGTATTCTCTGTCCATCAGGTTAGGTTAGCTATCCGGTTATAACCTTATCTCCTTGCTGGCTTGTAGGTGGGGGCTAGGAATCTTCCCCGGAGACGAAATCTTTGTCTGTTGCTTCCATGTTGCCGAGTCTATGTGACAACTGAGCTTCCAGTTTTGGATCTTCCAATAATGCACAGGGTTCCTGGCATCTCTGAATGCAAAAAGAGCAGCCCATTTGGCCCCTCAAGTCTGTACCAGTCTCCGAGAGAGCTCTCCCCCACTCCCGACCAGCACGACGTTTCCCTACGTCCCTGCACATTTCTCCCTTTCAACTATACATCCAAAACCCTGTTTGAAAATTCCCAATGAATCTACTCCCATCAGCCTTTCACACAGGGCATTCCAGTTCAGTACAAAAACCTTACGTGAAATCGTCATTACCCATCATGCCCTGGTCTTTACCCATGAGCTCTCACAGACTGAGGATTTCAGTCAAGGGTTTCCTTCTGAGAAGACAAATGGTGGCTCTCCGATGGAAGTGATCAGAATGGTGAGGGTCTGGGCTGAGAGGATGAGGACAAATTGTTTCCATTGGTGGAAGGATTAAGATCCAGGCGACACAGACTTAAGGTAATCGGCAAAGGAAGCAGTGACATGAGGAAAGATGTTTGTTTTTGTTGTTAGTTTGTGGCATGTGAGTGTCGCTGGCTCAGTCACAATCTTATTGCCCCTGTCTTCCTAGTAACCCTAGAAAAATGGCAGCTTCTTGAAGCGCTGCAGTCCTTTGTGCTGTAGATAGACCCCACTGCGCTGTCAGGAGGGGAGTTCTCCTGCAGCGAGTGGCTCAAATCCTGACAGTGTGATGGAATCAAAGTTTTGAAATGAAATCGGATCATTACCTGAAGAGATCAGGCCTAGAGGAGAAAGGTGGGGGAGTGGGGATTAGGAGAGTTGCTCTTGCAGAGACACAACACAGACTTGATGGGCCAGTTGGCCTGCTTTTGGGCTGTGACCATTCTGTGGTTCTGTTGGTCGTTGATGACACATCATTCCAACCGGTAACAGTTTTCATCCCATTTTTCTCCTTAGGCTCCACGGACGAAGTTAGTCCAACAGCGAGGGCCCCGCTCCCACCCGGTGTACCTCACATCACAGCAGACTCTCTGCAGCTCGCCTGGATGGTGGGCCGAGTGTATGAATACTTTCTGATCCAGTACCGAGCCCATGGCTCCCAGAGTTTGAGCAATCTGACCGTGGCTGGAGATCAGAGGTCATTCTTCATCACAGGCCTCAAGCCTAGCACCAAATACACCATCTATCTCTACGGGGTCTTTCAAAGCCAAGTCACAAAACTGATGGCCTTTGTGGCTTCCACCACAGGTACCTTGTGATCAAACTAGAGGCAAAACTACTGTGCACACTGGGAATTATCACCGCCCCCCCGCCCCCATCCCACTTCCCCCAGCAATTTCTCCGATTCAATTCGATTTCCCATCCCTGTCCACAGCAAAGTGAGCCCGTCACTATGGTAACCACCACTTCTGTTTTCGAATGAGCTTTGGAAAATTCTCAGCGCTGGTGACATTGTGTGTGTTTTTGGGGGTGGAGTTGGGGGTTGAGATGCAGAGCTAAAGGATTGAGGAGGTTCACGTGAAATGTCAGCCAGTTGGGCTGATGGCTTGTTTTCCAAGTTGTTGGTTAATCCCATTGAGAGGAACAGGGATGGGTTCTGGTTCGAAACGGATTGTTCCCCAACATTGCACAAAGCATCCTCAGTCTCCCGTCCTAATCTCAAAGTTGAGTTTAAAGTAGCAGCAATTCATGAAAATGAATCCTTAACTCTCCCAGCTAACTGTCAGACTCTCATGTCTCAGACAGTGCACCCCCTGAAGTGTGAATAACCTGTGTCTCAGACTCTTGCACTTTACTGATTGCTCTCTGCACTGCTGAAGTGCCCTGATGTCACTGTGCACTGGTATTAAACTGGAAACATTTAACAATACTCTGTTCTCTATCGTACTCCGGGCTCTGCCTCAGAGGCTGTGTGTCTCTGCTCCTACGGGGACTCCTGCAGAACGCAGGCTGACATTTACAAGGAGTGCCACACTGTCAGAGGCGCTGTCTTTAAAGTAAGACATTAAACCGAGTCCATGTCAGCTCCCTCAGCAGAAGGGAAAAGATCCCAGCACCGCTGTGTCAAGAAGTCCTCCCTTCTGTCCTTGGCTAATACTTTCTCCTTCACCAACATCAGTAAAAGTCTGATAATCTGGGAACTGCTGTTTTTTTTTGGAGCTTCCCATGTGTGAATCCATTTCCTCCCTCTGTAACACTGCAGACGTACTTTATTGGCTTTGAAATGTTCGGAAGTGGTGCAGAGCATTGTGGGTCTGCATGTTCTTCTTTATTTTTCCCAGGCAGGCACTCTTTGGAATGTCGTCATGTGATATTTTACACACCCTCTCTCTCTGTCTCCTGCTTCTAGTGAAGGAAGGTGTAAGGCCCAGTCAGGTGAAGGCCCTGGGCAGCCTCTCCGTCTCTAACATCACAGCTGACTCTTTGGAGCTCTCCTGGTCGACACCGTGGGCCTTTGACTCCTATGTCATTCAGTACAGAGCCCAGGGCTCCGAGGACGTGAGGAAGCTCCGGGTGTCTGGTAAACGTCGATCGTACGTCCTTGTAGGCCTCAAGCCTACCACCAAGTACACCATCTACATTTATGGAGTGTACAGGGGCCGTCACACCAGCCCGCTATCAATCGTCGTGATGACTACAGGTAGTGACACCACCCAGCAAAACTTCTTGCAGGCCGGGAAATATTTTTATTGCTCCTCTTTGCACAAAGCGGACAAATATTTCCCGACTTGGAGAGCTTCCCTGCCAACAGGGTAACCTTGGCCTCCTTTGCCAAACCGCCACAAATGGCGAGTTTCATTTTGACCAACTTTCTTCCGAAGTTGGTGCAAACTTTGAAACTCACATCCTTCTTTCTCTGGTTTTTCTTTAGTTTGTGCGCTGCCTCTTTCTCTCCTCTCCAAATTATATATTTGTATCCTCTATGTAAATATATCGTTCTGTCCTCATTCAAGGAATGATTTCTTTCCATCCCTTTTGATCTTTCAGTTCTATTTCTTGACCTTTCTGCCACTGCTGTTTCCCTATGGTTGTTGTCTTCACTCTCTGAAATGTGTTAACAAGCCGCATTGGAAATGTGCAAATGAGGGTCCCCACATCCAACAGAATGTAACATTTCTCGGTGGCAACTCAACACTGACCCCTCCAGGGCAGTCAGAGAGAGGCAACAAATGTTGACCTAAGACCGACATTCAGAAATAAATGTTAAACTCCTTTCTAATTCAATTCTCATTCCTTGCCATCTTTTCAATTCCCATTACTCGCCATCTCTTCAATCCCCATTCCTTATCATCTCTTCAATCCTCATTCCTTGCCATCTCTCTAGTCCTCATCCTGTGACCATCTGCAAGATTTCCTGATCACTCCCTGCTGAGGAAGGTATGTGAAGCAGTTTATGAACGTCCTGTGTTCCTGGGTCAAATTCCGGGGCTGATGTTGGTTATTTGTGCCAGCTCAGACTCCTGTTCCTCCCTTGCTGGATGTATCACTCCCTACTTTCCTCTTCTGTCGGTGAAAACTATGAACGGTTCACTCATTGGCTCAGTACTCGGTGCCCTGTATCCTGCCATCCCACTGGCACAACTGGAACATTGTTCTGCCATCTCCCTTGAAATTGAAACTCTTCTGTAAAACTACCAAAGACGTACTGCTTCCTGTCTGGCTGTTTATTCATGGTCTCTCTCTCTCTCTCTCTCTCTGGTGCCAGAGCAGCACCACTCATTATATTGTGAATTTCCAGTGGTCTTGTTGCTGCTTCTGTGAGTTTAGCCGACTACCATAATATACAGTGTATGCAGCACTGTGGTTTATTACCATAATATACAGTGTATATAGCTTTGTGGTTCTCTAATATATCCAGTGTATACAGCTCTATGGTTCATTACCATAACATGCGGTGTATATAGCCCTGTGGTTCTCTAACATTTACAGTGTATACAACCATATGGCTCACTGCCATAATATACAGTTAATGCAACTGTGTGGTTCTCTACCATAATATACAGTGTATACAGCTCTTTGGTTCTCTACCACAATATACAGTGTATACAGCAACCTGGTTGTCTACCGTAACATACAGTGTGTATAGCTCTGTGGTTGTCTATCACAATATACAATGTATATATTCAGCGATTCTCTAACATAATATACGGTGTATACAGCTCTGTGGTTCTCTACCACAATGTACAGTGTATATAAAACTGTGTTTTATAACATAATATAAAGTGTATATAGCTCTGTGGTTTTATATCATAATATACACTATATATAGCTCTGTGAATCTGTACCATAATATACAGTGTGCATAGCTCTGTAGATTTATATCATAACATAGAGTATATAGAGCTCCATGGACTTGTGCCATAATCTACAGTGTATATATCTCTGTGGATTTATATATACGTTATGTATATAGCTCTGTGGATTTGTTAAACATACGGTATGTATATATCTATGGATCTGATACATAACATACAATACTTGTAGCTGTTTCGACTTATACTGGAACATACAGTCAAAATAAACCAAAAAAAAGCTTAGTTAATTTTAAACCCCTTCACAAAAAAGATTAATACACATATGCCACTAGTTTAATATCCAAACTCTTAAAAAATAATATTGGTGTCTATAAATTATATACTTTTTGTCACAATATAACTCAGTGAATCTGTACCAAATGTAGTGCTTATAGGTTTGTGGAGTTATCTTAATCTGTGGTATAAATAATTCTGACTGTGTGCCATTGTCTATATGTGAGATATACCATAATCTATATGATAAATGCATCTTATTGATCTACAGTGGTCCAGACCCCCTGTACCAGAAGCTGTGGTTTCTTTACTTCTGCTGGCAGTGTCTCTTCCCCAGTGAACCAGTCGGATATCCCTGCACCTGAATTCCAAATCCCAGCTCCCAATCCATGGAAACACACACCGGTCAGGTCTTTATCCCACAGGATCTCAGAGCCAGCTGAGAAATACAGAGCAGCAGCTTCTGCAAATGCCTAGGCTTAGATGTGGTGTCTTCTCTTCGACCTGTTTGTTGTGAAATCCATCCATCTTCCTGTTGGAACTGTGGATACTGAAACCAACCTTAAAGAGTAAAGTTTGGGTACGGTTTAGCCCCACTAGTTTACAGCGAAGGGGCTTTTATCCAGAGTACAGTCTTTAAATTGCGATTTTATTTCTCTGTGCTTTCTCTCCAGTTTCCGTAGATACCAATGGTGTAAAGCCCAGCAGGCTGAGTAAACTGATCCGCCTTTCAGGGAACAATGTCACGCAGGATTCCCTCCAAATCTTTTGGGCAGCCGAAAGTGGCTTTGATTCCTTTCTGATCCAGTACGGAGTGGAAGGATCTGAGGAGGTGCAGAACTTCACAGTGCCTGCTCATCAACATTCGTCCTTCATTGAAGGCCTGAGGCCTGGTACCAAGTACCTGATTTCTCTCTCTGGGCTCTCCGGCAGCAGACGGACTAGGCCACTAACCACTGTAATAACCACTGCAGGTATTCCTCACTAACCGGTCCCCTCAGCAAAACTATTTCAACCACTGAACTGGAAGTTTTCCCATTCTGTACGTTATTGTCTCCTGTAACCTGCAATGCATCATGGGAAGCGGCCATCTTGGAACAATCCCCACTTTCATTGTCCATTTGTCAAGTGTGTGTTCATGTGGCGTGTGCTGGGAAGGTTCGTTTTTTTTTGTAAATTCCCTTGAATTGGTTGTACACCTGACAGTTAAGGGTTGTTCTGCTTGGAGCAGAAAAAGATGTGGGGAGATTTACCAAACTGCAAGGGGTTTTGGTCAAGCAAATGAGGAGAAACTGCTTCCTGTGGCTGGAGTAACAGTAATGGAAGTCAGACATTTCAGATTACTGAACAAAGATTGGGAGATGGGGAAGCTTTTTTATTCACAGAACAGGTTGTTGTGATCTACACTGGCTGAAGGTTTGATGGAATCAGATTCATAAAAACAGTCCGGAGGGAAATCATTGTATAGTCGAAGGGGAACAAGTCACTCGGGATAAACAGCAAGGGACTAACTGGGAAGCGCTTTGAAAGACCAGGCACAGCCATGATGGTCAAATGGCCTCTCCCTGTGCCAGGTGATTCCACAATTACACGACACTAACATAAACTACTGACTGATCCCATGGTGTTCTCACCTAGAAATTGTAAGGAAGTTCTTCTCATAGTTGAACAGCAGCTGTTCCTCCAACAGTAAAGTGTTGTGTATCTCTTCCTCCTCCTTTTAGCTTCAGCAGAGAAAGAGTTGGTGAAATCCGGCACATTTGGGAGCCTTTCGTTCTCGAATATCACAGCTGACTCCTTCCTCCTCTCGTGGTCAGCTGACACCGTCTTTGACTCCTTCCTGATACAGTATAAAGCTCAGGAGTCTGAACTTCTGCAGAATATCACGGTAACTGGTGATCACCGCTCGGCCCTCATCACAGGCCTAAGGCCTACGACCAACTACACCATTTACCTCTATGGGGTGTCCAATGACCAACTCTCCAAGCCATTGGTGGCTCTTATGACCATCACAGGTACTTGCGATCCAGGAATGGATCGAACGCTATTCTCGGTTTTTCCACTCCTCATGAAATATTTTCTCCCTCCATCTCTCTCTCTTTCTCTCTGCTCTCATGCAATCTCTTGAGGCTGAGAGCAAGAAAATATTTCATTTTGTTCTCAAATTGCTTCTGTCGCCAAGGAAACTGCCGCCATTTTAAGACAGGTGATAGCATGGCTGGATGCTCCAGCCTATTGGGCATTGCTGTGGTGCGATTGGGTAAATTATGCTTCAGTGTTAATAGTTCCTGCTTTATAAAGAGGTGCAAAATGAGGTAAATCCAATGAAGCTTTTCTTACTGCAAGGCTTGGTTGTGTAGATTTTTACACATGCATACACAGGTCAAAGTTTATGTTGAATATGTTTGGCTTCCCGTTTTCCGTTTTCCTCTTCTCCTCAGATTACAAGCTAGAGTTTTATCTTCAGAGAAAACATTCTTCAGTGTGAAATATAGAGGTCACTAACTGTGTGTTATTTCCAGATTCATGATTGTCTCCAATTTCGAACGGTCAAGGATAAAATAATTTTGGAAGGCATTTATTTCTTCCTCACAGTGTTCACTTCAGAAGAGAATCTCTCGTGCATTCACAGAATTCGTCATCATTCATACAATATAACCCATAGTATAGCGTGAGTTAGAAACTGAACTGAGGAGTTTCTGAAGAAGGATCTAGGCCCGAAACGTCAGCCTTCCTGTTCCTATGATGCTGCTTGGCCTGCTGTGTTCATCCAGCTCTACGCCTTGTTGTTTGAGGAGTTTCAGTAGTTTACGTGTAGAATAACAGGTAGCCAGGAATGAAATACAAGCTGGAATTTAGTTGAGGGGTTCAGGCAGGTTATATACAGAATAGCAGGTACCCTGGAGAGAGTTACACACTGGAGTCTATTCGAGGGGTTAGTGGAGTTTATGTGTAGAATAACGAATACCTGGGAGGTTGGTACAGATTAGAGTCCAATTGAGGGTTTATGTAGAGAATAACAGATGCCCAGGAGAGAGTTACAGACTGGAGTCTATTCGAGGGGTTAGTGGAGTTTATGTATAGAATAACGAATACCTGGGAGGTTGGTACAGATTAGAGTCCAATTTATGTAGAGAATAACAGATACCCAGGAGTGAGTTATTGGATGCTGGAATCCAATAGGAGGTGAGCAGAATTACTTACTCATGCATTCAGGAGTAAAAGGGTGTAGATTTGGGTTGTATTTGGTTTCTGTCACTAGACTTGGACAAGTGCAGATTTTGATGCAAGCAATCCTTTTGTGTTTTCTCTCCACAACCTTCTCCCTCCACACCACCTCTTGCACCCAGTTAACCATCCGTTTCCTCCTCTCCCTAGAGGTTCCTGTTCATACTGTTGGTGTCAGTGCCCTGGGAAGGCTGTCAGTCTCTGATATCAACACTCGCAGCCTCAAGCTCAGCTGGGCCGTGGAGGAAGGGGCCTTTGACTCTTTCTTGGTCCAATACAGAGACTCCGAGGGGCAGCTGGAGGTCGGGCAGCTGGAGGTCAAGGAGGTCACAGTGCCAGGCAACCTCCGTAGTGTCTCCATCGCCAACCTCGCCCCCAGCACCGAGTACCTCATCTCTCTCTATGGCGTATTACAGAACCGGCGAACAGAGCCCATTCCCATTGTGGCACGAACAGGTACTGACAGGCCTTGGTGTCCTCAGGGTTACACTGCCTCTGCTCTCTTTATTCATTTAGCTCTTCACTCATCACCATTTCACCCCAATTTAGGAGCTTGTTCACAGCGTTAATAATTTTACCACTGGATTTTTTTTTACAGTCCAGAGTCTGGAGAATTGCGTTCCTACCTGGGACACTCTCTCTCATCCTAGTTGGGCCTAGGCCCAGGATTTGTTTCTGTTTACAGTCAGTGTGTAACAGCACGGATGACGGGGCAGTGTTGTGGTTGACTGTTTCTTCCTGAACTCCTCTCCGTACTGGGACGCTCCGTATAGGCACACTGGGGATTGGGGCAGACCGAGAGTGCACACGCCTACCCTGTTCTGTCTGTAACACTCCCCCTCCTTCCTACCCACTGGTTCAAGGAGAAGTGCGTCCAAGATCTGAGGTTCCAATCGTCTACAGTCACGACCGCCTTCCACCTCCATCCCCTTCGTTCCACCGACCTGCCTCTGCTATCACTCCAGTATATCTCTGCTTGGAGTGGTAGGGCAGCACAAAGGGAATGATGGATAATTCATGCCAGCCCGAGGTTTGACTGGTCGAAGGTAACACTGGACGGTCAAGGTGAGGCATCAGCTTGAAAAGTCCACTGGTTTGTTACATTAAATACCTGACATGTTCCCATGAGTGTCTGATAAGGTTCAGAGTGGTCAGGGATCTTGGCTGATACATTGTTTGGAGGGGTTTGGGGGGGCATGGTGGAGGGAGGGGGAGAGGGTGGTGGGTAAAGGGAAGCGTGATGCAGGATATTGGAAGAGTCTATGCTGCCTCACCAAAGTACCTCGTCAGTGTTCAACTGCTGAACATCATTCTGCAGCCATGCCGTCCCTTCAGCCCCATGTGTCCATTGGGAATACCGGGCCCTGCAAAGCATGGTGGGTAAGCTATCACATGTCCCATGGTGCTCCTCTCCTGTCTCCATTGGAAGGATCTGTGGCACCGGGGGGCCCTTTCAGTAAAGTAAGAAACGTTTTGCCAGTTTACAAAGGCCTTTGTGAGAGGTAGACATGAAATGTGGTCTAGGATTGATTAAAATAAGGCTTGAGGTCACGGCCTCTTGGGCTTGAGGAAACATTTTCCTTTTCTTCAGACAGGGGACTGTTGAAGAGTCTGTTGCCATTTACACGGTTTGGGGAATTATTCATGCCTACACCCTTCCCCTCTGGCTCCATCTGTCATGGCTCCACTGGTCGCTGCATCAGGGGAGTGCTTGAGTGAGTCGCTCAGGGATTGTTATGTTCTCTTTTTTCTTCATTTTAATTGCAGCTCAAGAGAGTCCGAGCAGACTGAGTTTCTCCGACCTCACAGACAGCTCAGTCACTGTCCACTGGGCAGCACCGTCAGCCCCTGTCGATAACTTCAAGATCTCCTACGTCCCGAGAAAACGAGGTGAGAGGGTGGCGGGCTAGGCCAGGACTCGTGTTCGGTCACTAACTCGGTGTGGGTGTGTGTTGGTACGTGTGTACTAGCCATTCAGTCAAGGCAACTGACCCCCAACGTGTTCAGGCAACTGAACTTTAGCTCAGTGACCTTTAACCCTTGGAGGGTCAACAGAGAGTGTCACCTCCTGTGCGTGTGTCACTGACCTTTAACCTCTGGCGCAGTGCATGGTGGCAACCCTTAACCCTTTTGTGTGCCGAACCTCAGTAACATTTAACCACAACGCACTGGTGAATGTCGACTGAGCTCCCCCCCCGCCGCCGTCCCCGCCTCCCAAACACCCCCCACCCCCACCGGCCCCAATGGCAGTGCCGTGTCGTTTCAGGTGAATCGAGGAGCGTGGTGATCGATGGCACAAAGACTCGCGTCACTCTGAGGGACCTGCTCCCAGATACTCCGTATGAGGTCACCCTGGTGGCCATGCGAGGGCCCGCTGAGAGTCCGTCCATCCTGGACCGCTTCACTACCGGTGAGTGAGGTGGGAGTGGGTGGGGCCAGATGGGGGGTGGTGGGGTTCAAATGAAGAGGTGGGGGATTGCTGGGTGGAAAGTTCATGAGGCAAGGTGGGGAGAGGAGTGGGAGGACGTGGTGGGAGCGGGAATGGGGGCTGGGTGTCGCTCAGTGAGTTAGAACTCCAGCACGCACTCCCCCCAGATTCGACCGCTCCCCCTGGGGCTGAGGTACTCCTAGAGACACAGAGGTCTACAGCATGGAAACAGGCCCAACTTGCCCAGGGCTGCCCAGTTTTCACAGTGTAAACTAGTCCCTTTTGCCTGTGTTTGCTCCATATCCCTCCATGCCTGTCCCATCCATGTAACTGTCCAAATATTTCTTAGGCAATGAAATTGTACTCGCCTCCAGCACTCCCTCTGGTAGCCTGCTGCAGACACTCACCACCCTCTGTGTGAAAAAAAAATTGCCCCTCTGAACCTCTTTGTATCTCTACCTTAAACCTTGTACAGGACATTGGAGAGGCCTCTTCTGGAATATTGTACTCTTCTGGAGTTCTGGCTGCCCTGTTATAGGAAGGATATTATCCAGCTGGAGTGGGTTCAGAAGAGATTTACCAGGATGTTGCAGGGTATGGAAGGTGTGCGATATAAAGAAAGGCTGGATAGGCTGGGACTTTTTTCACTTTAGCTTGGGAGGCTGAGAGGTGACCTGATACAAGTTTATTAAACTTGTTTATTAAACAATGAGAGGTAGTTGCCTTTTCCCTAAGATGGGAAATTTCAAGACTAGGGGGCTTGAAGGTGAGAGGAGAGAGATCTTAAAAAGACATGAGAGGCAATCTTTTTTACATAGAGGGTGGTTCGCGTTTGGAATGAACTTGAGGAAGTGGTGGATGCGGGTGCAGTTACAATGTTTAAAAGACATTTGGATGGATACTAGATGGGTCTAGATCAGTTTGGGATTATGTTCGGCATCGGCTGGTTGGATTGAAGGGTCTGTTGCTCTGCTGTATGTCTCTATGACTCTCTGACTATGACCTATGTTGTCTAGTTTTAGACTCTCCAACCACAGGGAAAAGCTGTTGGCTAATCTATCTTTCCTATGCATCTCATAAACCTCCATAAGGTTACCTCTCAGTCTCCTACGCTGCAGGAAAAAAGACCCAGCCTAACCAACCTCTCTTTATAACTCAAACGTTCCAGTCCCGGTAACATCCGAGTAAATCTTTTCTGCACTCTTTCTAGTTTAATAAAATCCTTTCAATAGTAGGGTGACCAGAATTGCACAAAGTACTCGAAATGTGGCTTCACCAGTGTCTTGTACAGCTGCAACAAGGCGTTCCAACTCCTATACTCAATGCTCTGACCAATGACAGCAAGCATGTCAAAATCATCTTCACCACCCTGTCTACCTGTGATTCCACTTTCAAGGAGCTATGTACCTGTACCCCTAGATCTCTTTGTTCTATAACATTCCCCAGGGCCCTACCGTTGGCTGTGTAAGTCTTCCCCTGTTTTGAGCCACCAAAATGCAACACCTTGCATTTATCTAAATAAAACTCCGTCTGCTATTCCTCAGGCCACCGGTTCAGTTAACCAAGATCTTGTTACATTCCCTGATAACCTTCTTCACCATCCACTATACCACCAATCTCTGTATCATCTGCAAACTTACTAACCTCGCCTTGCCTCACTCTCCAGGCCGCTATCTCACTCCTACCCCGAGTAGCATTTGCTGAGCCTCACCCCCTTCCCTTTCTCCTATCCCATTCCAATTCCCCACACCCCTTCCTTCATTGCAGTCCTCCATCCACTCCCCTGGGACCACCCCCTTCTCCACCTACCCATTTGCCCAACTCCTCCCAGACCAACAACAACAACATTCCTCCACCCTGTTCCTCGCTTTCTTTGTGAATAAGGTGTCTGTAATTCCATTCCTGAAGAAGGGAGAATGACTAAAAAGAGGAAACTACAGGAGACTAAGCTCAACATTATCACAGAGAAGGTGCTTAAGCTCCGATTACAAATGGAAAAGGAGGGCATTTATGAAAATTCAAGGTAATTGGGCAGAGTCAACATGGTTTGGTGAAAATGTTTTAGAGTTCTTTGAGGAAGTAACGTGCTGCGACAGAGAGGAGCCAGTGGACACATGTACTTAGGACTGCAGACTGTATTTGATATGACACTACACCAAAGGCTGTTTCAGAAAATCAAAGCTTGTTGGTGTGGTGTGGGGCTAACATTGTACTGGCCTGAATGAGAGGAAGCAGGAATTAACCAGATCAGTGTCCACAGCCTGGGGTCAACGAGGCACTGTGCCAGTTGGACAAGGTTTCAGGCAGAGAACAGGGAACCACTTTGTCTGTGCAGCTCACAGAATCTCTGGATTCTGTTTGTGTTCATTCAGCCCCAGATGCTCCGACTGATCTGAAAGCTGTTAATGTGACCGAAGTGATGGCCCTCTTGGTTTGGAGACCCGCGATCGCTCCCATCGACCACTACACTATCACCTACGGCAGCAAAGCTGGTGAGTGGGGCAGTACAGCGGCTACGGTAATGTCCTGCACAGATATCCAAGCTCAGCACGATCCCCGCATGAGGGGAGCAAACTGTCCGTATATCCCAAACCCATACAGGAACACACACACACTGACCCACATCCCAGTTGGATCTGAATTAATTCAGTGATTATCCTTCCTGTTTGTACCAGGTCCCTCTGTCAGCCAGGACGTCCCCGGTAACTCAGCTGAACTGCAGCTGACTGATCTCAATGTGAACACTGAGTACACAGCGGATATCTACAGTGTCAGCGGAGACAGGAACAGTTCGAGAATCTCTACCAGTTTTGTCACTGGTGAGTATTTGGTGGAGTGGGCTATGGGACAGAGTGCAGACCCAGTCTGCCTCCCGTTCTCTGCTTTCTGTGCCCCTTGGGGGGTTTTCAGCTGTTCTGAGCTGGTAAGAGCCTCAGCTTTTCTCTCCCTCTCTCACACACAGACACACTCTCTCTCTCTCTCTCTTTCACTCTCTGTCTCACTTTCTCTCACTCCCTCACTCTCTCTCTCTCTGTCTCTCTCTCTTACTCATACACACACACACTCTCTTACTCTCTCACTGTCTCTCTCTCTCACTGTCTCTCTCTCTCTCTCTCTGTCACTCACTCACTCTCTCTCACTCACTCTCTCTGCCTCTCTCTCTGCCTCTCTCTGTCTGTCTGTCTCTCTCTCTCCCTCTCTTTCCCTCTCACTGTCTCCCTCTCTCTCCCTCTCTCTCCCTCCCTCTCCCTCTCATTCTCTCTCATTCTCTCTCTCGCTCTTTCAGGTTCCGATCTGCCGAAGGACCTGACGGTGAGTGACATCTCATCGAATGAAGGCCTGGTCTCCTGGAAGAGCCCAAGAGCCCCGGTGACTGGATATCTGCTGCTGTATGGGGCTGGAGAGGACCTAACTCAGGTAACACTTAGACCCAGTGCCTCCCCCTGTCTAATGCATCCCACTGTCCTGTCATAGACCCTCTCTCCCTGAAAACCCCCACACAACCTCCCCTCTCTCTGGCTTTACACTGTTCTCCTGCCAGGACCCCATCCAGATGCTTGTCTCCTCACTCTCTCGGATTCCCATCTCCCTGTCCTACCCTGTGATCCCTGATCCAGATCGGATTCCAATCCAGCAGCACCTCCCGGTTCTCACAATGTTCTTGCAGAAATCTCCATGGCTTCGCTGGTCTCTTCAGGCTCCTGCAGCTCCATAGTCCTCCTCTCGTTCTGGCTGCTTGAGCTCCCCCAGTCAGTAGCTGCCTTGGCCCTAACCTTTGGAATCCCCTCCCAACAACTCTCCATCTCTTTGCCTGTCTACACCACTGTATCTGCACCTCTCTGCCTCTCCATCTCTCTGCCTGTCCACCCCACTGT
>NC_063366.1:20970278-20970462 GCF_021869965.1 Rhincodon typus | reverse complement strand
CTCTCCATCGCTCTGCCTGTCCACCCCACTGTCTCTGCACCTCTCCGCCTCTCCTTCTCTCTGCCTGTCCACCCCACTGTCTCTGCACTTCTCCATCTCTCTACCTGTCCACCCCACTGTCTCTGCAGCTCTCTGCTTCTCCATCTCTCTGCCTGTCCACCCCACTGTCTCTGCACCTCTCCGT
>NC_063366.1:20967292-20970268 GCF_021869965.1 Rhincodon typus | reverse complement strand
CCTCTCCATCTCTCTGCCTGTCCACCCCACTGTCTCTGCACCTCTCCATTTCTCTGCCTGTCCACCCCACTGTCTCTGCAGCTCTCCGCCTCTCCATCTCTCTACCTCCTTGTCCTCCTTTCAGACCCCTCCTCACAGACCAAGATTTCCATCACTTGACATGTTATTTCTTTCTATGATTCAATATCTGATTATGCCTTATTTATGTTTCTGTGAATAATCTGGAGAGGTTATGGTGTGAGATAGGTGCTACATAAATGTATGTTGTTGACTGTGAGAGAACAGTCTAAGTGAGAGCCAGAAGAGAGCAGACAATCTCTCAGGGCTGAACAATTCTCCTGATGCTCAGAGCATCCCAAATACATCCTTCACTCGGCAATCAGTACATCCCTCACTCAGCGATACATCCCTCACTCAGCGATACATCCCTCACTCAGCAATCAGTACATCCCTCACTCAGCAATCAGTACATCCCTCACTCAGCAATACATCCCTCACTCAGTAATATATCCCTCACTCAGCAATCAATTCATCCCTCACTCAGTAATACATCCCTCACTCAGTAATATATCCCTCACTCAGCAATCAATTCATCCCTCACTCAGTAATACATCCCTCACTCAGTAATACATCCCTCACTCAGTAATGCATCTCTCACTCAGCGATACATCCCTCACTCAGCGATACATCCCTCACTCAGCGATGCATCCCTCACTCAGCGATGCATCCCTCACTCAGCGATACATCCCTCACTCAGCGATGCATCCCTCACTCAGCGATGCATCCCTCACTCAGCAATACACCCGTCACTCAGCGATTACCCCCACTCTTCATTGTCCATGTCATTAGCTGGCAGTTTTGAATATAAAAGGCTAATCTATTTCAAGTCTTTAAGTCAATTAAAGGATTTGACGAGTATTTGAAGAGAAACTGTCTCCATTGATGAAGGAGTCCAGTACAAAGGGACATCTTAAAGTTAGAGACAGGACATCAGGGGGATGTCAGGAAGAATTTCTCTGCACTGTTGGGTGCAGGTTTACACACATTCATTCATAGTGCACAGGGAGAGTCCTTTTTAACACTAGTTATAATGAAGTAAATACAAGGAATTCATCCCTTTTATACACATCTGTATGTTCTGTATTTCAAATTCCAAACTTGTCTGCACATAATCACTTCAAAAACAGATGTCTCCCATCCCAGGTACATACCTTCCTACACCCGAATAAAGTCTCTTCTATCATCACTCGGCTCTCCCTGATAGTTGTTTGTTTCAACCCAATCCTCCACTTCTGTCTCTGAACCAGTCAAATCTTTATCCTTTATAGGCCTTTCTGGAAGGTTCCCGCTGTTATTGGCCTTTATAGTGTGCTGGGTTCATTGATGAAATCTACTCTATTAATTCTACTCAGGGTACAGACCACTGTTCAACCCTTAATGTCTCATTAACTCTTACAGTTCCCCCTTTGGGTCCTTGGCCTAGGCCAGAGTAGCCAATACCATGGCTTTGTCTAATTCCTTCACACTTGGTCATGCATCAACACTGGCCAGGTGCTCAGCTGAGGACTGTAAAGGTACAGGATCAGACTGTCTGTGCCAGTTGGTCCTTTGCTGAAGATTCTGAATCAGCACCATGTGGTGCTCGATCACACCATGTCCTGTGTGACCTCCTACTGAAATAAATCTGCTGGTTAATAACCCAAGCAGAGGAGATTATCCAAATCCATGGGTATGTCTGTATGTTCAATCCCCAATTCCACAGTTCCTCCTTCCAGCTGGTAGTGTTTATACACTCACTGTTGTAAGGAAGGCTTTGAGTCAGTTGTTCCTGGACTGTATGGCATATCCCGTACACTCGCTGTGCCCCATCCCAGAATACGGTGAGGTATTCGGGGATGACAGAGAGAACTGGCCCGTTACCTTTTGTACTTTCCACAGCTTAAACATTCAATGTTGTTCTTCATGTCCCTGAACCGGTTCTCCCTTAGCCACTCACTATAGGTGGCAGGAGACTAAATGAGGCAATGATTGTGATCATTGCCATGTGGTATGTATGTGGTTTATGTTGGCTCTATACAGTTTCCATTGTACAATTTACTGAAGCATTATATCCGCATCTTGCCTGCTCTGTTAGTTGAATCAGATGTATTGGAGTTGATTTTAATCCTGGGTCCATCGAGTTCAGACTGACCAGATGACACTCTATCTCTGCTGCGGACGGTGGCATATCTTACAGCAGTTTGTGGAGTGGGACTAATTCTACCCCTGTACTGGTCCGGGGTTATTCCTGGGAAATGGATTGGCGGTGGGTGGTGCTGGGAGGGTAGGGGGCGAGGTGGGTGTGGGAAGGTGGTGTAGAATCCACAGGCCGTTCCCTTTCCACGGTTTCTGACTCCACCACTCAACCTTCCCCTCCACAGCAAGTCCAACTGGATGGCACAGAGGTAAAGCACAGACTGCGCCAGCTGCTGCCCAGCACCAGCTACACCATCAAGCTGCACGCCTTGCGGGACGGTGAGAGGGCGGCCGCTGTGACCACACGCTTCAACACAGGTACACAGAGCGAATTCCCACTGTCCCCCACCCATACCCCTACCCCCCTATCCCCTACTCCTACCCCTACCCTCACCTGCACCACCCCATCCCCAAATCCCCACCATCAACAGGCTTCTGTTTGTGGGCAACACAGGCACGCCCCTGTCTCTCTCTGCACAGAGAATTGTGATCCCTACAGTGTGAAAAGCATGCCACCCCACCCCTCGCCCAACACTCGGAAGAGTGTCCCACCCAGACCCACCCGCCTACCCTCTCCCCATAACCCTGTATTTCTCATGTCTAACCCACCTAATCTACACGTTACTGAACACCATGGGACAATTTAGCATGGCCAATCCACCTAGCCTGCACATCTTTGGACTGTGGGAGGAAACCGGAGCACCCGGAGGAAACCCACACAGACACGGGGAGAATGTGCAA
>NC_063366.1:20950409-20952292 GCF_021869965.1 Rhincodon typus | reverse complement strand
TGTGTGTGTGTGTGAGAGAGAGAGATACTGCCTGTGTGTGTGTGTGTGTGTGTGTGTGTGACAGAGAGAGAGATACTGTCTGTGTGTGTGTGAGAGAGAGACTGTCTGTGTGTGTGTGTATGTGTGTGTGTGTGAGAGAGAGAGAGGGGTGTGTGTGTGTGTGAGAGAGATACTGTCTGTGTGTGTGTGTGTGTGTGTGTGAGAGAGAGAGAGGGTGTGTGTGAGAGAGAGAGATACTGTCTCTGTGTGTGTGTGTGTGAGAGAGAGATACTGTCTGCGTGTGTGTGTGTGTGAGAGAGAGAGAGAGACTGTCTGTGTGTGTGTGAGAGATACTGTCTCTGTGTGTGTGTGAGAGAGAGAGACTGTGTGTGTGTGTGTGTGTGTGTGTGAGAGAGAGATACTGTCTAAGTGTATGTATGTGTGTGAGTGTGAGAGTGAGTGTGTGTGTGTGTGAGAGAGAGAGATACTGTCTGTGTGTGTGTGAGAGAGAGAGAGAGGGAGAGACTGTGTTGGGTGGGGGTGGTGTTTAGGAGGGGGAAACAGGGAAGTCAGAAATGGAAGGTGATGGGATAAAACCTCCAGGAAGAGCCCAGTCAGAGAAACCATTCCTCACCCATTGCCCGTGGTCAGCCATGATCCATTTGATTGGTGGGAGACCATGTGGCAGCTCCTGTGGGAATGTGTCCCCATTGGCTGCAGCGATATCCCTGAGCCCCAATTCTGTAGCTCCAGCCCTTTCCCCAAACACAACGAAATATAACAGGCATTAGGTCGACGAAACACAACCAGCAAATCCCAGCATGTGCCAGCCTTTATAGGAGACAGGTCATTAAAGCAGTTAGCACTATCCATTGCACATATTCCAGCGGTTATAGAACAGCAACCACACTATAAATGTCATGTTAACAGAGATATCTTTAGGATATCAGTTATAAACCATGCTGATCCACCAATTCTTGTTCTTTGCGGGGGAATGTCCTACTTTGGCGATCGAGGGATGTGAGCAGGTGGTGATTCCATCATCTGCTGTATAATCCACCCGGCCTTTCCTGGTGTTTTGGGCGAGACTGGGAGACCCCAGAGCAGGAAGCTGGCCTGATATAGCCTGACCTCTGCTATCACACAGTCCCTCCCACTGCCTGGGGCCTGTCTCTGTACAACGCAGTGAACTGTGGGGAACACCTTACATGGACAAACCTGAAGGTGTATTACAGGAGAGCATTCTAAACTAATGACCAGAAGTCAACATAAGCCGTTCAGCCCCTCTACCCTGTTCTATCACTCAATTCAGTCAGGGCAGAACTTTACCATGACTTGTTTCCCCGCCTCAGTTTCCCAACATTTAAACAAAACAAGCCAGGCCAGCTTCAGAATTTGATCCTCGGTCTCCACAGTTCCTTTCTTGGTGGGGTGGGGTTTCATGGGGTGGTGCGAGAGGGAGGTCTAGATCTGTGCCAATCGAAGTGTGAGGGTTTCTTTCCTGACACCGACTTGGATCAGGGATTAAAATTTGGCATCTCCTTGTCCTGAATTATCCCAGAGGAAAACACTGAATCCCCACTCTCTGGCTCATTCTCTCCCACTCCCAAAAAAGTCATTCATCATTACGGTCAGCAAACAAGGATGGAAATTACACCCCAACCCTGAGTCAGGTACGGTTAGCCCCATCAGCGTCCAGGCCTGGTCAGGTGCGGTTAGCCCCATCAGCGTCCAGGCCTGCTCAGGTACGGTTAGCCCCATCAGCGCCCAGGCCTGGTCAGGTACGGTTAGCACCATCAGCGTCCAGGCCTGGTCAGGTACGGTTAGCCCCATCAGTGTCCAGGCCCAGTCAGGTACGGTTAGCCCCATCAGTGTCCAGGCCTGGTCAGCCATGGTTAGCCCCA
>NC_063366.1:20949101-20950399 GCF_021869965.1 Rhincodon typus | reverse complement strand
AGCCCCATCAGTGTCCAGGCCTGGTCAGCCATGGTTAGCCCCATCAGTGCCCAGGTCTGGTCAGGTACGGTTAGCCCCATCAGTGTCCAGGCCTGGTCAGCAGCAACACCTCCCTCGTTCCCGAATCAATGGGAATACTGCCTCAGGCAACAAGCAATGAAAACAAGGAAAAACCACAAAACACAAAACAGTCAGAGAGACAGAGGGAGACAGTAGGAACTGCAGATGCTGGAGAATCTGATATAACAAGGTGTAGAGCTGGATGAACACAGCAGGCCAAGCACTATCAGAGAAACAGGAAAGTTGACGTTTCAGGTCTAGAGATTTCTGAAGAACGGTCTAGATCCAAAACATCAGCTTTCCTGCTCCTCTGATGCTGTTTGGCATGCTGTGATCATCCAGCTCTACACCTTTTTATATGAGAGACAGAGGGAACTGTGAAGAATGCCCCAACCTTCATCCCTGCCAGACTCTGACCTTCTCCCCCTCTGCCAGGCCCACTCTGTCAGACCCACCCAAACCCCAGCCCCGCTGTGTCCCTCTGACCCACCCCCAGCCCCGCTCCGTCTGTCAGACCCACCCCAAACCCCAGCCCCGCTGTGTCCCTCTGACCCACCCCCAGCCCCGCTCCGTCTGTCAGACCCACCCCAAACCCCAGCCCCGCTGCGTCCCTCTGACCCACCCCCAGCCCCGCTCCGTCTGTCAGACCCACCCCAAACCCCAGCCCCGCTGTGTCCCTCTGACCCACCCCCAGCCCCGCTCTGTCCCTCTGACCATCCCCCCCAAGCTGACAGCCCTCACTGCTGGGCATGTTGGGGAGCTGGCCTGCGGACGATGGACACAAGGTGGGGTTTGACTCGCAGTACAGTTCCCGGCTGGCCCTGCAGATCGATGGGATCTCCCTGCACATCGGGCATGAACTGGAATTCCTTCAGCAGGTAGGCCAGGAAGATGAAGAGCTCCACACGAGCGAAAGACTCCCCCAGGCAGGTTCGGGCCCCCAGGCTGAACGATAGTACACTCTGCATGGCCCTCTCAGTGTCAGCTGCCTCCAGGAAACGCTCTGCGCAGCACAAAGTATGGACTCAGTGTTAATGCAAACTTGCCCTGAACTCTACTGGGCCAGTTCCAGTCCATTAATCACTGATCTGATCTCTACTGGGCCAGTGTCAATGCATTAATCACTGATTTGATCTCTACTGGGCCAGTATCAATGCATTAATCACTGATCTGATCTCTGCTGGGCCAGTGTCAATGCATTAATCACTGATCTGAAATATACTGGGCCAGTGTCACTC
>NC_063366.1:20921427-20949091 GCF_021869965.1 Rhincodon typus | reverse complement strand
GTATCAATGCATTAATCACTGATCTGAAATATACTGGGCCAGTGTCAATCCACATATTGAAGCTTATTACCTGGCCTGAAATGAGTCGGCTCTGGCCATTTGCTTTCATCATGATGAGCTCCGAAGAGGTTGGTGATGACGTTGGTTTCCTTTGGAATAAAGTAACCTGCCACACTTCACAGAAAAACACAAATGACACGGATTTTAACAAAGATGGCCCATTGTGGAAACACAGCCTATGTGTTCACAAAATCCTCACAGTTCCAACTATGTTTGGAGCCCATTGGCTTAATGGAATGGGGCAGGAATTTCCCACAATTTTCTTCTCCATTTTTTGGTCCTGAAATCTTTGATGTGAGGTCACATGACTGGGTGGGGGTCAGGCTTGTGGAAGGGTATGGGAGGGGTGAGGTAGTTTATTTGATGGAGATGTGGTTAGATCAGCATTTAATGCCCTTGAGAAAGTGATGGTGAGCTGCCTTCTTGATCTGTTACAAATATGTGCTGTAGGTTGATCTGCAATTCCATTAGGGAGGGATTCCCAGGCTATTGACCAAGCGACAGTAAAAGAACAGCGATGTATTTCCAAGTCAGGATGGTGAGTGGCTCAGAGGGGAACTTGAAGGTGGTGATGTTCCCATTTGTCTGCTGCCCTTGTCCTTCTAGATGGAAATGGTTGTAGGTTGGAAGGTGCTGTCTAAGAATCTTCGTTAAATTTCTGCAGTGTGTCTTGTAGCTACTGAGCATCGGGGGTGGAGGGAGTGAATGCTTGTGGATGTGATGCCATTCAAGTAGGCTGCTTTGTCCTGGATGGTGTCAAGCTTCTTGAGTGTTGGTAGGGTCTGCATTCATCCAGGCAAGTGGGGAGTATTCCACCACATTCCTGACGTGCCTTTTAGATGGTGCTCAGGCTTTGGAGAGCTAGGAACTGTCTAGTTTATGTTTCTGTTACCATCATGATATGGTTCAGGCCCGATTGACAAATTGTCCAGTGTGTCAGATCTGAGCTCTGATATCTCAACAACACCAGGGTTTGATACTGACTCCATATCCAATCATTCAGATTGCTCCAGGTCTGGCATATTGTCCATCTCCAGTCCTGCCTTAGCTCATCTAGAGCTGGAAACTTTGTTCACTCTGTTCTTACCCCAACCCATGCAATCTGCATCTTTTCTCATCAATATTGAGGCTGCAACTTCTTTCAAAGCCTAGTCAGTCCCTCAGTCCCAATGGGAAAACGGAGCCCAGTTCATCCTTAAGATTACACGCGGAGTGGGGAGGTTGGAGCGGGGGGAGTTCTGGTTGTGTTACCTGGTGTCGCAGGTTGTACGGTGCATTATGGAGATGGGCACCACAGGTCTTAGCCTCAGGACCTCAGTAATGGTGGCCGACAGGACCGGCAGCTTCTTCCTGTCAGCGTAGGCTGGGTAACAATCTTCTCCAACCATTTCACAAATCTCCTGCTTAATCCTGTCCTGAATCTGGAACAGACAAGGGTCGGGGGACACAGGGTGGTTTGCGTCGACATGCTAACTGTGAGTGACAGGTGCGGACCTGGCTATGGGGGTGGGGTTCTGTCATCATGGAAACATGCAAGTGGCACATGCAAGAGCTGGTTGGGGATCAGCAGTGGTGTCACATGCTGGACATAGCTTCTGGACCAACACCGCCTCTGCCCCTCCAACCCAACCCCCCATGTTGCTGTCTGCCCTGTGACTCCCCTCCCTTGCCCCACACAGCAGAATGACAGTTGTAGAAGCCATTTCCTGCCTCCAGGAGATAAGGAGGGTTCTGTGGAGGTCCAGTCTCAGTCTCCATGTCTTTGTCGACTTGGACCTTACTGTATCTCAGTTGCACATACATTCCTGAACTGAGCTGAGGGTTTCTGTCTATTCCAGCCTTTCATACAGGGCCGTACTCCCCTCTAGGTGAAAGCATTACCAAACAACCCATTTCAGATTTCTTCACCAATTACAAACAGATGAACAAGGGACAACAATGGTCCAAACCAGCCTTTCAATAAGATTGTGCCTGACCTGATTTTAACCTCGACTTGACATTCTTGAATATTCCCAATAATCTCCGATCCCCTTGGTCACCAAGAAGCTATCTCCTTCTGCCTTAGAAATATTTAAAGGTTCTGCATCCACTGCCTCTTGAGGAAGGGAATTCCAAAGACTTTCAACATTCTGAAAGAATTTTTTTCCCTTGAATCTGTTTTAAATGGGTCACCCTTTATATTTAAATAATGACCCGTAATTCTAGATTCTCCCGAAAGAGGAAGCATTCATCTGGTTATGTTTCCTCAGGATCTTTATATATTTAAATTAAGTCATTCCTAACTCTTTTAAAATCCAGAGGGTACAGGTCTGGTCTGTCTAACATTTCCTCATAAGGGAATCTATTCATTCCAGGTTGTGGTCAAGTAAACCTTGTCTGAACTGTTTCCAATAGAATCCTTTGGGAATATGGTGACCAGTACTGTACACAGGAAGGTACTGATATGGTTCCAACATCGCCCTCTATTACTGAAGCATAAGCTCCCTGCTGTCACATTTAATTCCACAATAAACCATAACGTTCGATTAGTTTTCCTGATTACTTGCTGCACCTACAGACTAACCTTCTGTGATTCATGCATTGGGACACCCAGATCTCCCTGTAACTCAGAGCTCTGCATCCTCTCACCAATTAGACAATATGTTTCATTTTATTCTTTCTGCCCAAATGGACAATTTCACACTTTCCCACGTTGTACTCCCTTTCCTCGGTCTTTATTCCCTCACCTGAACATTTATATCCTTATATCCTCTTCCCAACTCTCTTTCCTACTTATTACTTCAAATCAACATCCATGACTGTTGATCTCCGCTGCAGTGTTACAGGTGACTAAGGGAGGTCACATTGCTGTGGTAACATTACATCCACATCGTCGAATGGAACAACTGACAGTGATGACTGTGGTTCCAATATTCTTTCTATCGGGTAGCTAGCCGTCTCTTCCTGGCTGCCATCAGTGTGTGCTGATTGCTTGGCCATCAAGTCCTGGAAAGGGACTTAGACAGAGAGCTCCTGGCTCAGAATGAAGAAAGACCCTCTGCACCACAGGGCCTTCATTAATAGAACCAGATCTGTCTTACCCGTTTAATTCAGTAACTTCATATGTCTCAACCAAATCTGCTGATTCTTTTTGGTTCTGTACAAAACGCCCCACCTATTCACTACCTCACCTGAGCTAAGACACTCCAGCCTGGATAACATCCTTATAAATCTCCTGTGCACCCATTCCAGTGCAGTCATAACTCACAGCACTCTAGCAAGGCCTAACAGCATTTTAACTTGTCTTAGCCGCCACAATGTGGTAATAATTACCCTTTCAGATGAACACTGGGTGTTGTGAAATGCCAAAAAGGCTGAGGGTAGCGGAGATTGCCAGGACCTGGCGAAAGAGAGGAATCATTCATTCTTTCTCTGCGAGCTAGGGAGAACGTTATCAGTCAGGTTGGACCAGGAGCTTCATGTTGCCTCAGTGGAAAGGATCAGAGGGACTGTTCGGTTTGAACGGGAGCCCCGTGGTTACTCGGTTGTCACTCACCTCTGGCCGGTGAACGAGGAAGGCGATGGCCCAGCCCAGTGTCGAGGATGTTGTTTCTGTCCCACCCACAAACAGGTCCACGATTACCATGTGAATGTGTTCCTCTGTGAGCTCCTCCAACTCTGCTGCATCTTCCTCCTGGTCCCAGAAATGCTTCATCAGTGCATCAGTGATATCCCGGACCTTGCCCTTCTGAAACGTCACCTATAACACAAAACTTTCAAAGTTATATCAGCTCAGTCTGCACCCTGGTCTCAGCCCATCTGTTCCACTCTCTTCAGTGTCTGAATTATCAGATCAAGAGTACGCAGCAGGTCAGTATCGCTGTGAAACAGACTGGGAGGAGTGTGCAGCAGGTCAGTATCACTGTGAAACAGACTGGGGAGAGTGTGGAGCAGGTCAGTATCACTGTGAAACAGACTGGGAGGAGTGTGCAGCAGGTCAGTATCACTGTGAAACAGACTGGGAGGAGTGTGCAGCAGGTCAGTATCACTGTGAAACAGACTGGGAGGAGTGTGGAGCAGGTCAGTATCACTGTGAAACAGACTGGGGGGGAGTGTGCAGCAGGTCAGTATCACTGTGAAACAGACTGGGAGGAGCTTACAGCAGGCCAGTATCACTGTGAAACAGACCGGGGGGGAGTGTACAGCGGGTCAGTATCACTGTGAAACAGACTGGGAGGAGTGTGTAGCACGTCAGTATTACCGTGAAACAGACTGGGAGAAGTGTGCAGTAGATCAGTATCATTGTGATACAGACGGGGAGGTGTGTGCAGCAGGTCAGTGTCACTGTGAAACAGACTCGGAGGAGTATGCAGCAGGTCAGTATCACTGTGATACAGACTGGGACGAGTGTGCGGCAGGTCAGTGCCACTGTGAAACAGACTGGGAGAAGTGTGGCAGGTCAGTATCACTGTGAAACAGACTTGTGGGGAGTGTGCGTCAGGTCAGTATCACTTTGAAACAAACTGGGGGGAGTGTGCAGCAGATCAGTATCACTGTGAAACAGACTGGGGGGAGTGTGCGGCAGGTCAGTATCATTGTGAAACAGACTGGGGGGAGTGTGCAGCAAGTCAGTATCACTGTGAAACAGTCTGGGAGGAGGGTGTGTCAGGTCAGTATCACTGTGAAACAGACTGGGGGGAGTGTGCGTCAGATCAGTATCACTGTGAAACACACTGAGGGGAGTGTGCGTCAGGTCAGTATCACTGTGAAACAGATTGGAAGGAGTGTGCGGCAGGTCAGTATCACTGTGAAACAGACTGGGAGGAGTGTGCGGCAGGTCAGTGTCACTGAAACAGACTGGGGGGGGTGTGGAGCAGGTCAGTATCATTGTGAAACAGACTGGGGGTGTGTGGAGCAGGTCAGTAGCACTGTGAAACAGACTGGGAGGAGTGTGCGTCAGGTCAGTATCATTGTGAAACAGACTGGGGGAGTGTGTAGCAGGTCAGTATCACTGAAACAGGCTGGGAGGAGTATGCGTCAGGTCAGTATCATTGTGAAACAGACTGGAGGGAGTGTGCGTCAGGTCAGTATCACTGTGAAACAGACTGGGGGAAGTGTGTGTCAGGTCAGTATCACTGTGAAACAGATTGGGGGGAGTGTGTGGCAGGTCAGCATCACTGAAACAGACTGGGGGAGTGTGCAGCAGGTCAGTATCACTGTGAAACAGACTGGGACGAGTGTGTGGCTGGTCAGTATCACTGAAACAGACTGGGAGGAGTGTGTGGCAGGTCAGTGTCACTGTGAAACAGACTGGGAGGAGTGTGCGCCAGGTCAGTATCACTGTGAATGAGATAGGGAGAGCAGAACTGCATGGAGAAGGCAACAGTGTGAGAGATGAAAACCAACAAAATAGAGCCCTTTCAACCTGTTTTTATCTATCTGAAGTGAAGTGTGCTGTGAGGACCCCACCACCCTGCATCCTGCACAGTTTGGGCTTCAAGAGATTCTTGCTAAGCCCTTCAAGGCCAAAGTGAAACATTTCTCCTGGACAGATATGGAAACATACTCACGTACTTTATGGCTGTCAATCTGCTGTGTCACAAAGGAGTCTCGTTTCTTCACTTCCTTCAGGAATGCCTTCCAAGTGGAGTTGGGAAAATGCTAATGGGAACAAACAGGTAAAACTCTAGCATCCCACTACATAAATAACCAGTGTTCTTCACTGGATGCCAGTGATGTGTAGGGGCAGTGGAACAACTCAGTTATTTCCGGCTGGAAGGGAACCTCATTTATTGTTGAACACCAGAAGAGAGCCACTACTCATGGCTTGCATCGGCTCGTCCCATCCCATGGTTGACAGTTCTGCAGAGCCATCCCTGGGTCTGCTGTATAACAGGCTCAGGTGATGAGTTCCAGTTGGCAGGCCATTGCATCTTACCGAGGCACCTCATACTCTGTGAGCTCCATGAGGGGATTAATTAGTGATTCCCCAAGGATTTTGAAGGGGTTTTGACAAACATCTTGCCCAGCAACATGGCACTAATCCCTGAAAGCCAACTCTACTGTGGACGATGGAGCCCAGATTCCTCTTCAGAACCCTGGCTCGTGACTGACTGCACGGGGGTGGAAGATGTGGACAGGCACTGAGAGGCTTTGCGGGGAACAGACTGAGGTGAAGCCAACGTGGCACGGGAAGATGCATCAACCTCCCGACAATACCTTACCCCAAATCTTTAAAACACTACATGCCCTACAAGAGGCAGATGATATGATGGACCCATCCCCAACACTAACGCAATAAACTGAGTGGGTGCAAATCACCATCAATCCTGACAGCCTGCCTGCGAGGGAGAAAAGGAACAAATTTTGACTGAGTTGGAAATATATCCCTGCAGTGTCACTGGGACAAAATCCTGGATATCCTCACTGATGGCATATGGGTATTCCCACACCAATTTGACTGCATCAGTTCGAGAACGCAGCTCACTGCCATGTTTTCCAGAGCAGTTATGCATGGGCAATAAATAATGGTCCAGCCAGTGACACCCACATAAATTCAACTAATTTTAAATAGGCAGTCAATTTTTAATCAATGCCAAACATTCTCTCCACCAATTTCTAGCTGCAGAAAGAAACATCATTTGGGGTATTCAGAGCTCGGAAGCTATTACCAGGCACGTTACAGACCTTGGGATAGGCCAAACTGTGAACACAGAGCAGCCAGGGAGAGTGGCAGTGACTGAGGTGGGATCTCTAACGATCATACCTGTAGGATGGGAAACATATCAAGGAGAGTGATTGATGGGGAGTTCCAGAGTCTGACCAGCTCCACCAGACAGTCGTGTATAACACGAAGCTCAGGATCGTTCCTCTCGTACTGAAATCAGACAAACAATGAAAAATATACTGTACACAGTGACAGATTACAACAGAGCTCACCAGCACTGGTTCTGTATGTGATCACAGTGACCAGTTCAATGAGATCGTAGCTAACCTAATAATCCTCAACTCCAATGTCTTGCCTTTCCGTATAATTCAAGGATATTCACTCAATGATTAAAAATTTATCTCTCTGTCTTGAATACACTTAACAAACCAATCTCTACGACCCTCTGCAGGAAAGAATTCCACAGATTCATTACTGTCTAAGTAAAGAATCTCTCTTTATCTCTGTCTTAAAAGGGCAAACAAATTAAACCTGAAATTTAATCTGAACTTCAGCCCTTGGATCTCTCCCACAAGGGGAAACAACCTTTCCCCATCTACCCTATCAAGTCCTCTGGGAATCCTGTATGTTTTAATCATCTCACCTCTCATTCTTCTAAACTCCAATGGGTACAGGCCCAAACTATTTAACCTCTGCTCATAAGACAGTCCCTTCCTAACTGGTGTCAGTCTAGTGAACCTTCTCTGCACTGCCTCCAATGCCAGAATATCTTTCCTTAGATACGGGGCCCACAGTATTCCAGCTATGGTCTGACTAATGCCTGGAATAGTTTTAGCAGAAGCTCCATCCTTCATACTCCATTTCCCTTAAAACAAAGGCTATCATTCCACATGCCTTCCCTATTACATGGTGAGCTTGTATTCAGAGTGTTTGTTCAGTAGCTTTCTCCATTTAAATAATATTCAGCTCCTCTATTCTTCCTGCCAAAGTGCATTAGTCACAATTTCCCACATTATATCTGCTAAATGCAACGTGGCAACTGATGCATGAAGCTCAATGAAGTGTTCGTATTTGACATTTTGGGGTTATTAATTTAACAAGTAATGCAGGAAAACTGATTTCTGGTAATTATTATACAATGGTCACCTTGGTGCATTAAGCCCTGATCGTATATTGTCTGTTTGTGTCACTGGTGAACAGCTTTATTTGCAAGCAACATAAGAAGAAGTTAAATAGTGCAGTAGATAATTATGTGTAAAAGGTCTTTTTTCAAATATGGCTTTGAACCTTTTGTGATCTTTTCTTTTCTATTATCCAGTTCAGATGGATCCCTCAATTCAAATCTTTGCAACTGCCCATGTCAATGAATCAACCTTTACATGCCAAATCTTTTTAAACGTATTCTCGCAACATTTAAGAAGCATCTGGATGAGCACTTAAAAAGTCAGGGCGTGACAGGCTATGGACCAAGTGCAGGTTAATGGGATTAGTGTGGTTTGGTATTTATTAGTCAGCACAGACACGGTGGGCCAAAAGGCCTGTTTCTATTCCGTATGACACTATGACATGGTCTTGTGGGTGATTGCAGTGATCCACCCTGACCCGGTGTGTGATCACAGTGGTCTATCCTGACCCAGTGTATGGTCTGAATGATCCACCCTGACCCAGTGTGTGGTCTCAGTGATCCACCGTGACCCAGTGTGTGATCGCAGTGGTCTATCCTAGGCTGGCATGTGATTTCAGTAATCCACACGGACTCCTTGGGTGATCAGAGTGATCCATCCTGATTTTGTGGGGGATTGCAGTGATCCACCTTGATCCCATGGGTGCTTGCAGTAATCCACCCTGACCCAGTGTGGGTTCATAGTGATCCACCCTGACCCCATGGGTGATTGCAGTGATCCACACTGATCCTGTGGGTGATTACAGTGATCCACACTGATCCTGTGGGTGATTGCAGTGATCCACACTGACCCAGAGGGTGATCGCAGTGATCCATACTGACCCAGTGGGTGATTGCAGTGTTCCACACTGATCCAGTGGGTGATCGCAGTGATCCACCCTTACCCTGTGTGTAAATCGAAAGTGTTTTTCTCCCAACTGTTTCTGCACAAGAAGATAAAATTCCTTCGGTGAAATGCAGCAGAAGCAGAGGGTGTGCGCCAGTGTTTCCTTCACGAAAGGTTGTAAATCAGGTAAAGCCTGAAACTCAGGAATCATTCCATTCTCCCATCATCACCTCAGCTTCCACTTCAGGACCTTACAGCCTTCAAATTCGAGCTGAACAATTTCAGAGCCTGATCAGCCCCTTCCATGTCTATGACCCAGCCCCAAACCTGGGTCCCTTTCACACGGCCAATCCATTTTCATTCACTGATTTCAACTCCCTTCAAAGAGATTTCACTTCTTCTCCTCCCTGGCTTACCATCAACAATCCCTTTGTTTGCCTACCCTTCTCTCTCTCTCTCTCTCTCTCTCTCACTCTGGGCTCTATCTCCATGTGTCCACTCTCCCTCCCACCGCCATCAACATAAATACCATTTTTTTTCCCGGTTGCTTCTAACTCTGAGGATGAGTCAGCCCAGACTCGAACTGTGAACTCTGTTTTTTTCTCTCTCTCTCTCTCCACGGGATGCTCCCAGACCCATGGAGTTCCTCCAGCATTTCTAAGTTTGTGTTTGCCTTGGCACTCAGCTGCTGACATCCCAGTCTCTGATCCGGCAGCAGATGAGGAGCAGAGGCCGAAGGAAGGTTGGAGAAGGGGGTTACCGTGGTAACCAGCAGCACGGATCCTGAGTCTGGCCCTCCCTGTCTCTCTCTCAACTCCAGGGATAGACCAACCGAGTGGGTAGAACTGGAACGTGCTGAGGGATGCTTATTGAACGTGCCATGCAATGAAATGGTGAAATATTTACCTCTGTGCCAAAGATCAGGGAGGAGATGACATTACAGGTGGAAATGGAGAAATCCCTTGAGATGTCCACTGGTGACCCCACATAGCTCTGGAAAACCTGGGCAATGATAAAGATTATTGAGAGAGTACGCTCCCCCAATCAGCCCTCAGTGAAATGTACACGAGGCTACGTCGTGTGAAATCAGTAATTTCCACTGTACATTATACGAATGATATAGTCTGTGGTAATATACAGATTGATAACTGAGCTGTGGGAGATAAACTACAGAGTTGATATTTTCAACCTTATCATGTGTGTCTGCTCTTTTGCAAATAACAGATTCCATTTATTCAGTGGATGTTTGGTTTTGAGGAATCGCTTCCTCAGTAATCTGCTGTCCCTTGCAGGCAGTGGGATCAGCCTGCATGCGTATGTATACAACATCCAGCTCTAACCCTCCATCATCTGTCTGACCTGGTCACTCTGCTATAGGAAGGATATTTATTATTTTATATGGATTGACAAGGTTGTGACTGGGAATGAAGGGTTTGAGTTCTATAAGGAGAAGCTGGATAAGTTGGGACTTCTGTCACTGGAGTCTCAGAAGCTGAATGGTGACCTTATAGAGACTTTTAAAATCATAAGATGAATAGAAAAGGTCTTTTTCCCAGGGCAAGGGAGTTCAAAACTAGAGGTCATAGGTTTAAGATGAGAGGGGAAAGATTTAAAGGGACCTGAGGGGCAAATTTTTCACGCAGAGGGTAGTTTGTACGTGGAATGAACTGCCAGAGACAGGTACATGAAAAGGAAAGGTTTAGAGATATATCAGCAGGTGGGACGAGATGGCTCCTAATTTGATGAAGAGACATCTAGACTTGAAACATCAACTTGCTCTCTCTCCATGGATGCTGTCTGACCAACTGTGATCTCCAGCATTTCTTCTTTCCAGTACAGATTCCAGCATCTGCAGCAATTTGTTCCTGTTTAGTTTAGTTTAGAAAGATGGTCAGTATGGACTAGTTGGACCGAAGGGCCTGTTTCCAAGCTGTATTACCCTATGACTCAGTGCTGTTCCCGTACCCACCTTCCCCCCCCACCATTCCGTCCCCTCTCCATCTACCCATCCCGTCCTGTCCCCCCCCAACACCGCCCGAACATTCCCGGTTGTACCTCGCACAGTTTCCGAGCTTCCCGTTCCACCACCGGCTCGAGGTCGGAGGCCCGGCTCTGGTGGATGGCGCTGTAAGCCAGTTTCTTCTGGAGCTTCCACACTCTGGTGTAACCTCCCAGGGACAGGTCTTTCCCACCGAATGAGATGGCCTTTCCTGAACAAGACGGTGGTGCCTTCAGGCAATCAGTTCAGGGGAGCTGGGCCCAACACCCCAACCCTAAAACCCAACTCCCCCCCACAACACCCCCCACCCCACACACACACACATCCCCACCCTAAAGCCCAACTCCCCCCATAACACCCCCCACCCCAAACACACACACACACACTCCCACCATGAAACCCAACTCTCCACTCCTGCAACATCCCACCCGACACACACACACACACACACCCACACACAAACACATAAACACATACACTCACTTCCCCACACACACCCACACACACAAATGCGCGCACAGACACACCTCCACAAACACATAAACACACGCACCCACACACACACACGCACACACATACGTGCATACACACACACACACACACACACACACAGACGCACACCCCACTCCCCCTCGGGCACTCCACATATGCGCGTGCGCACACACACACACACATACACACACACATACACATACACACACACACACACACAGTCACACACACACACCTCCCCACACACACATTCACAAACGTGCACACACATACACACCTCCTCACACACACAAACCTCCACAAGCACATACACACACACACACACGCACACACATACGCGCACACACACACACACACACAGACGTGCGCGCACACACACACACATACGCGCACACACACACACACAGACGCATGCACACACACACACACCTCCCCCCTCCACACACACACACCTCCCCACGCACACACACACACACAGATGCAAACACACACCTCCCCACACACGCACACCTCCACCCCCACACACACACACAAACACACACACAGACACACACACACACACACCTCCACACACACACACACACACACACACACACACCTCCACAAAGACATACACACACGCACCCACACACAGACACGCACACACATACGTGCACACACACACACACAGACGCACACCCCACTCCCTCTCGGGCACTCCACATTCCCCTCAGGCACTCTCCATCCCCCACCACCCTGTCCCAACTTCCCCAGCACTCCACATACCCCATCCGCACCACCCCCTGCTCCCCCACACCACATACCTTCCTGCTCCCCAGGGCACGCTCCATAACAGCTCTCCCCCCACCCCCTCCACACCCCTCCTCAACACGCTGAGCCACTGTAGCCCATGCCGTTAAAGCTGCTGTCTGCTCTGCCGTTCCACAATGCCAATGCGACAGTACCAGGGGCTAGCAGGTCCCAGAAGGGCCAGTCCCTAACCGGGACTGCACCTGTGAGGAGACTCTGACAGTTTCAAGCTGATCCTGCCCACAGCTCCCCACCCCACACCCCCCTCCGGCTGTGTTCAGGGGTTTCTAATCCTGCCTCACCAGGGGTGGGCAGGGAGATCATGGGAGGTGAGGAAGCAACGTCCTATCCATGGCACTGGAAAAGGAGCCATTCTTCCTGTGGAGCAGGCAGCGGGAATACTCACTCAGAGAGCTGGCACAAATATGAAAGGCCGAACGACCTCCCCCTGAACTGTGACAGCTCGGTGATCACACAGCATTGCTGCCCATCTGACAACAGTTTCATCAGAGCCTAGTTTAAACTGGACGCTGGGTGGAGTGGGATCCCCAGCAGCAAAACAGAAGGTCAGTGCTGGGGCGGAAGCTAAAGAGAGCAAGGTAAATCGACAAAGCACAGAATGAAATGAGGGAAGACTAAGGAATTAAACAGCATTTACTTCAATGCCAGAGGCATGAAAGGTAAGGCTGGTGAACTCAGGGCGTGGGTGGGAATGTGGGACTGGGATATCATAGTGACTACAGAGATGTGGCTCAGGACTGGCAGCTACAGATGCTACAGGAAGGATAGAAGAGGAGGGGGAGCGGCATTTTTGATTAGGGAATAGATCACGGCTGTACTTAGAGATAGGGAATCGTCCTGTGAAGCTATTTGGGTGGAACAGAGAAATAAGAAAAGGATGATCACTTTGTGGGATTGTACTACAGACCCCTCAATAATCAGCAGGAAATCGAGAAACAAATTTGTCGAGAGATCGCAGATAGCTGTTAAGAATAATTGGGTTGTAATAGTAGGGGATTTTACCTTCCCGAACAGAGACTGGGACTGCCATAGTGTTAAGGGTTTGGATGGAGAGGAATTTAAGTGTGTTCAAGAAAATTTTCTCAAACAGTATGTAGATGGCCCTGCTAGAGTAAGGGACAAAACTCAATCACCTCTTGGGCAGGGCAATTGACCGCGGTGTCAGTAGAGGAGAACTTTGAGACCAGTGACCACAATTCGGTTATTTTTAAAATAGTTTTGGAAAAGGATAGGCCTGGCATACAAGTTAAATTTCTAAATTGGGGCAAGATCTTTCAAGGAACTTTCAAAAGTTGATAGGGGGAGGCTGTTCGCAGGTAAAGCGATGGTTGGCAAGTAGGAGGCTTTGAAACGTGAAGTAGTGAGAGTTTGGAGCCAGCATGTTGCTGTTTGTGTGAAGGGAAAAGCTGTGAGGAGTAGGGAACACTGGATGACTAGAGATATTGAGTCTCTGGTCAAGAAAAAGATAGCAGCATATGTCAGGTATGGACAGTTGGGATTGAGTGGGTCCCTTGAAGAGTACGTGGTATAGGATTATACTTCAGAGGGAAGTCAGCAGGGCAAAAAGGGGACATGAGATGCCTTTGGCAGACACGTTTAAGGAGAATCCAAAGAAATTCTCCAAGTATATTAAGGGCAAAAGAGTAACTAGGGAGAGAATAGAGCCCCCTTAAAGATCAGTGAGGCCATCTATGTGTTGAACTACAAGGGACAGGTGAAATCCTAAATAAATATTTTGCATCAGTATTTACGATGGAGAAAGACACTGAAGTGAGGTAACTTGGGGGAAATAAATAGTTACATCTTGAAAGGAGTTCACATTTCAGAAGAGGAGGTGCTGGAGGTCTTAAAATGCATATGTAGATAAATCTTCAGGACCTGATTAGGTGTATCCCAGGACATTGTGGGAAGCTAGGGAGGAAACTGCAGGGCCCCTAGAAAGATATATGTATTATTGACAGCCACGAATAAGGTGCCAGAAGACTGGAGGGTGGCTAAAGTTGTGCTTTTTTTCTAAGAAAGGTGGCAAGGAAAAGCCTGGGAACTATAGACTGGTGAGCCTGACATCAGTGGTGGGTAAGTTATTGGGGGGATTCTGAGGGACAGGATTTACATGCATCTGGAAAGGCAAGGACTGATTATGGATAGTAAACAGGGCTTTGTACATGGGGAATTGTGTCTCACTAACTTGATTGGGTTTTTTGAAGAGGTGACCAAGAAGACAGATTAAGACAAAACAGTAGTCATTGTCTACATGGACTTTAGCAAGGCTTTTGACAAGGTTCCACATGGTAAACTGGTTAGTAAGGTCTGATCACACAGGATCAGGGAGAGCTAGCCAATTGGATACAAAATGACAGTAGGAGACGGAGGGTGGTGGTGAAGGGTTGTTGTTCAGACTGGAGGCCTGTGACCAGTGGTGTGCTGTCAGGATCAGTGCTGGGTGCACTGTTGTTTGACACTTATATAAACAACTTGGATGACATTATAGGAAGCATGGTCATTAAGTTTGCAGATAACACCAAAATTGGTGATATGGTGGACAGTGAAGAGAGTTATCTAAGATTACAAGATCTTGATCAACTGGGCCAGTGGGCTGTGGATTGGCAGACAGAGTTTAATGCAGATAAATGCAAGATGTTGCATTTTGGAAAGACAAACCAGGGCAGGACTTACGCAGCTCATGGTAGGGTCCCAGGGATTGTTGTCAGACAGAGAGACCTTGGGGCGCAGGTACATCGTTCCTTGAAAGTGGCATCACAGGTAAACAGAGTGGTAAACAAGGTGCATACAATTCTGGTCACCGTGCTACAGGAAGGATTTTGTTAAACTGGAAAGGATGCAAAAAGGATTTACAAGGGCGTTACTGACACTGGAAGACTTGAGTTAAACGGAGAAACTGGATAGGCTGTGATCTTTTTCCCTCAAGCACTGGAGTCTGAGGGGTGAATTTATAGAGGTTTATAAAATCATAAGGGACCTGGGTAGGGTAAATAGCCAAGGATAGGGGAGTCCAAAACTAGAGGGCATAGGTTTAAGGTGAGAGGGGAAAGAATTTAAAAAAGTCCTGATGGGCAACTTTTTCGCACAGAGGGTGGTGCGTGTATGGAATGAGCTGCCAGAGGAAGTGTTGGTACAATGACATTTCGAAGATATTTGGGCAGGTACATAGACAGAAGGGGTTCAAAGGGACATACGCCAAATGCAGGCAAATGGGACTAGTTTAGTTTGGTAAATTTGGTCAGCATGGACAAGTTGGGCCAAAGGTTCTGTTTCCACGCTGTATGACTCTGAAACAGCAGAGAAGTGGCAGAGAAAGGGAGAAGAGAAATAGCAAAGGAGTAGTGACACAAGGGAAGTTGGAGGGAGAGAGTAACACAGGCCCCAGACTGACCCAGGCCTTACCTGGGTTGGGAGGTATTGGGGGTCTATTTCTGACCTGAGTTAACCTTTCATTCGCCCTTACGAATTCAGTCGCTGTGAGATGTGAGGAACTGAAGCTGTTGTAAAAATACATCCCGACAACATGACCTGAAGCGACCTGCCTTCAGGTCCCGTACCGGTAATGTTCTCAGGCCGTCCAGCAAACTCGCACGATCTCTTCAGCAGCGCTTCCTTTATCAGTTCCGTGTTGTTCAGGACCACGATCTCTGGATACAAGTGAAAATTACTCAAGTGTTTCTAATGCACATTTTTACAGCACATCTTCTGCAAAATAAGAGGCCACTGAACCGGGGAGGAGGGGAGCGGGGCGTCTGTTGAATCTGCTCCCTATATTCCACTTAATTGACATGCCCCTTCCATTCTCAGCTCCATCTTTTTGGTTATGAAGCTTCCCTGAAATGTATCTCCACAGTCCATCGCACCCGGTCCCCGTGCTGACAGGTTCCACATTCTCCTGAAGGAGGGTAATACCCGAAACATTGACTTCTCCTTTCCTCCTGTTGCTGCCCGGCCTGCTGCGCTTTCCCAGCCTCCTGTTTGCCTACCTTGGATTCCAGCATCCACAGTTTTTGTTTTGTCTCCACATTCTCCTCACTCTCTGGGGAAACAGCTTTCTCCTGCGATCCCCGTATGGTTTATTAGTGACTATTCCCCCTACTGCTGCTCTCCAGGCTGGGATCAACCTCCATAAGTGGGGATGTGCTGACTGACAGTACCCGTGTACAAATCTTAAACTCCTCTTGGTCCTCTCTACTCTGCACCAAACACACGCTCCCCCCGCCCAAAACCAGTCTGAGATCTCATCAGCAGTGGGTGATGTCCCTGCCTCTGTTTCTTGTTCAGGACCCACTCCGGGCCTGAATGGCCTATAATACAGTCTTGTCTTTAACACAGTTAAACTGTGGTCTTTACCGACCTGTAAATCCTTCCTATACTCCACTGGGTGTCAGCAGAAAGAACAGAAGAGATTCTCAGTCAGCCAAATGGTAAGCAGTAGAGATTCCGCCATAACAGTGCAGGCCATAACATAGTGTGGACCTTATCACAACATGTCTTAGTGGTGGGGCATTGGTGAGGGCAGTAGGCTGGACAGTGGCTGGGAGCCAGACTGTTGCCAATTCCTGCTGAGCTCCTGCTGTCTTGCCCTCCCTCTGCAGTGAAGATCACAGTCCAGTGCCTCTCATCTGCCCTCTGCCAGGCGCTGAAGAATAAGAAACCCCAGTTTTTCATTGTAACTGCTCCGCCCTGTTGGAATCTCGGAATCAAACAATCCCTACAGTGTGGAAACAGGCCATTCGGCCCATCACCTTTGTACCGATGCTCCGACAGCATCCCATCCAGACCCATCCCCCGATTCTATCCCTGTAACCCTACTTCTCCCATGGCCAATCCACCTAACCTGCACATCTTTGGACTGTGGGAGGAATCCGGAGCACCCGGAGGAAACCCACACAGACACGGGGAGAATGTGCAAACTCCACGCAGAGATGGAATCGAGCCCGGGTCCCCCGGCTTATGCGTGTTCCCAGCCACGGAGCTACTGCACCACTCCTCTTGTCGTCAAGATTCAGCAGCAAGTTTCACTATCACCTCTCTTCACTTCAACTCAATTCCTCAAGTGGGATAGTATTTGAAGGGCCTGAATGAACAATGTTCTTTGAATAGCAACTACCCGGTTTGTGAAATTGGTTACAAGGTGTTTATTGATTCTAAGATGCATCAGGTCTGAGTAGTGCAATTACTTACACTAATAAAAAGTTTTATTACGTTGACTATGAACACATTGCCATTTGTTATCACAGACACATACAGATACAGAAACATGCGGACACACATACAGGCACAGGCATGTATACACACATACAGACAAAAAAGCACATACAAACACAGAAACATACAGACACAGATACACACATGTACAGGCACAGTCACACATATACAGATGCAGATATGCAGAGGTACATGCACGTGGATGCAAATAAGGTGCACAACCACACAGATCCACGCAGATATAAAGATGCACACAGATAAACACATATGTATCAATGCACACACAGATGCACACAAAATGCACACAGAGAAACACACAGATACATGCACAGAAAGGCACACACACAGGTACATATACATGCACACCTAGCCACATTAGACAGGTACACACGCATACATTTAAACACACACACAGGTACATACATGCACACACAGACATACACACATGCACTCATCAACACAGACATATACACATACAAATGTACACAAACAGAGATGGACATATTCACACACATATTCCCATTTGTGTTCACACTCATACTGTCTAATTTATCGTGTCTATAAATCTCCCTCTAACCCTAACGCTATCATAGATTCCCCTTCAGGGACTCTCGCAGATGCCTCTCACTGACTCACCCTCTCTCCATGCCCTCAGTCTGTAGATTGGCCCAAATCTCTTGGCTAGTTCAGTCAGGCGGACGTGGAGATATTGCTGCCTGAGGTCCTTCAGGTTACCCAGGAATGGTAGTGCAGCTGGACCAGGGATCTCCCGTTGACTTTGCTGCTTCTGGAACCTTCCGCATCTCCAGAACTTCAGGAGTATTAAGAGAGAGATTACACTGAGCAGGAATATGGTGATCATGCTTTGATTTTTTTCAGCTCTGTCACAGCTGAGGACTGGTGTGAGATGGAGCTGGTACTGGAGTGATACTCAGTGTCCTTCACACTGAGAAGGTTCAGTTCAGCTCCCACTGCAGGCTGAGGGCCCGTTCAGGGCATATTTATGTCACCGCCCCACATCCCAAACAGCCCTCCCTCATTCCTTTAGCCCAAGCCACATCCCTCAGTGTCTCATTCAGCCGTCTGTTTTACAAGTAACCCAACCCCTTACCAATCCAAGCACTGCTTCAATAATGACCACTGAATCCACCAGTGAGATTCTCACATTCCACATGGTAGCTTTCAATGGTTTCCTTATTCAGTCCTTTATTTGTCTGCACCCTTTATTCATGTGCAGGAAGAGCTGGACAATATCAAGGCTTGGGCCAAGAGTGATAAGTAATATTTGTACCAAATAAGTGCCAGTCAATGATCAGCTCAAATGAGAGAGAATCCAATCATCAGTGTCTGTGTTCAACTCGCCCACTGTCATTATCCTTGAGAGGGCTTTATCAATGGGATTACTCACTGAACTGAATAATCTACATACAAGAGCAGTTTAGGAATTCTGAGGCAGTAATTCACTGACTTCCTGACCGTTCAAATTCTGTCCACCATCCACAAGGCCCATGTCAGCACTGGGATGCAATACTCCCCATTGGCCTGGATGAATGGAGCTCCAGCAACACTCAAGATACTATCGACTACTCTGTTTGATTGGCACATCACTCCTTTAACATTCATTCCCTGAGCCACCAATGCTACGTAACAGCAATGTGTGTACCATCTATAAGATGCACAGTAGGCATTCACCAAGGCCGCATAGACTGCACCTTCTGAACTCACAACCACTACCATCTAGAAGGGCGAGGGCAGAAGATACATGGGAACCCCACAACCTGCAAGTTCCCCTGCAAGCCACTCACTGTCCTGACTAAGGGATGTGATGACCAAGTTGTATTATCACTAGACTAGTAACTCAGAGACCCCCTCCCCAGATAATGTCCCAGAGGACCAGGTTTAAATCTTGCCATGGTTAAATTAGAATTCAATAAAAATATGGAATTAAGGGTCTGGTAGTGACCATGAAACCATTATCACTTGTTGTGAAAAGACCTACCTGGTTCTCTGATATCTTTTAGGGAAGGAAACTGCCATCCTTACCCAATTTGGCCTACATGTGACTGCAGAGCCACAGCAATGTGGTTGTCTCTTAACTGCCTGCTAGGCAATTAGGAATGGACAATAAATACTGGCCTAGCCAGCGATGTCCACATCCCATGAACAAATTTTAAAAATATATGACATGCCACTGTTTCTTCAGTGTCACTGGGTTAAATTCCTGGAACTCCCTCACCAACAGGTTATCGGTCCAGTGCAGTGGTTCATGAAGGCAGCTCACTGCCCTCTTTTCAAGGCTAACTAGGGACGGGCAATAAATGCTGGGTGTGCCAGTGTCACCCAAATCCTGTGAAAGAAGGAAAAGATCCAGGGCAACAGAGAGCAGGATAAATATCAGGCCGCATAAGATGGTTTGGACTGCAAGCGTATCATTGTGCAGGGCTCATGCAAGGGCAGGATTGGCATCTTAATGCTCCTGGTTAGAATACATTCTAGGGATAAGAATAAGTGTGGTGGCTGGGTAACAGTATTGATTAAATGAGCTGTACACTATTGGAAGGGGACAGTGTGGCTGAGGGACCAACGATTAAATCTATTTGACTAGAATTAAAGAACAGACATTTGTAGACAGGACAACTGCTAACAGAAAAAGGTAAATGTATTACTGGTGTCAGAAGAAAGCTAGAGGTAGCCGGGAGTAATGTTGTGGAGAGAAAGGTAACTCAAAACAAGGAAAAATCTCACAAGGTGCTCTATTCAATTGACTTTCTCTTCTAATTTAGAAACTTGGGCAGTCAGAAAAAGTCTGAGCAAGAACATAGAGACTTCAAATTCCAAAAACAGATCCTGTAACAAATGAAGAGGTGCTTGAAATTGCAAGAGGAGAAAATAAAACGAACTCTAGAAAGTGACGCCCAGAAAGGGAACTGGCCATTTTTCTGTCTTTTGATCAGAACCGAAAGCCACTGAGATCTCTCCTGGAGGGCAGCAGAAAGTGAGGTTGGCCTGGGCACTGTGGGATGACTGACGTCCAGCTGCTGTTGCAGATGAGATGCAGAGGGGATGCGTGAGGACAGTGCAAGGCAGAAAAGTGTGTCTTCCTGTGACCCCCAGGGTCTCTCAGCAATGCATGAGAAAGTGGGAGGCACTGCAGCGAATTCATCAGTGTGCTGCACCAAGAGCTGGACGAGGATAGAGGAACAAATCTACAGAGAAACGTCAGAAAGATGCAAAAGCACCCAGAGGAATGATAAAGGGGGGGACTGCACGCCTCCGAAAACAAACCTGAGAGAGAGTAGCAGCAGCCAGGAGGGGGGATTCCTGAAATACGGACAAGAGGATTCTCTCGCTAAGGATGATCCCAGCCCCATGGGGAAGATTGGGATTAAGTTCTTGGGGAATGGAAGGGAGCAGGATGGGCGTCTGACTTTCTGTGATGAGAAAGGTAAGCGTTGAAGGTCATTGCACACGCAGGGACAGACTATCTGTGCAGCATCTTGTGTGACCTCCACTCACACGGTCAGGACAGATTGTTATTTATTACCGGGCGCAGGGAGGCGGGGGAGAATGCAGGGGTCAGACTTAGTGTCAGGCTCATTGGCAGCGGAAACATTCCCGAAAAATAAACACTGCTGCACTGATGTGTCACCGTAAACAACTTTCATCACAAGACCCGCTGAGTCACAACTCACCTTGTGGAGCAGGGAGCAATGGGGAAGAGGGAGCGGGACGACTAATCTTTCCAAACTGCATGAGCAGAGAAAGGAAAACATTCGGGAAAAGCTTTTATGTTAAACCTGTAAACAGCTGGGGTTAGGCCTCAGATTTCAGACAACACAAGGAGCCACATTTTAGTAAGGCTTTGGAGACTGGTTAAGAATGTTCCAGGGATGAGGCTTGATGGTTTGTGCCAGAGATAGGGAACGATGAGGTCTTTCATCCTCCTTCAGAAAAGGAGAGATTTGACACCTGACCATGAAAGGTTTTAATGGAGCAAATAAGAGACGCTTCTGGTGACAGGCAACAGAAACAGATCGAAAGTACAGACTGCAGCGCTATATATATATAAATGGTTAAAGCTCAGTCTCTGTCATGGGAAGCACCACCCAGTTACATTAAAGTTTGTTTCTGAGCTCGGTTTCACAGGGGCGCTGCCTGTTTTAGGCAGAGACGGAAGAGACCGATTAACTTCACTCGCGGTTAACTCAACTGTACATTGCCATTGGGAAAAGTACCTGAGCGTGGTGTCTCCCCAGACGCTGAAGGGCTGATGTGGGCATTGGCGATTCAGATAGGAAAGTAGGGCGAGCTTGGCAGGAATGAGATTCCCGAATCAGGGAGCGAACGTCCGATTCTCCAAAGCAACTGCTGGAAAGTGAGTGGAACACCTCCCTCCTGAGCAACCATTCGCATCGACAAACAAGTCATCACAACCGTATGTCACCTCATTAATAAGCTGTTTCCCATTCTCCCAGCTGTGGGATAGAAAGCAAATGACAGTAATTCCTGACATGACAGTCAGAGTGGGTGCCAGGCAAATCCAGCTCCTCCAGAACTCCCTCTTGGATCACAGTTCTTGGTGTCCAGGGGCAGCAAATGCCCACATTCCCTATTGATCATATACCAGGCTCACCAAGCCACATCTGAATGGCACACCTCTGACCCACTTACGTGCTCCCAGCCTTGCCTTGCCTTTCTTTACACTTTGCTGCCTCAGTCAGAGCTTCCAAGCTCCTTTAACCTTCTCTGGTCTTTTGGAACAGACACAAAGCCAGGCCGATGACCCTGGTTGTCAGCCATCAAGGGGCTGGCCGTTTGCTACATCAGTCTCAAACCGGCCCCATATGCCAGCAGGAAGTGCCCTCATGTGATTCAACCAATTGGCCATGTCCCAAAGTCAATGGGGAGCAGTCACCCTTCAGGCCAAGGGAGGCTGCATTCAGTCAGGGGTAAAGTAAGCCAGGGGCAGTGCCCAATATCAGTCAAAGGGCTTGGGCACAGTCAGTCACTTGGGAGCATCCAGGGTCAGGGTTTCAATATCACTACTGTCTGGGGAGAGGATCAAGGTTGGGTCTAGAGCAATAGGTGCAGAGAGTCATGGGAAGTTATTCAGGGAGTTTCACAGATGTCAGGCAGAGGGCCAATCACACACGAGTAAGTTAGGCCTAAGTCAATGAGTTGGGGATGGATGCAGCCATTACTGTGGTAGGGGAACTGGGGAAGTCAGTTACAGCTGGCACAACCAAAAGCCAGGCATGAATGTCCATGGCAGTTGTCGTGGGGGATTGGATGGTTAATCTATCTCCTCCTGGCTCACAAGAAGAGCTGAAAAGGCATTTCTCTTCCTTAACTTTTGTCGTCCGCTCACGGAGCTAAGCTATTAAATTCCTGTCACCTAATTTGGATCACTCTTTCTGAGGATGGGGGGATCACTGGAAAGACCTGACCCTGTTGCCCATCCCTAATTGGCCTTGAAGTCAATGGCTTGCTCGTTCATTTCAGGGAGCAGTTACGAGTCAATCAAATTCCTGTGGAGTCACACATAGACCAGGCCAGGTAAGGGTGGCAGATACCCTTCTCTCAAGGACATTAGTGAGCCAGATGGACTTGTATTCAATCAATCATACTGTCATGGTCATGATCATTGAGACTTACCTTCAGTTGCAGACTTTGCAGAAATTGTGCTGTGGGTTGGCCTTGGTTTCCAGGGGCATTATAATGACACTGTCGCCTCTGGATTTCAATATGTGAGTACTCTCTCTATTTGCTGATCAGTCAGAACCAGATTGAATTGTGGCCCCATTAACATTTTCTCATGTTTTACTCCCCCTCCACCCTCCTATCATAGTGAATTTAATATTGTGGTCATGGGGATTCCAAAGGAGGATTCCTGACTGTCCAGTAAATGGTGCTGGGTTTCCTGAAAGTGGACCAGCTGAGGGGGTAGGGGGGAGGTGGAGAGAGAGAGACAGAGACAGAAACAGGAACAGTGACAGAGACACTGGTGTGCTTTTGGTAGAATGGGAGTAGATGGGCGGAAGGAGCACCACTCTCTTGGTCCGCTTCCAAAACCGTCTCGTCTGCTCACTGGACCTGATGTGTCATTCTCTTTGGGGACAAGCTGTGAAAGACTCGAACTGATTTATCTGATGGTTTATGTCACCGGCTGTTACACCGAGCGATATATTCAGTGAGAGAAGTCAGTCAGAGTCAAGGCTACACATCCCACTCTGACAGGGTCAGGGCTCACCACAGATAAAGCCATCACATTGAGATTAGATACTGATGGAGATCAGCAATGACAAAACTTGAATGATTAAGGCCACACTGTCAACTGAAAATAAATGCTGGAAATTAGAGATGCCCTGGATTAAAATGTAGTGGAGCCATTAACTCCCATGATACGGATGTTGAAATATAATATGCATTTCTATCCGACTTTTCACAATCTCAAAAGATCAAAGAACTTCACAGCCAATGAGGTAATTCTAAAGTGTAGTGACTCTAATGTAAAACAGGAAAGAGGGAAGTTAAGTTGTATTGAATTTAGGACAGCTTTGTCTGTCCGAAATAAACTTAGGAAACAAATCATTTCTTCATTGGTGGTCTAGGCATAGTCTCCTCTTGTTCCTTTGCAACAGGTACAGAATGGCCCGCTCCTGGTTAACAGGTTTGAGGGGGTGAATAGCCTCCTCCTGTTTCACTTAACTGTCACTAATACTTTTTCTCATTAATTCGTGGGACTGGCTGGGCCAGTATTTATTGCCCCATCCCTAGTTGCCCCCTTGAGAAGCTGGTGGTGAGCTGCCTTCTTGATCTACTGCAGTCCACGTACTGTAGATTGACCCACTATGCTTTTAGGGAGGGAATTCCAGGATTTTGACCCAGCAACACTGAAGGAATGGCGATATATTTCCAAGTCAGGACGATGAGTGGCTTGGAGGGGAACGTGTAGGTGGTGGTGTTCCCATATATCTGCTGCCCTTATCCTTCTAGATGGAAGTGGTGTTGGGTTTGGAAGGTACTGTTGGAGGAATATTACGGAGTGATGTAATCAAGTTCACTTGGGGAAATCCCATAGAATCAGCTGGGATGTCGGATTTGATATGGTACATGTCCTGGATGTAGAGCATTTTCCTTGGGATTTTCCTCTGGTCAGTGATGGTTTGTCATTGCCTTTGACACTTGCAGGAGAGTAAGGAGGCAGGTCTAGAGCTGGCCTCAGCTGGAATGAGAATTGAGCCCCTGCTGTTGACATTAATCTGAACACAACCCAACTGAACTAACTAGTCCCCTAATGCTGCACTGACTTGCTGCCATATATTACACTCCAGGCATTACATTGGAGAATGCTGTTCACAGGGTTGTAAATCCTGTGTCGCACAAGATCCCATCAGTCTCCATTATAAATTCGGTTAAAATTAACTTTAGTCAACCTCTGGATGGTGTAAGTAGCTTTGGGTTTTAAGTAGACACAGCTCATTCCTTCCCTATGCTTAAGTCTCCTGATGTAAACTGGGGAGAGTTCGAAAATAGACTGCTGCCTTCTTACACCCAACTCACTTCTCTGCTCCATCTCCAAAGCCTGTCCAAGATGAGCTGAAATTTGCAACAAAATGTCGGGAAGACTGAAGGTTTGATTTTTGGAACTCGCTGCTAACTCTGTTCCCTACATAGTGACCCAATGCCTCTCCCTGGAAGGTGTCTGAGCTTGAACAAGACTCCCCTCCAGCTCAGCAGGAGCTTCTGATGACAAAATTGCACCAGCGCAGAGACCTCCTATTTCCACCTCTGTAACATTGCTAGACTTCACTCCATGCCAGTCCATCGGCTGCCGAAGCTCCCATCCACGCCTGCACTCACTCGGATTCAACTACCACCTCCCCCTCCCCAACCCCACTCAACCCCGGCTGCTCCCATTCCAGCTCCCACAGATTTCAGCTCATCCAAAGCTCTGCTCTCCAGAACTGATCTCCTTGCTGTTTCATAACACTTCACCTGTCAGGCCTATTCTTGTTCACCACCTGGCCGAACAAAGTCTTGGTTTCAAAATTCTCATTGACCTCACCTCTCAATATCACCAGAATCTCTCCCCAGTGCAATGGTCCACACGCTTCAGCGCTTCCGATTTTACATGCTCCACCATTCACGGACTCTGAGTCTATACTCGAGGGAGTTTAGAAGGATGATGGGGAAATCTATGGAATATTGAAAGGCCTGGATAGAGTGGATGTTGGGAAGATTTTTCCATTTGTAGGAGAGACTAGGACCCGAGGGCACAAACTTAGAGTAAAGGGAGGACCCTTTAGAACAGAGATGAAGAGAAACTTCTTCAGCCAGAGAGTGGTGAATCTATGGAATTCACTGCCACAGAAGGCTGGAGAGGCTGGGTCATTGAGTATTTTTAAGATGGAGATAGATAGGTTCTTAATCATCAAGGGGATCAAGGGTTACAGGGAGAAAGTGGGAGAATGGGGTTAAGAAACATATCAGCCATGATTGAATGGCAAGGGCAGACTCGATGGGCTGAATGGCCTAATTTCTGCTCATATGTCTTATGGTTTTATAGTCTCATAGTGGGCATACCTCCAACTGGTACAATAACCTGTGGGTTTTTTCTCTCTCTCTCTGCAGCTCTCCACTCCTGTCTGCTCCTTTCAGAGGTTCCTTAAAACAAGCCCTGAGGCCAATCATTTGGTCATCAGTCCTAATATCTTCTAAGTTTGATCCTCACTGCCAAGGTTTGTTTGATATTCTGTCCTGTGAAGGACCTTGGAATGTTTTACTGTAGTAAAGTATCAGTGTAAATACACGTCATTGTTGTTATTGATTCACTGTATTAAACAATGCCCATTGAATGAACATGACCTTTTTTATTCTCATTGAAAAATGTTCGTTTTGTAAAATGATTGACACAGATTGGCTTGAGTTATATCAAGGACAGAAGTAAATCACATTCAGGCATCTTACAACTCGTACATGTGAATGACTGACTCAGGAGCATTGGGCAGAAAATCCCTTTCATTATTTTATTTACCTTCAATGTCACAAGATTTAAAAGCATTCCAGCATCTTCAATTTCATTTACGCACAAAGAGACCAACACGAAACTCGGTGTTGTCTGTAACAGAGTGACTGGGTGCTGTCTGTTACACTTAGGATGAGTGCTGTGTATTATAGTGTGACAGTCTTTGTCTGTTACAATGCGACTTAGTGTCATTTGTTAGTTTGACTGAGTGCTGTCTGTTACAGTCAGACCAAATATTGCTTGTTAAAAAGTGACTGGATGCTGCTTGTTACAAGGCAACTTGAGTGCTTTTGTTATAATGTGACTGTGCTGTCTATTACAGTGCAACTGAGTGCTGTTTGTTAGAGTTAAACGGAGTACTGTCTGTTACAGTAAGCACAAATGCTGTCTACTACAATCAAATTGACTACTGTCTATTACAGTCAGACTGAGTTATTGTCTGCTACAGAATGACTGGTGTTTTCTGTCAGAGTAACTGGATGCTTTCTGTTGCAGTGAGACTGAGTGCTGCCTGTTGCAGTCTGACCAGATGCTGTCTGTTACAGTTTGACTGGATGCTGTCTGTTGCGGTCTGCTGCCTGCTTCTGTGAGACCTGGTGCTGTCTGTTACAAACTGACTTGGTGCTGCCTGCTACTGTGAGACCTGGTGCTGTCTGTTACAGACTGACTTGGTGCTGTATGTTACAGTGAGACCTGGTTCTGTCATTGCAGTCTGACAGGGTGGTGTCTGTTACAGTCTGACTGTTACAGTTTGACTGAGTGCTGTCTGTTACAGTGAGACCTGGTGTTGTCTGTTACAGTCTGACTGGGAGATGCCTGCTGCAGTCTGACTCGGTGTTGTCTGTTACAGTCTGACTGGGTACTACCTGTTACAGTCTGACTGAATGCTACCTGTTACAGTCTGACCGGGTGCTACCTGTTACAGTCTGACTGAGTGCTACCTGTTACAGTCTGACTGAGTGCTACCTGTTACAGTCTGACTGGGTGCTACCTGAGACAGTCTGACTGAGTGCTACCTGTTACAGTCTGACTGAGTGCTATCTGTTACAGTCTGACTGAGTGGTGTCTGTTACAGTCTGACTGAGTGGTGTCTGTTACAGTCTGACTGAGTGGTGTCTGTTACAGTCTGACTGAGTGCTACCTGTTACAGTCTGACTGAGTACTATCTGTTACAGTCTGACTGAGTGGTGTCTGTTACAGTCTGACTGAGTGCTACCTGTTACAGTCTGACTGGGTGCTATCTGTTACAGTCTGACTGAGTGCTACCTGTTACAGTCTGACTGAGTACTATCTGTTACAGCCTGACTGAGTGGTGTCTGTTACACTCTGACTGAGTGCTGCCAGTTACAGTGAGCCTTTGTGCTGTCTGTTACAGTCTGACTGAGTGCTGCCAGTTACAGTGAGCC
>NC_063366.1:20894740-20896427 GCF_021869965.1 Rhincodon typus | reverse complement strand
GTGAGGGTGTAGAATGAGGGTGATGGTGTAGAGTGAGGGTATAGAGTGAGGGTGATGGTGTAGAGTGAGGGTTATGGTGGTGAGTGAGGATGAGAGTGTAGAATGAGGGTGAGGGTGTAGTGTGAGGATGATGGCGTAGAGTGAGGGTGATGGTGTAGAATGAGGGTGTAGAGTGAGGGTGATAGTGTAGAGAGAGCGTGATGGTGTAGAGTGAGGGTGAGAGTGTAGAGTGAGGATGAGGTTGTAGAGTGAGGGTGAGGTGTAGAGTGAGAGTGAGGGTGTACAGTGAGGGTAATGGTGTAGAATGAGGATGAGAGTGTAGAGTGAGGGTGAGGGTGTAGTGCGAGGGTGACGGTGATGGTGTAGAGTGAGGGTGATGGTTTAGATTGAGGATGAGGATGTAGAGTGAGGGTGATGGTGTAGAGTGAGGGTGTAGAGTGAAGGTGATGGTGTAGAGTGAGGGTGTAGAGTGATGGTGATGGTATAGAGTGAGGGTGATGGGGTAGAATGAGGGTGTAGAGTGAGGGTGAGGGTGTAGAGTGAGGGTGATTGTGTAGAGGAGCAGGCCATTCCAGTCACCAACCAAGTGAATCTAACTCACCTCCATTAAGTTCATGTCCAAACTGAGGCCAGTTTGATGTGAAGCTTCCCTGTTCTCCAACCCAGTTTCCTGGATTTCTTCTTCTGGGAAGCCCTGGAGCAGCATGCTGGAATATTGGAAGTTGCAGTCCTCCTCCATTCCTTAATGGGATAGCCTCTGGGTTGAGGGGGAGGGGAAGGAGTGCAGCACAACCTTTAACCCTGAGGCTAGGCCAAGGCTCCGGCCTAGCGGGTCTCACAGCCTGGGCACTGGGTACTCCCCCTTCAAAGGACAAAAACACAGGCAAGCAGTTAGTCAGGAGCACGATAGTGTTGATACTCCATTTCCCATCCCCTATCAACTCTATTTACACCTGGGACTCTCATCCCAGGACTGCCCGGCCTGTGAAAGTGGGCAGTAACAGACTGTCAGGGAGCACATAGCAACTCACCTTTCAGTGCCATCCATAGACAATCTCACATTGTGCCAAACAAATATCATGGCCAATGATACGTTGCCTTAGAGTCAAAGTTTTGGGGCAGGAGGCATGGCCGCCAATTTGCATAGATGCGGTTCCCATAAACAGCAACATGGTGGAGAGAATAAGGGTATAATTCCTTTACTGAGCGTGTGTGTAAGGGTGGCGATGTGATAGTGATGTGATAGCACATGGAACTGGACAGTGCGGCTGCAGGACTGCAGCTCAGATAACCTCTACACCTAGACTCCGTCTTTAATAACCTGCCAGGACCCACTCACAGTAGGTTACATCTCATTACTATACATCATCAAGGCAATGCCTGTTCTATAAGAGACTATTATTGATGCCCGAACACCAGCAATAACTCCATTCACCTCCCTCAAAATTGAAGGGACAATCGATAATTGTTCTCTCGCCAACTCAGTGCCAGAGGGAGACAGTGTCCCACCCAGTCCCAGAGGGAGACAGTGTCTGACCCACTGTCCCACACAGTCCCAGAGGGAGATAGTGTCTGACCCAGTCCCAGAGGGGGACAGTGTCTGACCCACTGTCCCAACCAGTCCCAGAGGGAGACAGTGTCTGACCCACTGTCCCACCCAGTCCCAGAGGGAGACAGTGCCTGACCC
>NC_063366.1:20893596-20894730 GCF_021869965.1 Rhincodon typus | reverse complement strand
AGACAGTGTCTGACCCACTGTCCCACCCAGTCCCAGAGGGAGACAGTATCCCACCCAGTCCCAGAGGGAGACAGTATCTGACCCAGTCCCAGAGGGAGACAGTGTCTGACCCACTGTCCCACCCAGTCCCAGAGGGAGATAGTGTCTGACCCAGTCCCAGAGGGAGACAGTGTCTGACCCACTGTCCCACCAGTCCCAGAGGGGTTAGTTATTGGTCAGGAAACACAGTAAGCTCCGACAAACTGCAACATGATGATGGCTGCCTGTTTTGCTTTCATGTGGATGGCCGAGTGATTAGTATTGGTAGCGGACACCAGGGAGATCCTGCTCCCGCACACCCTTCTTCCAAATAATCCCACGGATCTTTCATCCACCTGAAACTGGGGCCTCTGTTCATCATCTCGAGTGAGAAATGGGATCAGCAGGACAACAGCACCCCCACTGTACTACCCTGGAGTGCCAGTGGGAGGCAGCAGTGAGTATAGGGACCCCACAGTTAGTGTTCCGGAGACTCAGGGGAATGTTCAGGTTGGTGGGGGGTGGGGAGATGTGGGGAACGTGAGTACATGCAGTTGGTAACATTTAAACTCAGCGAAAACATTGGGAATTAAAAACGAGCTGTCGATTGTGATAAAAACCATTGAGTTCACCAACGGCCTATAGAGAAGGGATCTGCCCTCCCTCCAGGGTCTGACCTGTGTGTGCATCCAGAGCCACAGCAATGTGGTTGAGTTTTGACTGCGTTGTGAGATGGTCTAGCAAGCCAACCCACCAGAAACAAAGGTCCAGTTACAGGTTTCAAATATCTGCAGCGAGGCTGGAGCACAAAGTCTCCTGACTAGGCCATAAGAGAACTGACTGTCAGTGCCTAAAGCATCTGACATCAAACATATTGACCGCCTCATACAACAAACTATTGCTGAAGGTTCAATACTGAGGGTGTGGACCCTGTTGGAGGGTCAGTACTGAGGGAGTGCCGCACTGTCAGAGGGTCAGTACTGAGGGAATGCTGCACTGTCAGAGGGTCAGTACTGAGGGCGAGTGCCCTGTCGGAGGGTCAGTGCTGAGGGCGAGTGCCCTGTCGGAGGGTCAGTGCTGAGGGTGAGTGCCCTGTCGGAGGGTCAGTGCTGAGGG